>NC_061511.1:242571468-242795320 GCF_022539505.1 Lolium rigidum
AGTGTGTGGAATTGCGAATATCTTGCAGGGTTGAGAGCTGTTGCATTGGCGACTGATGACGCGTGAAGCACACGTTCGTTGGGAACCCCAAGAGGAAGGTGTGATGCGTAGAGCAGCAAGTTTCCCTCAGTAAGAAACCAAGGTTTATCGAACCAATAGGAGATGAAGGCCACGTGAAGGTTGTTGGTGAAGGAGTGTAGAGCGGCGCAACACCAGGGATTCCGGCGCCAACGTGGAACCTACACAACACAATCACAATACTTTGCCCCAACTTAACAGTGAGGTTGTCAATCTCACCGGCTTGTCAGTAAACAAAGGATTAAACGTATGGTGTGGAGAATGATGTTTGTTTGCGAAGAACAACAGAGAACAGAGATTGCAGTAGATTGTATTTCAGATGTAAAAGAATGGACCGGGGTCCACAGTTCACTAGTGGTGTCTCTCCAATAAGATAAATTGCATGTTGGGTGAACAAATTACAGTTGGGCAATTGAAAAATAGAGAGGGCATAACAATGCACATACATATCATGATGACTACTATGAGTTTTACTTAGGGCATTACGACAAATAACATAGACCGCTATCCAAACATGCATCTATGCCTAAAAAGTCCACCTTCGGGTTAGCATCCGCACCCCTTCCAGTATTAAGTTGCAAACAACAGACAATTGCATTAAGTACTGTGCGTAATGTAATCAACACAAATATCCTTAGACAAAGCATTGATGTTTTATCCCTAGTGGCAACAACACATCAACAACCTTAGAACTTTCTGTCACTGTCCCAGATTCAATGGAGGCATGAACCCACTATCGAGCATAAATACTCCCTCTTGGAGTCACAAGTATCAACTTGGCCAGAGCCTCTACTAGCAACGGAGAGCATGCAAGATCATAAACAACACATATATGATAGATCAATTAATCAACTTGACATAGTATTCCATATTCATCGGATCCCAACAAACACAACATGTAGCATTACAAATAGACGATCTTGATCATGATAGGCAGCTCACAAGGTCTAAACATGATAGCACAAGAGGAGAAGACAACCATCTAGCTACTGCTATGGACCCATAGTCCAAGGATGAACTACTCACGCATCAATCCGGAGGCGGGCATGGTGATGTAGAGTCCTCCGGTGATGATTCCCCTCTCCGGCAGGGTGCCGGAGGCGATCTCCTGAATCCCCCGAGATGGGATTGGCGGCGGCGGCGTCTCAGTATGTTTTCTCGTATCGTGGCTCCCGGTAATAGGGTTTTCGCGACGGAGAGATTAAATAGGCGAAGGGGCAGAGTCGGGGGACGCTCGAGGGGCCCACCCCATAGGGCGGCGCGCCCAGAGGTGGGGCCGCGCCCCCCTAGGGTGTGGCCGCCTCGTCGCCCCTCTTCGTCTCCTCTTCGGACTTCTGGAAGGCTCCATGGAAAATAAGACCGTGGGCTTTTGTTTCATCCAATTCCGAGAATATTTCCTGTGTAGGATTTCTGAAACCAAAAACAACAGAAAACAGGAACTGGCGCTTCGACATCTTGTTAATAGGTTAGTGCCGGAAAATGCATCAAAATGATATAAAGTGTATATAAAACATGTGAGTATTGTCATATAACTAGCATGAAACATAAGAAATTATAGATACGTTTGAGACGTATCAAGCATCCCAAGCTTAGTTCCTACTCGCCCTCGAGTAGGTAAACGATAACAAGGATAATTTCTGAAGTGACATGCTACTATCATAATCTTGATCAATACTATTGTAAAGCATATGAGATGAATGAAGTGATTCAAAGCAATGGTAAAGATAATGACAAAACAACTGAATCATATAGCAAAGACTTTTCATGAATAGTACTTTCAAGACAAGCATCAATAAGTCTTGCATAAGAGTTAACTCATAAAGCAATAGATTCTTAATAGAAGGTTTTGAAACAACACAAAGGAAGATTTAAGTTTCAGCAGTTGCTTTCAACTTTCAACATGTATATCTCATGGATAATTTTCAACACAAAGTAATATGATGAGTGCAAATAAGAAAGTATATAAGAATCAAGGCACACAGTTGACACAAGTATTTGCTTCTAAGATGGAAAGAAGTAGGTAAACTGACTCAACATAAAGTAAAAGAAAGGCCCTTCGCAGAGGGAAGTAGGGATTACTCATGTGCTAGAGCTATTTTATTTTGAAAACATGGAAACAATTTTGTCAACGGTAGTAATAATTCATATGTGTTATGCATAAAACCTCCTATAAGTTGCAAGCCTCATGCATCGAATACCAATAGTGCTCGCACCTTGTCCTAATTAGCTCGGATTTACATGGATTATCATTGCATTACATATGTTTCAACCAAGTGTCACAAAGGGGTACCTCTATGCCACCTGTACAAACGTCCAAGGAGATAGATCACATTTGATTTCTCAATTTTGATATATCTCAACTTGAGGACATCCATACTGGGACAAGATAGAAAACAGATAATGGACTCCTCTTTAATGCTTAAGCATTCAACAACAGATTATACTCATAAGAGATTGAGGATTAATATCCAAACTGAAACTTCCACCATGATACATGGCTTTGGTTGGCGGTCCAATGTTCTTCTCTAACAATATGCATACTCAAACCATTTAATCATGATAAATCACCCTTACTTCAGACAAGACGAACATGCATAGCAACTCACATGATATTCAACAAAGGTGTAACAGGTTGATGGCGTCCCAGAAACATGGTTACCGCTCAACAAGCAACTTATAAGAAATAAGATACATAAGCGACATATTCATCACCACAATAGTTTTTTAGGCTACTTTCCCATGAGCTATGTATTGCAAAAACAAGGAATGAAATTTTAAAGGTAGCACGCAAGCAATTTACTTTGGAATGGAAGAAAAATACCACATAGTAGGTAGATATGGTGGACACAAATGGCATGGGTTTTGGCTCAAGGTTTTGGATGCACGAGAAGCATTCCCTCTCGGTACAAGGCTTTGGCTAGCAAGGTTGTTTGAAGCAAACACAAGTATGAACCGGTACAACAAAACTTACATAAGAACATATTGCAAGCATTATAAGACTCTACACTGTCTTCCTTGTTGTTCAAACACTTTTACCAGAAAATATCTAGACTTTAGAGAGACCAATCATGCAAACCAAATTTCAACAAGCTCTACGGTAGTTCTCCACTAATAGGTTTAAACTACATGATGAAAGATCTTAAACATGATCTATTTGAGAGCTCAAAACAATTGCCAAGTATCAAATTATTAAAGATAATATATCAATTACCACATGAAGCATTTTCTGTTTCCAACCAAATAGCAATGAACGAAGCGGTTTTCAACCTTCGCCATGAACATTAAAAGTATAGCTAAGAACACCAGTGTTCAATATGAAAAAGCGGAGCGTGTCTTTCTCCCACACAAGGAATGCTAGGATCCGAATTTATTCAAACAAAAACAAAAATAAAAGCATACAGACGCTCCAAGTAAAGCACATAAGATGTGACGGAATAAATATATAGTTTCATTATAAGTGACATGATAAGTTGTTGATGAAGAAGGGGATGCCTTGGGCATCCCCAAGCTTAGATGCTTGAGTCTTCTTGAAATATGCAGGGATGAACCACGGGGACATCCCCAAGCTTAGACTTTTCACTCTTCTTGATCATATTATATCATCCTCCTCTCCTGACCCTTGAAAACTTCATTCACACCAGACTCAAAACAATCTCATTAGATGGTTAGTACATAATCAAAAATTCACATGTTCAGAGAGGACACAATCATTCCCAACACTTCTGGACATTACCCAAATTAAGCTACAGAAACTTAATGGAACAAAGAAATTCATTCAACACAGTAAAAGAGGCAATGTGAAATAAAAGGCCGAATCTGCCAAAACAGAACAGTCCGTAAAGACGAATTTTTTTGACGCACTTAACATGCTCAGATGAAGAAGCTCAAATTGAATGAAAGTTGCGTACATATCTGAGGAACACGCATGAATTTTGGCAGAATTTTTAGAGTCTTCTATAGAGAGATCTACTCAAATTCGTGACAGCTAAAAATCTGTTCCTGCGCAGGAATCCAAATCTAGTATCAACTTTACTATCAAAGATTTTACTTGGCACAACAATGCAATAAAGTAAAGATACAAAGGTATTGCTACAGTAGTAACAAGCACCTTGACTCAAATATAAAACAAAAATTGCAGAAATAAAATAATGGGTTGTCTCCCATCAGCGCTTTTCTTTAACGCCTTTCAGCTAGGCGCAAAAAGTGTAAATCAAGTACCATCATCATTATCAGAGTTGGGGGTTTTCTCAACGATGCATTGTATCTTATCTATGTAAGTTTCAGAGGCTCCTCTTTCATTACTTTTAGGCTTACTATCCTCCTCAAATAAATTTTCAGGAACAATCCAATCAATATTCTTTTCTAGTGTCTCATGCATTCCTATGAGCTTATAAGGTATTGGTACTTTAGTCTCCCCCTCACAATTGGTTTTATTAGTGTACTTTAGCCTATCTTTTTCCATCTTTTCAAGGGTACTTGCAAAATTGGTTTAAAAGCCAAGCATCTTATGTTGAATAAAGAATTTTCTAACTTCTCTAGCTACATCACCAAATTCTTTAAGAAGGGTTTCTAAAACAAAATCTTTCTTCTCTCCTTCTTCCATATCACATAGTGTAAGAAACATATGTTGCATTATAGGATTAAGATTAACCTTCCAACATGTGCACTAAAGAGGCAGTAGCAATTTCATAAGTAGGAGCAAGTTCTACCAAGGATCTATCTTCAAAATCTTTAACCGTACTAATATGAGTGAAAAATTCTTCTATATTATCTCTTCCAATGATAGACCCACGCCCTACCGGTATATCTTTCAAGTGAACTTAGGACGAAGCATGATGAAATAAACAAAGGTAAACTGATAAATAAAGTAAATGCAAGTAACTAATTTTTTGTGTTTTTGATATAAAGAAAGCAAACAAAACAGGAAATAAAATAAAGTAAGCAAGACAATAAATAAAGTAAAGAGATTGGGCGTGAGAGACTCCCCTTGTAGCGTGTCTTGATCTCCCCGACAACGGCGCCAGAAATTAGCTTGATGACGCGTGAAGCACACGTCCGTTGGGAACCCCGAGAGGAAGGTGTGATGCGTACAGCAGCAAGTTTCCCTCAGTAAGAAACCAAGGTTTATAGAACCAGTAGGAGATGAAGGCCACGTGAAGGTTGTTGGTGAAGGAGTGTAGTGCGGCGCAACACCGGGGATTCCGGCGCCAACATGGAACTCGCACAACACAATCACAATACTTTGCCCCAACTTAACGAGTGAGGTTGTCAATCTCACCGACTTGTCTGTAAACAAAGGATTAAACGTATGGTGTGGAGAATAATGTTTGTTTGCGAAGAACAAGAGAGAACAGAGATTGCAGTAGATTGTATTTCAGATGTAAAAGAATGGATCGGGGTCCACAGTTCACTAGTGGTGTCTCTCCAATAAGATAAATAGCATGTTGGGTGAACAAATTACAGTTGGGCAATTGACAAATAGAGAGGGCATAACAATGCACATACATATCATGATGACTACTATGAGTTTTACTTAGGGCATTACGACAAATAACATCGACTGCTATCCAGCATGCATCTATGCCTAAAAAGTCCACCTTCGGGTTAGCATCCGCACCCCTTCCAGTAATAAGTTGCAAACAATAGACAATTGCATTAAGTACTGTGCGTAATGTAATCAACACAAATATCCTTAGACAAAGCATTGATGTTTTATCCCTAGTGGCAACAGCACATCCACAACCTTAGAACTTTATGTCATCGTCCCGCGATTCAATGGAGGCATGAACCCACTATCGAGCATAAATACTCCCTCTTGGAGTCACAAGTATCAACCTAGCCAGAGCCTGTACTAGCAACGGAGAGCATGCAAGATCATAAACAACACATATATGATAGATCAATTAATCAACTTGACATAGTATTCCATATTCATCGGATCCCAACAAACACAACATGTAGCATTACAAATAGACGATCTTGATCATGATAGGCAGCTCACAAGATCTAAACATGATAGCACAAGAGGAGAAGACAACCATCTAGCTATTGCTATGGACCCATAGTCCAAGGATGAACTACTCACGCATCAATCCGGAGGCGGGCATGGTGATGTAGAGTCCTCCGGTGATGATTCCCCTCTCTGGCAGGGTGCCGGAGGCGATCTCCTAAATCCCCCGAGATGGGATTGGCGGCGGCGGCGTCTCAGTATGTTTTCTCGTATCGTGGCTCCCGGTAATAGGGTTTTCGCGACAGAGAGATTAAATAGGCGAAGGGGCAGACTCGGGGGACGCTCGAGGGGCCCACCCCATAGGGCGGCGCGCCCAGAGGTGGGGCCGCGCCCCCCTAGGGTGTGGCCGCCTCGTCGCCCCTCTTCGTCTCCTCTTCGGACTTCTGGAAGGCTCCGTGGAAAATAAGACTGTGAGCTTTTGTTTCGTCCAATTCCGAGAATATTTCCTGTGTAGGATTTCTGAAACCAAAAACAGCAGAAAACAGGAACTGGCGCTTCGGCATCTTGTTAATAGGTTAGTGCCGGAAAATGCATCAAAATAATATAAAGTGTATATAAAACATGTGAGTATTGTCATATAACTAGCATGGAACATAAGAAACTATAGATACGTTTGAGATGTATCAGCGACAGGGACCAATCGAGAGATCTCGTAGCGTCATACAAGTTATCATCCACTTCATCATCCGTGATTCTTCGCTGTGTTCATCCCGTGATCATCACCACCGTTGCTTACTGAGAAGATCGGGCCACCCCATGTCAAAACCCATCGTAGGCACCCAATCAAGCCCAAGTGGTTGCGCGCCTGCGCGAGAGCGAGCACCTAGGCAAAAACCAAAAAGTAACACCACGGCTAGACCGATCTTGCTAGCTATGAAAGAGCGCAATAACGAACCAACACAACACCTAGGGCGTGTTTGGTAGGTTGTACAGTCCTTAGAGCATCTCCAGTCGCGTCCCCCGAAGCGTCCCCCAAACCGCCCCGGATAGAGCGTTTGGGGACGTGTTTTGTTCGTGCCGCGTTTGGGGGACGTCGCTCCCCAGCCGCGTCCCCCAAACGCCGCCCCCAAACATTAAAAATATTTGTTTTTAACATAGAACCATTTATCAAATATAGCTTATGAATAAAAATGTTTGCGAGGATTGTTTTCAAATTAAAATACAACAAACAATAAAACAAGTAAACAAATATAATAAATAGGGCTAGATGCTAGATCAAGGTGCCACGGTATTTCCTTTGATCCTCCACAAATGCTCAACGAGATCAGCTTGAAGTTGATCATGAACATTGCTGTCACGGATCTCTGCGTGCATGGTGAGGAAATCAGCAAAATCTGCAGGCAACTCATGATCAACCTCCGCAAGAGGGCCCTCACACTCATAGGGACCAACATGTGTCCTGGCATGATTCTTGTTGTCATCCTCGATAATCATGTTGTGCATGATCACACAAGCCTGCATCACCTCCCACATTTGGTCGTGAGACTAGCATAGAGCGAGTACCGGACAATGGCAAATTGTGCTTGAAGCACACCAAATGCCCGCTCGACATCCTTCCTGCAAGCCTCCTGTCGCGTAGCAAAGTGGGAATTCTTCAGACCTGATGGATTCGAGATTGTTTTGACAAAAGTGGCCCATTTTGGATATATACCATTGGCTAGATAATAGCCTTTGGTATATTTGTGGCCATTGATCTCGTAGTTGCATGGTGGAGCATGTCCTTCCACTAGTCTGCTGAACACCGGAGACTGCT
The DNA here is from genome assembly GCF_022539505.1 of Lolium rigidum. Lineage (NCBI taxonomy): Eukaryota > Viridiplantae > Streptophyta > Magnoliopsida > Poales > Poaceae > Lolium > Lolium rigidum. Next base: position 242,579,310 of record NC_061511.1, read on the forward strand.
GCAACACGTTGATGTCATTGTGTGATCCCGCCATGCCAAAGAAAGAATGGCAAATCACAGGTCATAATCTGCCACAGTTTCAAGCACCACACTGCAATATCCATGACGCCCTTTGTATATACCTTGCCAAGCAAACGGGCAGTTCTTCCATGCCCAGTGCATGCAACCGATGCTTCCAAGCATTCCAGGAAATCCTCTGGTAGCATTTTGTGCCATGATCCTTGCAGTCTCTTCCTCGGTTGGCCCTCTCAAGTAGTATTTGCCAAACTTTCCCACCACAGCTCGGCAAAACTTGTACATGCACTCAATGGCAGTAGACTCACTCATGCGAAGGTAGTCGTCCTGTGTATCGGCAGGTGCTCCGTATGCAAGCATCCTCATGGCGGCGGTGCACTTCTGAATCGATGAGAACCTGACAATGCCTACAGCGTCGAGCTTGAGCTTGAAGTAGGGGTCTAACTCTCGAACTCCGTGGAGGATATTCATGAACAGCCCCTTTCTCATCCTATACCGGCGATGAAAATTGTCGGCATGTGTTGCATCATCGGCAAAGTAGTCGTTGTGCAACATGGCATGCCCCTCCATCCTCTGTCGGGGCTTGGACTTCCTTCTCCCAGGCCTTGATCCTCCGCGGCGCGGCCTCTTCCTCTTCTCCGCCTCGGCGTCAAGCATGTCCTGGAGGGACGCGGTGATCAACAAATGCTCCCGGAGGTCGTCGTTGAAGGCTTGCTCGTCCTCCAGCAGCAGGGCAACCATCTCATCGTCGCTATCCATGTCTAAAAGAAAAATCAATGGTTAAAATTGCGCCGAGGCAGACGACGCAACGAACAGCGACCAATCGCGCCTACCTGGCAAGTCGTCGAGCACCTTGTGTGCGTGGAGGTGGGGCGGATTTGACGCCGCCTTCTGGGACGCGATGGCCAAGCGGCGGCGGCGGAACGACCAGCGGGAGCGCCAGCCGCGGCGACGGCGCCGACTCTCAGAAGAGATCGGACACTCAAACGGCTGGCAAATCCAGCGGCGGCGGAGGGGTGGGAGGCACGGGAAGGAAGGAGCGACAAGAAAACAAAGGCGTGAATCAACGGTTTATGCAACACATCGCCGACATGTGGGAGCCCGCGTCGCTTCGCCTCGCTTTTCGTTGTGTCCGGCATGCCCGGAGCGTCCCCTGTGGGACGGGGACGGGCTCGGGGCACCGGACACCGTATCGGGGCGCGCCGGACAAAATTGGGCTTTGGGGGACGCGGCTGGAACCGTTTTTTGGTCCGGCGCGCCCCAAATTTCTTTGGGGGATGCTTTGGGGGACGCGACTGGAGATGCTCTTAGCTAAAACGGTCCGTTTGGTTGTTTGGATTGAGTGGTGTTGTTGTACGAACTGGTTCTCAAAGCACCCTCGGGCCAGGCCCTGGAGGAACACCCTATTCGGCAGTTCCTAGCGGTGCAGACAAATCTTCAACGCGGTTGTGCAAAAGGGAATCTTCGACGCATGCGCCAAGACGAGGATGGAGATGGCGGGAGCTGCGGCGCGCATCGGCGAAAAGCGAAAAGGGGGCGGGAAGGATTCGTTCACCTCCCGCCGCGCCCCATGGCCTATTTCTACCCCCTCCTCCACTCCCCCCCCCAAATTTCGAGCTCGTCCTCCCGTCGGTAAACAGGTAAGAGGCGCACGCATCTCCGATCGGCGACGGTTGTAGCGACGGCGGCAGCGAGTACATATGGGTTGTTTCATCTACTTCCTGGTGCAGCACATCTTCACCTCTGGTGATGACTGTAAGGAATCACTTATCCCGATACCTCGGTAATGTTTAGATCTAGGTTAGGAGTTGTCAGATCTTGTCTAGGGTTTGGTCTTGTAGCAGGGGTTAGTCCGGATTGTGCTAAGCTATCATGATCTTGCTAGGGTTCGACATTTCCGGTTGCTTGTTCCAAATGTGCTCACCTACCATGATCTTGCTAGGGTTTGTGCTATTTACAGTTGCAATGAACTGCTTGTCTGATTTAGGATGATTGTTGGTATGGTTTGTGTTGTCCACATGTCTTTGCTTCCAAGTAGATTCATGTTATATGTACTACGATGTGTGTAGGAATCCTTCTGTGATGACTTCGGCCAGGAGCTTGTCTGCGTTGGGGACTCTCAGATCCCTTTGCAAGTTCCCGATTCATAGCCCGTCTATGGCTCCAAGGTTGCGATCACCCCTCCGTCGTCCGTCAATGGGCCTGTGGCTGACCTGGTGCCTCAGGTAGCGGCAGAGGTCGCGGCTAGGGTGGCCACCACAAAGAAGAACAAGAACTGCAGGGAAGCGGATAGGGCCTTGAAGGCCAGGAAGAAAGGGACTGGCACCATGAAATGGTTAAATTCATGTCCAGCTTCGTCTTGGAGAAGATGTGCAGCTTGATCAAGACTGGAGTGAGAACTGACAAAGGATTCAAGGAAATCCATCTGACTGTTGTGACGAAGGGCCTGTTTGAACACTGTGGCATCTCCGCGTGCTCCACTCAGGTGTACAACCACCTGAGGAAGTGGAGGCAGAGGTGGCTCACCATTAGCAAGCTCCACGATCTAAGCGGGGCTAAGTGGTGCGAGGATATCAAATGCATCATCCTGGAGGGTGAGCACTACTACGGGCACGTCGCGGTGAGCATGCTCAGTCCACCTCACTAACTCTTTTGATCAGCCACTACCAGAACTAACATCATTGTCCCTTCATATCATTGGATCACCCAAAGGATGCAGAGTTCATGAATGTGCCCATTACCAACTAGGACGAGATACGTACCATCTTCTCTTTCGGCCCCGCCACCGGCAAGTACGCCATAGGATCCAGTGAGCCCTTGGGCTCGACTACAGCAAATCCTTCACCTGAGGATGCTGAAACCCAGGAGTCCGACACGATCAACCTCGATGGGCCACTTGAGAAGGCTGGCGACGCGCCTGAGAAGGTGACCACCGGCAATAGGAAGAGAGGCGCCTTCGCCAACAACAAGTTGGTGGCCTTCACCAACATGATCTGTTCGTTGTGAAGGATGTCGCACATGCCATCAGGGACAACAAGCCCACGAACATGCACCCCGGCTCGTACAATGCGGTCATAGACATGCTTGGCTTCGCCGAGGATGATCTCATGGCCGCCCTGAGCCACCTCGTCGACCACAAGGCCCAGGGTTGCAGCTTTGTGGGCATGATCGAGCCACACCGCGTCCTCTGGCTAAGGAACTACCCTGCCAAGTACCACTGCAAGGTGTAGTGGTGCCCTTGAGGGGGTGATTTAGGGGATGCATGCATGGAGGTGATGATGATGATGATGATGATGATGATGCTGATGATGTACATTTTGGCAGTAGCTAGAGTTGGAAAAACATTTGATGGCCCCTTTTGTAACTATGATGAGGTGGTATATACTAACCCCTCAGGTGGCGGTCAATTTGCAGTGTTAGGATGACACCCACTTTTGCTGTCGTGGTAGATGACACCATGGTAGTGTTGGATGAACTTGTGATCCACTTTTCGAATGATCATGCATACCCCTGTTAGTTTATCATTTCATCTCAACACTTGTGTGCTTCTATTGCTCTGTTATGAATTGGTTCATGATTGTCATCGATTACTTGTTTTTCTTATGCCGTGCTAGTGGAATGTGGTGTTCCGTGGATGGGTTCGAGGATTCTACAACTCATGGAGGGTGTGTCAAGACAAGGTCAATGGCTACTCCAACAACATCTACCGAGGGTATGAAACATTGGAGGAGGCACAACAAGACTACCTCACCTTCCTGGAAGAGGAGTTCTCGGAAGATCAGGCTATCGATGAGGCGGTGCCATTAGCACAGCTACCGCCGGAGGAAGTACATGCTCTACCAGGAGCACCACCGATGGTACGTCCCAGTCGGGTCAAAGATTACATCATCGCCTTCCTCATCATGGTCATCGTGAGGATCTTGTTCTTCTGAATGGTGTCTGATCGTATGTAACATGCTATGGTATGGTAATCTCACCCTATTTGGATTGTGGTAAGGATATGGAACTGTGATTTGAGCAACCAAACAACTGATTCATGTTTTTCTGCGTGCAACTTGGGTTGAAAATGGGCAACCAAAGGATGGGGTCTGGATTCCTTCTCCGGCGCAGAAAATGCCGCCCAGGATACCAAACGACATGCGTTTCATGCCCCATGGCCCGTTCGCAACGCGCGGGGAGACCCATCTCACTAGCGCAGTGGTGCAAAAATCTTATGTAGGCTACAAAACGCGGCCCTAGTTTCATGTTTACTCCGTATTTTGCACGCCATGCTCTCCACGGTGCATGGTGCCGACCTGCTGATGCTAGGCTCTGCATCCTCAGGTAGTGACAGTTTGACACGGTGCTATCCCCGTTATTGCAAGTCCCTCAAACTGCAAGATTGTTGGCGCCGTCCGGCTCCATGTTCTAACAGGAGGGCCAAACTTGGATATAGAAATGAGTTACGTCTTGACAGATGCTAGATTTATCCAAAAAAAAAAAAGCACCGCACATTCCATCCCGACAACACAGCACGTGCTGACAAGAGGAAGCGGGTGGAGGATCCTAAGATCGTAGGGTTTTTTTTCCTTTTTTCTTTTCGAAAAGTCCAACGATCTAGTATTATATAATAATCATCAACAGTAGAACATTGAATATCAATAATAATGAAAACTACAAGTAGGTTTTTAAACCACCCAAACACTCGAGCGGGCCGAAGCGCCGACGCCGTCCTTGCTCTCCCTCACTAGAGTCGTGCAAATGGTCTCGAGGTAGAGATTGTTGCTTCTCGTGCTAAGATGCCCACCTCTATATTTAATGTTAGTGATGCTTTGGTACTTGATGAACCTGTTTTTCGAGTATTTCATGATGCACAATGAAATCTTTAAACTCGGCTAGTGACTGGTGATAAAATTTGGGGAGGGGGCCATGGAGCAGCGCACCCACTCTTGATGATCATGTTTTGCATGGTCACACAAGCACTCGTGACCTCACACGTGTGATCCGCCGAACATTGGAGAGCAGGATACAAAATCAAGCTTAAAAATTCCCCCTCGAAATCTGCCATGCAAGCCTCTGACATGTGGCAAACTAAGTTTTCTTCTCTATTAAAGGCCCACATACTGTTTTCACAAATATCGACCATTTTGAATAGATGCTATCATCTAGGTAGTAACCTTTGTTATACGAGTCGCCATTGATCTCATAGTTTACATATGGAGCATGACCTTCAGCAAGCCTAGCAAAACCAGAGAGCGATGTACACATTAATGTTGTTGTGAGATCCCGCCATGTCGAAGAAAACATGTCAAATCCATAAATCTACCACAACTTTAAGAACCAAACTACACGCTCTATTATGCCTTGAAGAACCACACACTACACACTCTATTATGAGCTTTGTACATCCTATGACAAGAGAATGGATAATTATTCCATCCCCAATGCATGCAGTTGATGCTTCAAGTAACATAACAAATCTTCGCCCTACGTTCTGTGCCAAAATCCGAGTTATGTCATTTGGCGCTCTCAAATAAAGTGGCACAAACACTCCAAATTACTGCCGAGCAAAACTTCTACACGGTGTCTTCGCATGTCATCTCAGACGTGCAGAGATAGACATCTTGTATATCTGAAGGATCTTCATATGCAAGACATCCCAAGGCAACCATGCATGCATTTCTAAACTAAGGTGAAACTAGGCAATCCGTTGTGGTCTTTTTTGCATAAGAAGTAGTCATCATACTCCAGACACTAATCAAAATAGTCAGTCTCAAGCATCACATCGCCCTTCTTCTTCTTACTAGCGGTGAGAGGCTGTGCTGCAAGAAGGGCACTGGTGCTTCTAGCCGGAGTGGAGATGCTGTCGGCGGTACTGCGGCAGTCTCGCCAGACCCTTTTTTTTTTTTTGCTCCATAGGATTTTTTTTTCTGTTATGGTTAAACCATTTTTTGCTTCAATGTAGCAATGCAGGGTTCTATTTTTAGCTTCAATGAAACATTTAGGTGATTTGGGAAGGACTTGAACATGCTACACCAATTTTTTTGGCTTCAATAAAGTAATTGTAATATTGGGAAGTTAGATGGACATGTGTCACGCTCTGAAATTGGAGCCCGGAGAAATATCCCCAAGAAACGCCCAACACTACCCTAAAAAATCGACTTATGACAAATTGAAAACCAGTCAACTCTGTTTGTATATTTAATCCTGCCATCCTAGTCATTTCTCTTGTTGCTCTTACTTCGATAAATCAAAGATTTGGACGATTGGCACAAAACACACCTGCCACGAGGTCAGGACAATTTCGCATGTGTAGGCCAACACATCGTCATGCTTAGTCAGCATATGAAGGCAGCATCAGCATGTTCATCGCTGCAGTATAGGCCAGGCTTCTGAACGTACCCCTGCTTGGACAGCAAACCCCGCGCCCTCAGCACGAGCTCCCTGTTGGTCACCACCTTCCCGCGTTTCTCCTCCGCGAGGACGGCCTGGATGGCGTTGCTGAGTGCTCCGTAGGACGCGCCATCCGCCATGGTCAGGTCCGACGAGTTCTCGTCCGTCTGGCAACCGCTGATCAGGACGCCGTTGCGTGGCGGCACCCTCGCCGCGGCCCCGGCGTACACCTCCTCAACGCCTCGCACCTCCTCCTGCATGGCTGGCCCGAGCCCGAGAGCGTCGGCCTGATCCCCGCCTTCGTCGCCGTCCGGCTTAGCGTTCCGCGTCAGCTCCGTGCCCGTGGCACCGGCGCCGGTAACCTGGTCAGGGTTGTGCCGGTGCAGCATGCCGCCCGCCATGGCCTTGACGAACTTCTTGATCTTGGGCGTGGCGTCTTCGCCGAAGTGGTGGAACAGAGTCGCACGGATCGAGCCCACGCCGACGTCTTCCTTCCCCGTCTGCTGCTTGAGCATCCGGATGTACGTCGACAGGGGCAGCGACCGGCTCGCGACGGTGGCGGCCTGCGCCTTCGCCTCGTCGGCGCTCTGCTTCTGGTTGCCGCGGCGAGGGAGGCGGATGCCGATGTACTCGAGCGCGCCACGGACGGCTCCAATGAGCGAGGCGCACATGTTGGCGCCGGAGGAAGGTGGTCGCATCTCTCGCTGCCGCTGCCGGACCTTGCCCTGCTTGGTGCTGTTGCCGATCTGCTCCTTGGTCTTGTCAATGAGGCCGCCGCTGTGGCATGAATCCGACACCATGGTGAAGAGGCAGCCATCGGGGACTTTTCGCACCAGCTCAGTGAAATCTTGGTCTGCGATGGGTACATGAAGACAAAGGAATTTTAAGTCTTCTCGCTTTGATAATGTCAATTAACAATGCCTTACTGCTTTCCCAGTCGAAAAACTAATAGCAATCTGAATTGCCAAACTAAGAACATTTCACATGATCCTTCTACATGATCTTATCATTCAGACAGTAAGTATCATTCAGGCGTGAAATCTTGGTCTGCAGCGTACATGGCAATTAGGATTCTCTTGACAGAGTGAAGCAGATGACTATCACTTGGTCTTTTTTACGGGTATAAAGTAAACTGTCACTTGTTAACAAAGGAGGTTATGCCGTCTGTTAAACTAAGAACATCACACATGATCCTCCTACATGATCTTATAACAGAACGTAACAGCAAACGATAGTAGTACCTTTGATTAGTATTTTTCTTTTGAATTTTACCTTTGATGAGATTGGTGTCGCAGGGCACGATGCACTCGTCGTAGCCAGTGTCGTCTTCCTGGCCGGTCTCGGGCGGCAGCTGCAGGCCATGGCCGCTGTAGTGGAAGAAGAGGGTGTCTCCGGGCTGCGCGTCACCGACGAGCCGCTCCAGCTCCAGCCGGATGTTGGCCCCCGTGGGCGGCGGCGTGGACTGGTCGGCGTCGGCGAGGACGCGTATGTCGGCGTCGTCGAAGCCGAAGCGGTCGACGAGGCACCGGCGCATCCGGGCCACGTCGTTGAGGCAGCCTTTGAGCTCCCCCTCCGTCCCCGGGTAGTTGATGCCCACCAGCACAGCGCGCTTCCGCCCCATCGTCGTCGCTGCCGGCGAGGAGAATGACGCGCTTCGGTGGAGCCCGCCGGCGGCTGCCTGGACGCGGTTGGGTTGGTGCCTTGGTGGGTGGCGACTTGGCATGATGTGTGGTGTCTGCTGGGGTTCCGAGCTGGCAGCTCGTCGGTTGGTGGAGCTCTGGAGCTGAGTGCTCCTGCTCGAGGTGATCCCCGCTGCCAGAGTGGTAGTGCTCGTCTCTTTTGTATTGGCTCGTGGCGCCAATCATTCTCGTCAGCTTCAGCTATGGCTGTCTTGATCATGGATGATACCATTATACTCGCGGTGTCCACTAACAAATACATATGGATGATGTAGAGATGGTGTAATGATTTTAATTTCTATACCCCTCCTATCCATAGTAAGTGTCGGAGAATTAGTTATTATGGATCAGAAGGAGTAACATTTTCTGCATTTGAGAGAGTATGTAGTATAATGAGATTATTTGTGTGGTTAAGTATAACCTAAGAGGCTCAGAGCATGTTAAGGTTCTTCTGTGCTGAAACATCACAATCAATTCTCAGCAAGACATATCGTCCAGGACTCAAACCCACAGACAGTAGCATTCGACACATGAGGAGAAATGACAACTTCTCCCAAGTCCCAACAATGGACAAAGACAGCTAAAGTTTCAGGCTCTCAGCATATGAAAGCCACTTCAGTGTGCTTATCGCTGCAGTAGAGTCCAGGCTGCTGTTTGTAGCCCTGCTTGGACAGCAGCTCCCGCGCCTTCAGCACGAGCTCCTTGTTCGTCACCTTCCGGTTTTTTTCCGCAAGGATGGCCTGGATGGCGTTGCTGAGTGCGCCGTAGGACAAGCCTTTGGAAGTGGTTGCGTCTGCCGAGGTCTGGTCGGTCTGGCACCCGCTGATCAGCACCCCGTTGCTGGGCACCCTCGCCGTCGTTCCGGCGTAGACCTCTTCCACGCTGTGCACCTCTTGCTCCATGGCCGGCTTCAAGTCCTCCTGCTTGCCCTGTAGCTTAGCCTTCAGCAACTCCTGCGCCAGGGCACCCACAAAACCCACCACGCCCCCGTGTTGTCCCTGCTGCAGCTTTTCCAGCATCACCTTCATGAACTTCTTGATCTTGGGGCTGGCGTCGTCACCGAAGATGTTGAACAGCGTCATCCGGATCGAGCCCACCTCAATGTCGTCCTTCCCGGTCTGTTCCTTGAGCATCTCGATGAATGTCGAGAGGGGCAGTGACCTGTTCTTGGTGTGACCATCTGTGACTGAGGGTTCCTCAGCCTCACCGTCATCGTAGCTGCTCTCCTGGTGGCTACGGTGAGGGATGTGAACTCCTTGGGACTCCAACACGTCCCGGGCCGTCTGTTTGAGGAAGGACCGGAAGCCAGAGCCGCTGCCGGAATCAGACTGCACTTCCCGTTTACCTTGCTGGGCCTTGTTCTGCCTTGTGCTATGCCCAATCTGCTCCTTGGCTTTGTCAAGCAGGCCACCACTGTGGCAGGAGTCTGAGACTATGGTGAACAGGCAGCCATCAGGGACTTTCTGCACAAGCTCTGTGAAATCTTGGTCTGCAATGCATGAGAAAATTAGAAAGCCATTGAAAGGAAATGATACAAGATGTGTTTATTTTTGTCAAGACAAAGGGATGAAAGAAATGTTTGTTATTAGTTGCTCGACCTCTCTGTACTGGTTTCCTTATTGATAGTTAATTTCTAAGCAGATGACTACAGTATTAGCAAATTATCTGCAGACAGCCGGGCTAAGAACTGAAGCAAGCACACATCATCAGCCTTTTTTTATACTGTGAAACCGTGGGGGGAAACCCCATCAGTATTCTTTTTCTTAAAAAATGGAGAAAAGTTTACAACTCAAGACATATATAAAAAGTAGGTTGAGGGGATCTGAATTCTAAAAAGGGAACAAAGCAAACAAAAAACTAGAACGAGTCCAATCAAGTCTGACGAAGATGTTTTTTCGAAACTTTGAGCCCATGAAGAATGAAGTGAGGATCCCTGAGAAAGTGAGCTCAGGGCGACCTGTGCCAACCCAAATAGATACGGCAAACAAGTCGGAAATTCAGATATGCCCCGGTTGCAGAGGCACAGATCTTGCTGAGGTTTTTTCTTCTTCTTTTTGTTTAAATTTGGAGTCTACTACTTGTGTTTCAGTTCGACTCTGCATGCTGTTCCACTGTATCTGAATTAACTTGCTACCTCAACTTGCTTGGTTTGATGTTAGTGACCAATGCATGCGAAAATTTGGTAACTTCAGAGTTCAGATAGTGTTTGATTTGGTAGAGAAAATGCAGCTTCCAACCAACATCCCATCACTGTTATGAAACTCTGGTAGCAAACCGAATGGGGGCCAGATTCTACTTGCACTAATGTTGGTGCAAAAATCTGGTATCAAACAGAATTTTGTGCATCTTTGTCAGTCGACCAAGCACGACTTAACAAATTACTTTACATTATATCATATTGAAATTGTCAAGCAAAATTTTGGAGATGGCAATGTATTAGCAGTTTCTTTCTGAAGAAACAAGAAGGAGAACTACCAAAATACTATTAAGAGAAGGGGGAAATGAGTGTTTAGTGTGTATTGGAGCTTTGGTTACAACATGGACGTGCGATGCAATCCGAGCCTTAGGTACAGAATTTCCATATTTCTAACTAAGAGCACCTCCTGAGAGATGAAATCCTTATGTTCGAGGTCAGCAATACTATTTTCTTAAACCAGTGGATTGCATATCAAGATCTTCTGCGCTATCTGAAAATTTAGTACTAGTCAACAATCAAATAACGTCCCTCTCAGATCTCACCTACCATTCGATCCCCACTCCTTGACTAGTTCGATACAGAACAAGAACAGAAGCAAGAGTGCACGAAACAAAAGAGTAGTAGAAGAGAACAAAAGGGCATAATTGGGATCGGACCTGTGATGAGGTTCATGTCGGAGGGCACGATGCACTCGTCGTACCCTGTGTCGTCGTCCTGGCCGGTCTCGGCGGGCAGGCGCGTGCCGTGGCCGCTGTAGTGGAAGAAGAGGAAGTCCCCGGGCCGCGCGTCGGCGACGAGGCGCGCCAGCTCCCGGCGGATGTTGGCGCCCGTGGGCTGCGGCGCGGCCGGGTCGGCGTCGTCGAGGACGCGGATGGCGGCGTCGTCGAAGCCGAAGCGGTCGAGGAGGCAGCGGCGCATGCGGGCCACGTCGTTGTGACAGCCCTTGAGCTCCGCCTTGGTGCCCGGGTAGTTGATCCCCACCAGCAGCGCGCGCTTCCGCCCCATCGCTGCTCGTCGGTGGCGGTAGGGCTGCTGGCCGGCGGCGCTCGTGAGGCGAGGCGAGGCGACGCGGCGGCGCGGCGGGGCTTCGGTAGGTCCGATGAGAATGAGCGTGGATTGGTCGGGTTTTCTGGGACTTTTTGGTGGGCGCCGGCCGATCTGGCAAATCCGTGGGTGGTTGGTGGCTGGTGCAGTGGGGACTGGGAGGTTGTGTCCTGTGACTGTCCTCCGTGTTGTGTAGTGTCGGGTTTTTTTTTCGAGAGTACTAGTGTCGGGTTTTTTTTTCGAATCTGTTGTAGCGTCGGGTTGGTCAGCGATTCTGCATCGGAGAAACGTGTCAAATACTTACTAGCCACACCCCGTATGTAATGGCAATCTGCACATTCTACACGTGTGCTTTCTCGTCTGCTCTTCCGTACTCCCTCCGTTAAATAAGTGTACATGCGGTTTTCTAAGATAAATTATCAAATGGAATGAAAAATGCATTGAAAAAATGCATCTCTTCTTTTTAACTTTTTCACCTCCAATAAGCTAAGTGCATGCAAAAAAAAGGAGGTATTATTGGCCTATTGGGTTTGATTTCCGTGCGATGAGAGAGAAGCAATGAAAGTGCATTGGAAAGATAGGAATACACTCTTTTGTGAACAAAGTTTAGAGCTAGATGTCCACTTATTTGAGGATGAAGGAAGTATGACCGTATCTACTGATATTTGTGCACAAAAGATATTGTTATCTATCTATTAGAGCATCTTCACCGGCGCACTCTAAATAGTCACCGGCAGAGGCGCTGACACTGCTGTATGGGGGCGTTGGCACAACATCCTCTATTTGGGGGTGATGTTCCCACACCGGCGCCTCCACACCGGCGGCCCCGATAGATGATTTGAATTAAAATCTCAAATAAAAGCATAGAAATTCGAGTAAGGAGGAGGAACTTTCCACAAACTAATACATAATTGAAACATGGTTTACACAAACTAAGACATAGTTTGGAACATGGTTTTCACAAACTAATACATAATTTGAACCATGGTTGACACAAATTAAAAATTAGAAAATAAGAACCTAACTAGTATTGGCATCGCAGGTTTCGTGTGTTCGCTGCCAAGAAAGAACACTCTCAGGCACTCCTAGTCACCCAAACTGGAAAATCCATCTGGTGATGATAGCAATGTTGGTCCTTTCGAGGAAGAACATCCAGAAGCCTCCGTGCCTATTTTCGCTGCGAAGAAACAACACTCAGTCGTCCTCCTCAACGTTGTCGTTGTGGTAGTGCCGGCAGCAGCGCGTCTCGTCGAACACCTTGACGCTCATATCGGCCTCGCCAAGGTAGGAGAATGTGAGCACGCAGCCAGCTTCGAGGTCGTGGTAGCGCGCGAACTTCTCCCAGCCGGTGTGGAGGTACATCTTGGCGCGCCCGTCGAAGAGCACGTCCACTGGCCACCGGCAGCAGTCGCAGCCAGCCTCCCACAGATGCAGCGCGGCCGGCTCGTTGCCGGCGATGAATTCGGCGAACTTGTCCGGCAACCTTTGGATGCCGTCTCGGTCGCCCTTGAGGACGACGACGAACTCGAGCAGCACTTCTCGCTCCTCGTCCTGCAGGTTCGACGAAGATGACGGTGTCGCAGGCGACAGCGAGCGTGCAGATCTGCTGCGGCCACGACAACGACCACAGCCACAACCTCGGCCTCTGCCTCTACCAGCCATGGCGTCGTCTCTCGAGATGGTGGCGGCTAGGGTTGGGGAGAGAGGCGCTAGGGTTTGTGTAGGAGGGACGATACGAGAGCGCCCTTTTTATAGGCCGGAGGGAGGCGGGGGAGCGGTGGCGCTCATTAACGCCGACACGGAGAGCTAGTAGCGACGAGACGGTTCTCTGCGCATCTGCGAAAACTGCAACGCCGCTGCGCGCCAATAACTTCGGTCGCGAGGTAGGCGACGGTCAGGTTAAAATTGGATGTGTCGCTGACGCGTCGGTCCTGCCACCCCCCGCTGGTGTCGACTTTTGGGATGTGTGGCTGACAGGCGCCTCCCACGCCCAAAATTTACCGCCTCGCGAGGCGCCGGCGTGCCCAATTCGCGCCCTTCGCCAATGGGCCAGCACAGGGTTGCCGGCGCTTCTATTGGGCTCGAAAAAGCGCCGGCACGCCGGTGTGAGCCCATTTTCGTTGCCGGTCCCCAAATTGCTATCGGGGTCGTATGGAGCGGTGGAGATTCTCTTATACACTGAAATAAATATACCAATGTTCAAGAATAGAGTCACCATGTTAATCCGCATTCAATCGAAATAAATATACCGTTGATTTTATTGTTTAGAGCATCTCCAGTCGCGTCCCCCAAAGCGTCCCCCAAAGCCCATTTTTGTCCGGCGCGTCCCGATACGGTTTCCGGCACCCCGAGCCCGTCCCCGTCCCACAGGGGACGCACCGGGCACGCCGGACACAACGAAAAGCGCGGCGAAGCGACGCAGGCCCGACGCGTCAGCGGCTCGGAAGGCTAAAACCCCGTCGCCTACCTTTGGTCAAGCGACGTTAATGGCGTCCCTGTTTTTCCAGGCGACGCAGGGACGCGTCTCGTCGTGCATGGCCGTGTGGCCGTCCGCGCCAGCGTTATTGCGTGCAACCACCCGTTGTCGTCGCTATTTTAAGATGCCCTGCAGTTCGGCCCATTTTCTCACCGCTCCCAAACCTTCTCGTCGCCGCCGCCTCCGCCCTCCCAGATCTTCTCCTCGCCGCTCCAAAAATGTCGAGCTCGTCCTCCCGCAAGATCGCCGCGGCGAACGGCTTCGGTCGTGGCAGCCTCACCGTGCCGGAGGTGTGGGCGCTGTACCACACCCGGTATCCAGTCCCGCCGGACATGCGGGCCGCCAGCGGCCGGCGGCTGGAAGATGGTCGTGAACGGCATTGGCGTCCCGCCGCCGCCGAAGCCGGGCACGGAGCAATGGAGGGACGCCATCAAGGCCCGGCGGGCTCAACTCACCGCCGAGGAGCGGTTGGATCCGATGTGGGCGGCCAACAACAATGACGCCTGGTGGACGGCGTACTTCAAGGCGAAGTACGACATCGAGATGTACAGCACCAATGGGCTCGTCGGCGGGCCCAACAGCTGGAACAAGGACGGCCGCGCCCTGTTCTGTGGTGTTCCGGGGCGCACCCTCGAGAACGTCATCCGCAACAGCGCTTCAAGGTTGGAGACGCCGTCGTCACCGCCACCGTCTCCTCGAGGAGGACCACCGCAATGGCAGCCGAGGAGGACGACGTACTCGTCCTCCTCGAACTCTTCTTCCTCAGGACCGGCGCGATCGATGCCGTCCTCGTCGTACCGCTCGGCGCGCTACAGCGTCCCCAACGCGAGGTGAAGGAGGAGCCGGCGACGCCCGTCAACACGAGGTGTGGTGGCAGCGGCAGCCGGCGGCAGCAAGAGAGGCGCAGCGGCGCCCTCCTCATCCCGAAGCCGGAGGTGAAGGAGGAGCCGGAGGAAGCGGCGCAGGTGGCGCTTCTGGCGGAGTACGAGCGGCGGCGGCCGATCGCCGCCAGCCGACGACCCCGAGGAGCGCCAAGGGCTGCGGGCGGCGTGCTTGGCATCCATGAACGACAAGGACGCCTGGAGGGGCGACCTGGACATGGCGATCGCCATGTCCATCCGCGACTCCGGTAAGCCGCTCGTGGACCTCACCGACGACGGCGTGGCAGGACCAAGCGGCTTGGTGAAGGACGAGCCTGTCGACGAGCGCGTCAAGCAGGAGGTCGTCACCGACGACATGTACAACTTCCGGCAGTACTACGACGCCTCCGGCCGCCGCAAGTACTTCTAGATTAGGTTTAGTTTAAAATTTAATCAAATTTCGTTCGAATTTATGGACTAATCGAATAGTTTAAAATTTCCAAAATTTTGTTTGGGGGACGCGACTGGGGAGCGACGTCCCCCAAACGCCGCACGAACGAAACATGTTCCCCAAACGCTTAATTCGGCGCGTTTTGAGAGACGGTTCGGAGGACGCGACTGGAGATGCTATTAGAGGTCAAGATTTTAATAGATCCAGGAGTTACGCCCTGTTCGGCAGCGCTCCAGCTTCGAACTCCACAACCGGAGCAGGCGAAGCTGTGTCGAATGCGTCAATTCCGCGAATCTGATAACATAGAGCGGAGCGGCGCGCGGTGCGATTTTACGGAACAGCCTGTGCCCCGCTCCTCGTTTCACCAAAAGCGGGATCTGATGAAAATTACAAATCAAATGCCACCGGCAAGTGCCACTACCGAACCGGTACGACTGTATATTCCTCTCATCTCCTCTTATCACCGACATGGCTCAGGAAGCAGAGAGGAACGAGCGCTTGCGCACTCGAATCCTACCGCACGCGGCACGCCGCCGGTTGATTCAAGGGTGCCGCCGGTCGAATCGCTCGCAGCGCCTCCGAATTGAGGACGCTGCTGGTCGAATCGCTTGCACTGCCTCCGAATTGAGGACGACACCGGTTGAATCGCTTGCGCAGATTCATGTATACCCCACCACAAATCGAGACCACCAGTCGCCTCCTCCTCCAGTTCAATTCGCTCCGCTACCAGGAGCTCGCCGCCAAGATCACGACCTTGCTCCGCTGCCCCACGCCCACGTTCGACCTCCGTTCATTGTGAGCAATTGACAGGCGCCAGCCCATCAGCCAGCATCCATTAGAGGGGTTTGTAGTACTATTCCATGTTATCTATAGAAAATGATATAGACAGTATATACAATAGTTTGTCTGTAAGTTGTCTATTGTTAGCCATAGCTATATGTAAATATAAATTATATACACCCTCATATAATAATAAAAATGGTGTCTGTAAGCTGTCTGTAAGAGCATACAGACTGTCTGGAACTTTACGCATAGCCTCCTTCTCTCTCCTCATTCTTCTTCCTCCACATCACCAAAAACACCTATAACTACCTCTTACAGACAGCTAACTCATCACCATTGTACATGCCCTTGGGTTAGATTCCTTTGTTTCTAGCCGAGCTCTATTTGTTTTAACCGGGCCAGCCCACGCTCAAAAGGAGCCGAGCTAGCCGAACGGTATTTCAACCAGGTGTACAATCGGAAGAGCACTTCGCTAGTGGAGGGGAGCGGAGCGATAAGTTTCGCTGGAGTGGAGGGTTACCGAACAGGCCCATGGACACCAGGTGCATATCAAATGTACCAACACCCACTACGGGAAAATATGTCTTTGTCGTGCAACTATAGGGCACTATATACACGGCAAAGCCTTTGCCGTGTGACTGGTCGCACGGCAATGCTATTGACGACAAAGGCTTCTTTGCCGTGTGACTCGCCAATGTTGCACGGCAAAGTCTTTGTCGTGCGACACCGCACGGCAAAGGTCGCTTCTTTGCCGTGTGCCAAACATGTTTTATCTAAAAAAATGTCGGCTGGTCTGGGAATCGAACCTAGGACGCAGAGTAGGGAAAGCATGCGATCTTGTCACTAGGCTAAGTGTTTGTTTGTTAATAACTATACCACGCCACACCTTTTGAGATGAGAAGACATCCAGTTTTTACATCTTTGCCGCGCGCTTACACTATGCAAAGCCTTCTTTACCGTCAGGGTGGGCATTCGGTTTTAACCGAAATTTCGGTTCGGTTTTTGCGATTTTTGAACAAATTCGGTTTTCAAAAATGGTAACCGAAATTGGCATGAAAATTTAGGAAACCGAAGATTCGGTTAACCGACAAATTCGGTTCGGTTTTCGGTTAAAACCGAATGAACCTACTCACTTGAACAAATAGTAGGCATCACCGAAGAAAGCAAATAGTGATTGACATATCAACACAAAAAGCATCAACTGCGCAAGAAATCGACAAATGAGCACCAATCGTGGAGGGATGCTATTTGGTAGGCTGCGGCACTCGTTGTACAGGTGCATCACTCGTGAGCGATTAAAAGGGGTAGCTAAGACTTCGAGCGACTCTATTATGCAGGCTTCACTCTTTATTCAGAAAAAGCTAGTACATCAAAGATCAAAGTCATACATTGAATGAATAATTTTTGGAACATCAAACGCAATTGGGCTTCTATGAAATGATCGGTTTATGCACAAATTGATGGTAGGTTACTCAATTCGGTCAATTCGGTCTTGTTCGGTTGGTAGGGCTAAAAACCGAATTCTACCAAATTTAATTCGGTTAGTATAAATGAAAACCGAAAAAATAGCGGTTAATGGAAAAAATCGAGATTTCGGTTAGTTCGGTTTCGGCTTCGGTTCGGTTTTCGGTTTCACGGTTTTTATGCCCACCCACCGTGCGTTTGTTAAAAACACTAGGCAAAGGCTGCTTTGCCGTGCGCCAACGTTGCACGGCAATGCCTAACGCCTTTGCCGTGCACCGAATCTTTGTCGTGCGGTGTGTTGGGCCATTACCGTGCACCTTTCTTTGCCGTGCGGCCTCTTCCGTCGTTGTCGTGAATCGTATCTTTGCCGTGCGCTCGTGTCTATCTTTCCCGTGGTTAAGATCTTTGCCATGCGTTTTTATCTGTGCACTCTTTGCCGTGCGGGAACACACGGCAAAGAAAGCCTGCACGGCGACGCCTATTTTTCCCGTAGTGACCGGTGAATGCCAAATATATTTTTGAAAAGGACACATACAACATGAAAAGATGACATAGTAAAATAGAAGGAACAGAAGAACTTGGTTCACGTACACGTAAAAATGGTCTGACCCATAAACTATCCGACCCATGCAGGCTAATATTAGTTAAGGATGGTGTCAGTGTTGACATCAGCAGATCTACAAATATGAATTTTGGCCTTTTCTAGCATGTTTCTTGAAAGAAAAAATTACCCCA
The DNA here is from genome assembly GCF_022539505.1 of Lolium rigidum. Lineage (NCBI taxonomy): Eukaryota > Viridiplantae > Streptophyta > Magnoliopsida > Poales > Poaceae > Lolium > Lolium rigidum. Next base: position 242,597,386 of record NC_061511.1, read on the forward strand.
TGGATTTGCATAAAGAGAGTGTATCCAGAAATCTATTAACAAAACCAGCTAATGCTAATTTCGGAGAAACAAAATGAACGTGCAAGAGAGGTTACACACATCATCAGAATTGTTTAACCATTAGAGTTTTCACCAGACAGTAGAGGGTCGTGGCGACAACGATACAGCATCTCTCCTTCCCCTCCACTTAGAGATTATGCATCGACGAACTTTAGTTACGTCCAGGTATGAAAGATCTAATTCAGCAATGTATGAGTATAATGTTAATTTCGCTGAAAAAATGACCAGATTTCATTTGTACTTTCCACGTCCTTCCTACGAAGTGTAGGCCTATAGTGGGACAAAGATTTGGTGCACATGAGCACCAGTGATCTCGTTTTTCAAATAAATCAAAAATCGTATTTTTAAGTTTTAAAAAATTCTGAAAACAAATCTGCATATAGCCAATAATGTATCCCACAAACGTGTAAAATATTTTATATTTTAAGCTACACAAAAATAACAAAACTGCAGATCTGAATAGTCATTTTCAAATCTCAAAAAACATATCAGATTTTATTATTTTTGTCTAGCACAAAATAAAAATAATTTGGGGTTGAGATTTTGCATGATTGTAAGATGTATCACTAACAATCTCCAGAATTATTTTCAGATTTTTGTGATAAATTATAAATATTTTTTTAATTTTTTAAAATGGTGAGAGCACTTTTCGCCTATAGTGTACCTTCACAATTTATTCACGAAATAGCACAATCGTTCGTGCTTGTTGGTGAGGCACTGAAGTCCCACGTCACTACACAAGTCCTTCATATATATGAAACCAACACCTAAGCAACCTTGCCATGTATATGTCCCCTTCATTTGCTATTTTGCTTCAGATAGAACAAGTAAGGACTAAGGAGGGGGTGACCGATGGTAGGAGTAATGTGTAACGAGCAGCATTGATGGTTTGGTTGTGAAAGTTGTCGGGAATGAGATGCATCGGGAATTTGTGCTACATAGGATTGTCAACCATCAGCTAGCTGAACTTCTAGATAAGCCGCGTGCTAAAATCATTCCGCTCTATGGTGGACGTCCCTGGAGTTCTTATTTCTTGCAATATTGTTGCGCGCTAGGACATGTCTCTCGTAGCTGATGGAAAAGTTCACCGCTTGTCATGAGGTTGCACCTGCTCGATCGTCCAACGCGGCGGTGAGAGATGTCGTAACAGCTCTGTTCACCAGGTTGGTGGGACATAAGCGAGGAACCTGGAAGTATCGGCGTCAAGATAAGAGGGCACGCGATGTGGGGATTTGTCAGGCGTCAATCGCCAGAGAACGATCAGTGATCTCTGCCACTGAGATCGTTCGAGCTGCACCAGGTCCACTTTGCTCATAGTTCATACTATTTGGATGGATAAGCAACATGATAATCCAAATCAAACAGACTGAATTCCGAACACCATATACAGAAGTTCTAAAAATGCATCATTAAAGAACGAACCTAGTTTGTTCCCCTAAACTGCCATCGCCGGAGAGATACGGGCCTTTTCTTTCATGCACCCAACCAAATTTGGAGGCCGGATTCTATTATCGTGGCTAGTGCCAAGGAGAGATACGGGCCTCAGCTAGAGATTCAGCAGTTTTTATATGACAATTCTATTTTTGTTGTCATGTTTCGTTTGAAGATCCAATAGAGCCGGCTTCTTCAACTGAACGCTCATACTGCTCCTATCCCGCATTCACGGTACGTAGCATGGCTCGCTCCAGCTTGTTCGCGGTCGTACGACTCATGTGTTTGCCTTCACCATGGCGGCGGCGGGAGCCAAAATGCGGCAGGAACGGACATAGGCCACGGAGTGCGGAGTCATTGCCTCATTGGCATGAGTGCGCGTGAACACTCTCGTCAGACGCAATTACACGGCCACATATGATGCATTCGGTAGGGGGTGTGCACTCCACCGCATTGTGCCCGCAAGGAGGCACCGGTGATTCAGACGCCAACGCCGTCGGTCCTCCAAGCGCGGCAGCAGGCGGCCTTTCTGCAGCAACAACAGTGCAAGGCGCCAAGCCGGCATCGCAATAGGTTGAGAAATAGCGCGAGGTGCCAAACCGGCATCGCAAGAGACTGAGTTGCACGCGGCACCCAGGCTAGGCGTTCTGCAGGCGCGGCAACAAGTAAGGCATGATCAGGCAAGCAACGCGTTGTGGGCGCGGCAACAACTGACACCACTACCATACATGAAGCTCCGTCCTTGGGAGTGACGATGTTCGTTCTTCTCCACCGGTGGCCAACTTCGAGATGCCGTTTGGGGAGCCAGCGGAGCTGAGAGTGGATCCTGGCCCAGTCAAGTGTCACGCACCTGAACCTGGTACATGCACTCAAGGAGAAGCGAAGAGCAGACGCGTGGCAAAGCATATGTGAACAACATCTTCTAACCAAGCGGGCCCACAAGGCAGTGGGTGCCACGAGCAAAGCTGAGCTGGACAAAGGGGTGTCCTACTTAGTCTATTGGTGTCGTCCGAATCCTCGAAATACGACTTCTGCCAGCTTTATAAATAAACTAACCACACCATACAAGAGTTCCACACAAAGAAAATGTTGAAGCAACAGCCAAGGCATGCCCAACCAAAAAAAGGCGATACATCTCTTGTGAGAGTGAGGGTGTCAACAGCAAGTCGACGAAGCGAGATGGGATGCCGCAACCAATGCACCCTTCAAAATTGTTTCTCCTCGATACGTGCACCCCGGATCACAGAGTACTATTGCAGCACCTTCAAGAAGGGATATGCAGGGTCAAAAGGCGTTGATGCTCGGACCAGCAAGTCGGTCCTAGAGTTTCCCCTGCACTCGGGGGAGTGAGAGGGGTAACCTCGGTGCCCTTGAGGGAGGAATGGCGACGCCTGCAGGGCATCAAGTTGTATTTTCTTATTAAGACCCTTTGAGGCAAACCATCTCTCTCCCTTTTCCATTGTGGCGTCTTCCTTAGTGAGATGCTGAGAAACTTGTATTTGTGACCGTGATATTGATTTTAAATTCCTTTTATTTTGCTAATCGTTTTATTATATTTACCTAGATCCACGAATGGGCTACATCTAAAAGAGATGTAGCTGCGGGAAAGGATTGCCTCTCAAGCCACCTATGGTCTCGTTCGTTCGATTGTGTGACGTGGCTCAATTCTGGCCTCCCAGTCCCTTGCCTTCGTCCTCGGTGTCCTATTCACTTTTTGCGAGTCCCGAAGGTCAGCGACATAGGCTACATCGTGTTGTTTGGGAGCTGAAAAGACATGAGAGATACAGTGGCTTACCCGTTGTTCTGGTCTCTAATTAGGGGCAAAATAGACTTTTTTTTATCCTCATTTGCAAAGTTGAGCAAGGCAAGGGCTGTACTACTTAGAGCGCGGTGTCATCAGACACAAGTCATCAAGTTGTAATTTCTCATTAAGTCCCTTTGAGTTTTACCATATCTCTCCCTCTTTCGCCGTGGCGTTCATTCTCGGCGAGATGCTGATAAACTTGTATCTATGACTAATTCGTGATATTGATTTTAAATTCCTTTTATTATTTTAAATTCCTTTTATTTTGTTAATCTTTTTATTATATGTCCACCTATATCCAGGAATAGGCTACATGTTTAACAATAAACCCAACGAGGAGTGTTGTAATATGACGTGTAGCAAATTATGAGAAGTACATAAGAACCACACCTTGTCTTGGCCCAGAAGATTGTACTAGTACGAAGTGTAAGATTGTATTATATCTCATAATTGATACAAAACTGTTTGGGGTACAAGGGATATAAATAGTAGAGCCAACCGACTAAGCCTAAAACCCTAGCTTACGTTACAAGTCTAGCTTAACCGAAACATATAATCTAACATCCCCTGCAGTGTCAACGTGGGGTTCAATCACGTTGAGACTGAAACGTATGTCATGAAACGGCTGTGTTGGCAGTCCCTTGGTAAAGATATCGGCGAACTGTGCTGTAGTGGGAACATGAAGAACTCGAACTTGGCCCAAAGCAACTTTCTCCCTGACGAAGTGAATATCTATCTCAATATGCTTTGTCCGCCGATGCTGAACTCGATTGCTGGACATGTAAACCGCTGAAATATTATCACAATAAACAATAGTGTCCTGCTGGATGGGACGATGAAGTTCAGCCAACAACTGCCGTAGCCAAACTGTCTCGAGCAATCGCATGTGCAACGGCTCGATACTCAGCTTACGCGACGAGCGTGAAACCGTAACCTGTCGCTTAGAAGACCATGAAAGCAAATTGTTACCCATAAAAACACGAGTATCCGGACGTGGACCGATGAGTGTCGGGGCATCCAGCCCGATCCGCATCGAGTATGCTTTGTCAAACTGGTAGGTGAAGTGGTGTTTATGTGAAGGCCATAATCTAATGTTCCTTTTAGATATCTAAGAGTGCGTTTCATGTGATTGTAGTGAGGAACTCGTGGATCATGCATATATAGGCAGACTTGTTGGACAGAATAAGATATTTACGGGCGTGTTAGAGTAAGGTATTGTAGTGCACCCGCAATGCTACGGTAGAGAGTTGGGTCCGAGAATGGTTCGCCATCAGCAGAGAGTTTGGCGCTAGTGTCAACGGGTGTACGAGCAGGCTGACAGTCAATCATGCCGGCGCGGTTGAGAAGATCTAGAATGTACTGACGTTGGGAAAGAAAAAGACCATTAGAGTCACGTGTAACAGTGATGCCAAGAAAATGATGAAGCACACCAAGATCAGTCATAGAGAATTCAGAGTTAAGCAGTGTAATAATATGAGCAAGAAAAGTCTTAGTGGAAGCAGTGAGAATGATATCATCAACATAAAGAAGAAGATAAGATGTGTGTGTGGAAGTGTGATAGACAAAAAGAGAGGTGTCGGTGAGAGAAGGAGTGAAACCGATTGTTTGAATGTAAGTTGAAAAACGTTGGAACCAAGCCCTAGGGGCTTGTTTGAGACCATAAAGAGATTTTTGAAGGAGACAAACATGATCGGGAGCAGAGGAGTCTTCGAAGCCTAGAGGTTGTTGACAATAAACAGTTTCTTGGAGAGCACCATGATACGTCTCCAACGTATCGATAATTTCTTGTGTTCCATGCCACATTATTGATGTTATCTACATGTTATATGCACACTTTATGTCATATTCGTGCATTTTCTGGAACTAACCTATTAACAAGATGCCGAAGTGCCAGCTCTCGTTTTCTGCTGTTTTTGGTTTCGAAATCCTAGTAACGAAATATTCTCGGAATCGGACGAAATCAACGCCAAAGTTCCTATTTTCATCGGAAGCATCCAGAACACCCGGGAAGGACCGGAGGGGGCCACGGGGCCACCAAACCCTAGGGCTGGCGCGGCCGGAGGGGGCCGCGCCGCCCTATGGTGTGGCCCCCCTGTCAGCCCTCCTGCGCCGCCTCTTCGCCTATATAAAGCCCCTGGATCAGAAAACCCGAGACCAATTGACGAAAACCACAAAAACCTTCCAGAGCCGCCGCCATCGCGAAGCCAAGATCTGGGGGACAGGAGTCTCTGTTCCGGCACCCTGCCGGAGCGGGGAAGTGCCCCCGGAAGGCTTCTCCATCGACACCGCTGCCATCTCCACCGCCATCTTCATCACCGTTGCTTGCTCCCATGAGGAGGGAGTAGTTCTCCATCGAGGCTCGGGGCCGTACCGGTAGCTATGTGGTTCATCTCTCTCCTATGTGCTTCAATACAATAATCTCATGAGCTGCCTTACATGATTGAGATTCATATGATGATGCTTGTAATCTAGATGTCATTATGCTAGTCAAGTGAGTTTTACCTATGTGATCTCCGGAGACTCCTTGTCCCACGTGTGTAAAGGTGACGAGTGTGTGCACCGTGTGGGTCTCTTAGGCCATATTTCACAGAATACTTATTCACTGTTGAATGGCATAGTGAGGTGCTTACTTATATCTCTTTAAGATTGCAATATGTTTTGTATCACAATTTATCTATGTGCTACTCTAGTGATGTGTTATTAAAGTAGTTTTATTCCTCCTGCATGTGTGCAAAGGTGACAGTGCGTGCACCGTGCTAGTACTTGGTTTATGCTATGATCATGATCTCTTGTAGATTGCGAAGTTAACTATTGCTATGATAATATTGATGTGATCTATTCCTCCTACATATGCATGAAGGTGACAGTGTGCATGCTATGCTAGTACTTGGTTTAGTCTCGTTGATCTATCTTACACTAAAGGTTACTAAAATATGAGCATTATTGTGGAGCTTGTTAACTCCGGCATTGAGGGTTCGTGTAATCCTACGCAATGTGTTCATCATCCAACAAAAGTGTAGAGTATGCATTTATCTATTCTGTTATGTGATCAATGTTGAGAGTGTCCACTAGTGAAAGTGTAATCCCTAGGCCTTGTTCCTAAATACTGCTATTGCTGCTTGTTTACTGTTTTACTGCGTTACTACATCTACATTACTACTGCTTGTTTACTGTCCTGGGCAAAGCACTTTTCTGGTGTCGTTGCCGTTGCTACTACTTATTCATACCACTTGTATTTCACTATCTCTTCGCCGAACTAGTGCACCTATTAGGTGTGTTGGGGACACAAGAGACTTCTTGCTTTGTGGTTGCAGGGTTGCATGAGAGGGATATCTTTGACCTCTTCCTCCCCGAGTTCGATAAACCTTGGGTATCCACTTAAGGGAAACTTGCTCGCTGTTCTACAAACCTCTGCTCTTGGAGGCCCAACACTGTCTACAAGAATAGAAGCTCCCGTAGACATCAAGCACTTTTCCGGCGCCGTTGCCGGGGAGGAAAGGTAAAAGGCTCTCATACTACGGTCTCGGGTAAAGTATTTTTCCGGCGCCGTCGTGTGTGTGCTCGAAGCTATTTCCTTTAGATCCTGCAATTGCATCTTGTTGTTTCTTGTTTACACTAGTTTGGCATAATGTACAAGAGTGAGCTTCTTATTCTATTTCCTGAATTAAAACATGGATTGTTTGATGCGAAAATTAAAAAACCTATGAAATCTTATTTGCATGCTGGTAGTAATATTAGTATGAACGCTTTGAACACCATTGTTGACAATGATATAGAAAGTTCTAAGCTTGGGGAAGCTGGTTTTCATAATATTTTTAGTCCCCCAAGCATTGAGGAGAAAATTTTCTTTGATGATACTTTGCCTCCTATTTGTGATGATTATAATAGTGGTCTTTTGGTACAACCTACTATGGAGAGTAAATTTTATTGTGATTATACTATGCCTCCTACACTTGATGAGAATAATAATGATAGCTACTATGTTGAATTTGCTCCCACTATTACTAATAAAATTGATTATGCTTATGTGGAGAGTAATAATTTTATGCATGAGACTCATGATAAGAATGCTTTATGTGATAGTTATATTGTTGAGTTTGCTCATGATGCTACTGAAAGTTATTATGAGAGAGGAAAATATGGTTGTAGAAATTTTCATGTTACTAAAATGCCTCTCTATGTGCTGAAATTTTTGAAGCTATACTTGTTTTATCTTCCTATGCTTGTTGCTTTGCTCTTCATGAACTTGTTTATTTACAAGATTCCTATGCATAGGAAGCATGTTAGACTTAAATATGTTTTGAATTTGCCTCTTGATGCTCTCTTTTGCTTCACATACTATCTTTTGCGAGTGCATCATTAAAACTGCTGAGCCCATCTTAATGGCTATAAAGAAAAGAACTTCTTGGGAGATAACCCATGTGTTATTTTGCTACAGTACTTTGTTTTATATTTGTGTCTTGGAAGTTGTTTACTACTGTAGCAACCTCTCCTTATCTTAGTTTTGTGTTTTGTTGTGCCAAGTAAAGTCTTTGATAGTAAAGCAAGTACTAGATTTGGATTACTGCGCAGAAACAGATTTCTTTGCTGTCACGAATCTGGGTCTAATTCTCTGTAGGTAACTCAGAAAATTATGCCAATTTACGTGAGTGATCCTCAGATATGTACGCAACTTTCATTCAATTTGAGAATTTTCATTTGAGCAAGTCTGGTGGCCTAATAAAATCCATCTTTACGGACTGTTCTGTTTTGACAGATTCTGTCTTTTATTTCGCATTGCCTCTTTTGCTATGTTGGACGAATTTCTTTGATCCATTAATGTCCAGTAGCTTTATGCAATGTCCAGAAGTGTTAAGAATGATTGTGTCACCTCTGAACATGTTAATTTTTATTGTCCACTAACCCTCTAATGAGTTGTTTCGAGTTTGGTGTGGAGGAAGTTTTCAAGGGTCAAGAGAGGAGGATGATATACTATGATCAAGGAGAGTGGAAGCTCTAAGCTTGGGGATGCACCCGGTGGTTCACCCCTGCATATATCAAGAAGACTCAAGCGTCTAAGCTTGGGGATGCCCAAGGCATCCCCTTCTTCATCGACAACATTATCGGGTTCCTCCCCGAAACTATATTTTTATTCCATCACATTTTATGTGCTTTTTCTTGGAGCGTCTGTTTGTTTGCTTTTGTTTTTGTTTGTGTTTGAATAAATTGGATTACATCATGCTTGTGTGGGAGAGAGACACGCTCCGCTGGTTCATATGAACACATGTGTTCTTAGCTCATAATATTCATGGCGAAGTTTCCTCTTCGTTAAATTGTTATATGGTTGGAATTGGAAAATGATACATGTAGTAATTGCTATAAATGTCTTGGGTAATGTGATACTTGGCAATTGTTGTGCTCATGTTTAAGCTCTTGCATCATATGTTTTGCACCCATTAATGAAGAATACATAGAGCATGCTAAAATTTGGTTTGCATAATTGGTCTCTCTAAAGTCTAGATAATTTCTAGTATTGAGTTTTGAACAACAAGGAAGACGGTGTAGAGTCTTATAATGTTTTCAATATGTCTTTTATGTGAGTTTTGCTGCACCGGTTCATCCTTGTGTTTGTTTCAAATAAGCCTTGCTAGCCTAAACCTTGTATCGAGAGGGAATACTTCTCATGCATCCAAAATACTTGAGCCAACCACTATGCCATTTGTGTCCACCATACCTACCTACTACATGGTATTTCCTGCCATTCCAAAGTAAATTGCTTGAGTGCTACCTTTAAACAATTCGAAATTTATCACCTCTGATTTGTGTCAATGTTTTATAGCTCATGAGGAAGTATGTGGTGTTTATCTTTCAATCTTGTTGGGCAACTTTCACCAATGGACTAGTGGCTTCATCCGCTTATCCAATAATTTTGCAAAAAGAGCTGGCAATGGGATTCCCGGTCCCAAATTAATTAACAAAAATAGACACTCCTCCATGGTATGTGATTGTTGGACGGCACCCGAAGGATTCGGTTAGCCATGGCTTGTGTAAGCAAAGGTTGGGAGGAGTGTCATCATAATAAAACTAAAATAAAAGGGCACTCCTTCATGGTATGAGATTGTTGGCGGGCACCCGATGATTCGGTTAGCCATGGTTTGTGAAAGAAAGGTTGGAAGGAGTGCCATCCAAAAATAAAATAAAATGGGAGCCGCTCTTTGAAGGTTTGTCCGGCAAGGGGGTTAGAGTACCCGCTACCATTCGTTGACAACAACATACACCTCTCAAAACTTTACTTTTATGCTCTCTTTATGTTTTCAAAATCAAAGCTCTAGCACAAATATAGCAATCGATGCTTTCCTCTTTGAAGGACCATTCTTTTACTTTTATTGTTGAGTCAGTTCACCTATTTCTCTCCACCTCAAGAAGCAAACACTTGTGTGAACTGTGCATTGATTCTTACATATTTGCATATTGCATTTGTTATATTGCTTTGCATTGACAATATCCATGAGATATACATGTTACAAGTTGAAAGCAACCGCTGAAACTTAATCTTCTTTTGTGTTGCTTCAATACCTTTACTTTGAATTATTGCTTTATGAGTTAACTCTTATGCAAGACTTATTGATGCTTGTCTTGAAGTGCTATTCATGAAAAGTCTTTGCTATATGATTCAGCTTGTTTACCCATGTCATATACATTGTTTTGATCGCTGCATTCACTACATATGCTTTACAAATAGTATGATCAAGTTTATGATGGCATGTCACTCCGAAATTATCTTTGTTATCGTTTTACCCGCTCGGGACGAGCAGAACTAAGCTTGGGGATGCCGATACGTCTCCAACGTATCGATAATTTCTTGTGTTCCATGCCACATTATTGATGTTATCTACATGTTATATGCACACTTTATGTCATATTCGTGCATTTTACGGAACTAACCTATTAACAAGATGCCGAAGTGCCGGTTCCATTTTCTGCTGTTTTTGGTTTCAGAAATCCTAGTAACGAAATATTCTCGGAATCGGACGAAATCAACGCCAAAGTTCCTATTTTCATCGGAAGCATCCGAACACCCGGGAAGGACCGGAGGGGGCCACGGGGCCACCAAACCCTGGGCTGGCGCGGCCAGAGGGGGGGCCGCGCCGCCCTATGGTGTGGCCCCCCTGTCAGCCCTCCTGCGCCGCCTCTTCGCCTATATAAAGCCCCTGGATCAGAAAACCCGAGACCAATTGACGAAAACCACAGAAACCTTCCAGAGCCGCCGCCATCGCGAAGCCAAGATCTGGGGACGGGAGTCTCGTTCCGGCACCCTGCCGGAGCGGGGAAGTGCCCCGGAAGGCTTCTCCATCGACACCGCTGCCATCTCCACCGCCATCTTCATCACCGCTGCTCGCTCCCATGAGGAGGGAGTAGTTCTCCATCGAGGCTCGGGGCTGTACCGGTAGCTATGTGGTTCATCTCTCTCCTATGTGCTTCAATACAATAATCTCATGAGCTGCCTTACATGATTGAGATTCATATGATGATGCTTGTAATCTAGATGTCATTATGCTAGTCAAGTGAGTTTTACCTATGTGATCTCCAGGAGACTCCTTGTCCCACGTGTGTAAAGGTGACAGTGTGTGCACCGTGTGGGTCTCTTAGGCCATATTTCACAGAATACTTATTCACTGTTGAATGGCATAGTGAGGTGCTTACTTATATCTCTTTAAGATTGCAATATGTTTTGTATCACAATTTATCTATGTGCTACTCTAGTGATGTGTTATTAAAGTAGTTTTATTCCTCCCTGCATGTGTGCAAAGGTGACGAGTGCGTGCACCGTGCTAGTACTTGGTTTATGCTATGATCATGATCTCTTGTAGATTGCGAAGTTAACTATTGCTATGATAATATTGATGTGATCTATTCCTCCTACATATGCATGAAGGTGACAGGTGTGCATGCTATGCTAGTACTTGGTTTAGTCTCGTTGATCTATCTTACACTAAAGGTTACTAAAATATGAGCATTATTGTGGAGCTTGTTAACTCCGGCATTGAGGGTTCGTGTAATCCTACGCAATGTGTTCATCATCCAACAAAAGTGTAGAGTATGCATTTATCTATTCTGTTATGTGATCAATGTTGAGAGTGTCCACTAGTGAAAGTGTAATCCCTAGGCCTTGTTCCTAAATACTCGCTATTGTCTGCTTGTTTACTTGTTTTACTTGCGTTACTACATCTACATTACTACTGCTTGTTTACTTGTCCTGGGCAAAGCACTTTTACTGGTGTCGTTGCCGTTGCTACTACTTATTCATACCACTTGTATTTCACTATCTCTTCGCCGAACTAGTGCACCTATTAGGTGTGTTGGGGACACAAGAGACTTCTTGCTTTGTGGTTGCAGGGTTGCATGAGAGGGATATCTTTGACCTCTTCCTCCCTGAGTTCGATAAACCTTGGGTATCCACTTAAGGGAAACTTGCTGCTGTTCTACAAACCTCTGCTCTTGGAGGCCCAACACTGTCTACAAGAATAGAAGCTCCCGTAGACATCACACCATGAAGAAAGGCATTTTTGACATCGAGTTGGTGAATGGGCCAAGAAGAGGAAGTGGCGATGCTAAGAACAGTGCGAATAGTGCTAGGCTTGACAACAGGAGAGAAGGTCTCGTCGTAGTCGATGCCGTGCTGCTCGAGAGAAACCACGACAAACCCGAGCGAGCCTTGTAGCGAGAGAGAGTTCCGTCGGAGAGAAATTTTTGGCGGAAAACCCATTTGCCGGAAACAATACTTGCACCGACAGGGCGAGGAACAAGGCGCCATGTATCATTGTGAATGAGAGCGAGAAAACTCATCACGCATAGCGGCAGCCCAGTTAGGATCGAGAAGAGCACTTTTGTAGGTTTTAGGGATGGGGGAGATCGGAGAAGTGGTGGCATGAAGATTGAGACGCGGCCCTTTTGGAACGTGAAATCCCGTTTTGACCCGAGTGCGCATTGTGTGATCATTTGTGGGAGCTTGGGTAGGAACGAGCATGGGGTGGTAGAGGTGGAGTGGGATGAACAACGACGTCGAGCGCGGCGGATGAGTCGGACGTCGAAGATGGTGGAATAGGTGGAGAAGGAGCGGCGGGGGAGATGGGTGTATCGGGTGGAGGTGCGGACTCGGCGGAGGAAGCAGCCGACCCCGCTGTTGCGGCGGTGGAGTCGGCTGAAGGGTGCCGCGGCGGGCGAGGAGGGCACCGGGGTGGCGATAGGAGCGGTGTAGTGGTGAGGAAACCTAGCGGGGTGAGCTATGGGATGATGTAGGGTAGGCGATGGGTCAATGGGAGTTTGGGAGGGTGTCCGTGTGGAGAAAGGGAAGATATGCTCGGAAAAAGTAACGTGCCGAGAGATGTGGACGCGGCCGGAGACGAGATCCGGGCAGCGATAACCCTTGTGTTCATCGAGTATCCTAGAAAGACACGGGGAATGGAGCGAGGTGATAGTTTGTTGGTGGAGATGGCGGCGGTGTTTGGAAAACAAAGACAGCCAAAGACGCGAAGTTCAGAGTAGTTGGGATGACTAAGGTAAAGAGAGTAGAATGGTGTAGAGTTTGTATTGGACTTGTGAGGCCGGATGTTAAGTAAGTAGGTGGCTGTGCGTAAGGCTTCGGCCCAGAATTTTGGTGGCATTGAGGAGTGGATTAAAAGGGTGCGAATGATGTCGTTTATTGTGCGAAGCGAGCGTTCTGCCTTGCCGTTTTGAGGCGAAGTGTATGGGCAAGAAAATCGGAGAAGAATGCCATGTTGAAGAAAGAAGTTTCGGTTTTGAAAGTTATCAAATTCTTTGCCGTTGTCACATTGGATAAATTTAATGGGAAGAAAGAAGTGTGTGGCGACATATTTTTGAAAGTTTAGGAAGATGGTGTGTACGTATGATTTGTTGCGTAAAGGAAAAGTCCAGACAAAGTGTGTGAAATCGTCTTGAACGACTAGATAATATTTAAAGCCAGAGACACTAGTATGGGGAGATGTCCATAAATCGCGAGTGCAAAAGTTCAAAAGGAAAGGTACTAACGGTAGTAGAGGAACTAAAGGGCAAGCGAACATGTTTTCCTTGCTGACAAGAGGGACACATGGAGGTATTATGACTATCCTTATTACAATTTATTGAAAATTCGCTAAGTATAGAAGACAAGGTAGCGTTGTGGGGGTGGCCGAGACGGTGATGCCAGAGGTCGACGGACGCCGCCATGGAGGTGGGTGGGTCGTGGGTGGCGGCGCCATGGAGAGTGTAGAGGTCGCCGGAGCTATTGAACCGAGCGATCTCCGCTTTGGTCGCGGTAGTCCTTCACGGATAAGCCAAACGGATCAAATTCCATAGAAACAAGATTGTCACGGGTGAACTGACGAACAGAAATTAAGTTTTTGATTAGCGCGGGTGCAATAAGGACATCATGGAGGAGGAGTTGTTTGGTGGGTGTAGGTATGGTGGTTTGGCCGGTGCAATATATAGGTATAGTAGTGCCGTTTCCTAGGACTATGGATGAAAGTGGTGTGGTGGAAAAATTTGACGAGATATTACTAGAAGCGAGACATGTGACTAGAAGCACCGGAATCGAAAATCCAGTCCATACCTGAGTTTCCCTGGGCAGCGAAGTTGTTCATGGCCGGCAAGAACGCAGATTGGTCCCGGCTCGGTGAAGGAGCGGAGGTCGGTTGATGCATCGGGGCGGTTGGAGCAGAGCGGCATGAGGACGAGGCGAAGGCTGAAACATGCGGGGGTGCTGATATGGCATGTATGGCATCCCCCGTCGTAGTAGACCGGGGCGGCGTGGTAGGCGTTCGGCGGGGCGCGCTGGCCGAGGAGTCCGGGGAACCGGTGTGGGGGCGAAGACCCGGCGCCCGAGCACCCGCGTAGGCCGGAGGAGCGCCGATCGGAGAGGGGCCGCCCGGGGCATGGACCAAGCCTGAACCATGCCGGTCCGGGGATCATGAGGAGGGCGCCGAGTAGGCGGCGTGGCAGGTGCTGGCGCGGGCGTCGGTACCGCCGGTGGCGGGCGCCAAGCGGGAGGAGCGGCGAGTCGTCGGCGCGGGCGTCGAGGCGGGCCGGTGGAGTGGCGGATCGCGGCGGCCGGTACATCGGATTCTTGCCCTTGTAGTTGGGGCTGGGACGCCGGCCGGGAGGAGGCTGCCCGGCCGAGGGCGGAAACGGTACCGGGGGTCTGCCGCGGCGGTGGGGCTGGCTCGTCGGGCTGCCGGTGCGGGAGTAGGCAGCGAGGGCGGCCGGGTGGAGGCGGCGAAGACGTGAGGCCGCGCCTCCCGCCGTGTGAGGTCATCATCGGCGTTCGCGGCGAGGGACCGGATCTCCTTGAAGGAAGGGCGAGGCTGCATGAAGGGAATCATGGCCGCTTGAGTTTTGAACCGGTCGCCGAGCCCTTGGAGAAGGATGTTGATAAGCTGGCGATCGGGCATAGGATCGCCTGGTTCGCGGAGCTCATCCGCCATCGTCCGGATGCGGCGGCGGTAGACGGCCGAGCGAGGAGTCCCCCGAGGGGTGTTGCGGATCGCGGAGTGGAGGTTGTTGATCCGGGCGTCGGCGTTGTCCTGGAAGAGGCGGCGCGGGGACGCCCCGGATGGCGGCGGGCCGTGGCGGCCTCACGGAAGCGAGATTGAAAATCTCCGTGGACACGCGTGTGTAGATCCATTGGATGATGGCGAGATCATCCGTGATCCAGCGAGCGTCGTCGGGACGAGGGCGGCGTCGGCGGCGAAGTGATGACGGAGGTTGCGGCGCCGAGGTGAACCTCAAAGAGGTGGCGCCAATGGTAGTAGTTGTGTTGGGCAAGATCTAAAGTAATAGGTATGAAGGGGGTGACATCGGCTATGGTGTCTGTGTAGGAGAGAGGAGTAGCCGTGGGAGGGGTAGAAGAGGCCGAGGCCTCGGCGGCGGCGGCGGCCTTGGCTTGCTGGTCGAAGTAACCAGGCGGCGGCGGTGGCGGCGGCTTAGGCGGCGGCGCCATAGGTCAGGATCGATTAGTCTGATACCATGTAAGATTGTATTATGTCTCACAATTGATACAAAACTGTTTAGGGTACAAGGGATATAAATAGTAGAGCCAACCGACTAAGCCTAAAACCCTAGCTTGCGTTACAAGTCTAGCTTAACCGAAACATATAATCTAACACGAAGTAACTAGCTAGAGGCAGTACAATTAACCATGAAGTGTTGACTCGATACTAAGGGGTTACCCGCAAAAAAAAACGATACTAAGGGGTTGAGTCGTTCTTGCAATGGTTTGGTGCGCAAGGTCACTGCGTGGGCTCTTGCATTGAAGGCAGCAGCCAGCAGGCAAGTCAAGGCCAAAGGAGCCGGTGACATTCTGGCAATATATGTGAGCATAATGTTAGCCTTCCTGAATAAATAGCTAGCTTTCATTTGTATTTTGCCCTCTTCCTATGAAGTACAGGGTAACTTCATAGTTTATTTACGAGATCAACAACCGTCGTGCTTCTAAGTGAGACACTGAAGTCCCACATCACTACACCTCTCCAATATATATGAAAGATAGACACCTGAAGCAGCCTTTATGACCTGTATATCCAATTCCCGTTCCTTTGCTATGAAGAGAGCAAAAAATCTGGGGTGAGCGACGGTAATGACCAGCGTTGATAGTTTTTTTAGATGGTGTTCACAGTTGTTGGGAATGAGATGTGTCAAGAATTTGTGCCACATAGGAAGGTCAGCCATCAGTTAGCTCAAGTGATAAGCAATCCGTGTCCTAGAACAAAATTGTACATCTATATATGGACTGTCTTCGAGCATCTACTTTTTGTAGTACCTGTATTGTTGTGTGCTAGGGCGTGGTTCTGATAGCTTATAGGGAAGTTGAGTGCTTGTTTCGAGGTTGGAGGTGCTCCAGCGGCTGATGCGGCGGTCGGATATATATCACATAACAGCTGACTGCAGCAACCAGGTTTTGTGCATAAACGAGGAACCGCGGAATACCGAGTGTTGGATTTGCTAGATCTCGCTTGACCCAAATCTTTCTTACTGTTTGGTCAGCGTCAAATCCATTAGATATGCCTTGTGAGCCGTGCGTTCTCTAAGTTGCAACTACATTGTAACTGGGTACTACTGGGTTGCAGCTGAGAAAAAATTGTTCACGTGGTATAAAAGAAATGTTCACGCAGTACAGAAAAGTTGTTCAGTTAGTGAAATTGTGTGATGACGTCACTCGACCGAGAATTATCAAGCGAAAGCTATTCGCACCCCAAGATAAAAGGGGATTTGTCAGTTGTCCACCACCAGAGAATGATTTGTGATCTCGGCCACCGCGGATCTTTCAAGCTGCCGCTGAGCCACTTTGCTCCATATAGTCCATGCGATTCAGGTGGGTAGCGTGATAATCCAAATTGACAGTATTCAGAACACGTACAGGTTGTAAAATGCGTCACTACAGAAAGAGCCTAATTTGTGCCCATAAATTATCATCGTCGGCGGAGGCCTTTTCTTCAATAACAACCCAAGTTTTGGAGCCGGGTTCTATTACTATTGAGATAACGGAACAAACATATCAGCATCCATGTGCAGCAAGTAAAAGGAGGTTTCTACAAGGAGAGATACGGGCCTGAGCAAGGGATTCGGCAGTTGATCTTGCCCGGCAAACAGTTATGCTCGATTTCTGTTGTCATGGTTTGGCGCCACCAGAGTCCAGAACCGTCCTCTTCAACTGCACGCTTCTACTCCTCCTGTGCTGCATTCACAGTCGCTCGAGGCCTCGAGACTCCCGTGTCTGCCTTCACCGGCCGCAGGCGCCGGTGGAAACGAGAAGGCAGAGGGCGGAGCCATTGGTGCAGCTGCGCGGGAGCACTCCCGTCGGACGTGATACGCGGACACAATGGTTAATTAGCGCTTGGAGAAGTATTTACCCAGTCTTGTCAACCAAAATAAGAAGCACCAATGCGGTCAACTCTTGTGGTTGTGAGAACCAACTTGAGGTTGGGTGGTTAGGAGGGTGGTTGTACTCCGACCACTGCAGTTCAAACTCAGATTTGACACTCGTGTGTCTCATAAAGGCGGAATATTCATTCGAGTGGGAGGCGACGTTCACGTCGGCAATGGCGCCTGTGGTGACTTCGTCAATTTCAAGATCCAATCCGCTAGCTCAGTCTTCCGGTGGTGCTCATAGGGGTAGGGTGTGCGTGTGTACGTTCATAGGGGTGAGTGTATGCGCGTGTATGTGAGCGTCTGCGTTTGTACTGTGTTTCTCAAAAAAAAAAAAAAAAAACTCTTGTGGTTGTGTTGTGCGTTGCCCAAAAGGCCTCTTCAGAGACTTACACGACGTGTTCGCCGATCATTCCGAAGAGCAACCTTTTTTTTAGATCGTTCTGAAGAGCAACTGGTTGACCGTAATCGTCCAGTTAAACCTACGGAACGTCTTTTTCATGCCATTGTTTTGCAAAAGAAAGGATTGGAAATTCTTACAAGCGCGACGAGCCAGCGACTACATCTGCACTGCAAAGATTACTAGTGCAGCTGTGTAGGTCAGCACGTTAGATCTCGTTGATGGATTCGACATTCGTACGTGCGCCCAAGGTCAAAGAATTATAAAAGAAAGAAGGGTACGTGCGCCAAATATCTTAACACATTACGGGAACAGAAACCCTCGATTAGTCATGAGCCAGCTATGACTAGGTTGGATTGTTTCTCACATACAGTTACACAGAGAGACAACACGAAATCAATGTAAGTTTCAGAAAAAGACACGCGCGCCTACGAAATCAAAACCTCACTGACGATCATGATTCATGACCGGTGCACATAAACAAACGGAACTATTCAAAAGATCAGCAATTTTCTTACGCAAGCGCACAAGATCGATATGATACAGAACGAAACCTCATGGATGCGGCTCATTGCACATGCGATCGATCGACAGATCACCGAGTTAGGGCATCTCCAACCGGGCGATCCATCCCGCGTCCGCGCGTCCGGATGCAGACGGACAAAAACCCGGCCCAGCGCGCGGACCCATCCCTAAAACGGATGGCCGCGGCGTCCGGAACGACGCAAACCCGGCCCAAATCTGGACCGGGTTTGCGTGGCCGCGGACGCGAAAGGCTGGTCGCTCGCGTCCGCCACTTGTCCGCCCCTGGCCCGCGTGTCATAGACATAAACATTTGTTTTCATTAAAAAGAACCCATTACAAAAAAAATTTAACTACTACTTCTAAGTTCTATCCTACTACGTACAGGGCCGGCGGCCTCGCCGGCGGCTCCTCGCCGGCTCGCCGTCGGGACCGTGGATTTCACTCGACGCGGACGGCCTGTACGCGTGAGGATTCCACTCCAGCTTACGAGCTGGGTGGTGCGGCGGCGGCGGGTGCGGCGGCGGCGGAGGCTTTCATCCTCCTCCTTTCTGTCCGCGCGCCTCGGGCGCGCTCGCGCTCCGCCTCCTGCTGCGGCACCATCCGCTTCCCGCATAGCTCCAGCTCTCGCAGGGCCGCGCGTTCCACAGCGGTGCGCGCCTCCAGGCGGACGCGGCCGGCGGCCTGGGCTTTGTGGTTCCCCAGGCGCCGGTGCATGCGCTCTTGCCGGCCGCGCTCCGCCGACGCAGCAGCCTCCCGGGCGCGCCGCTCGGGCGAGGGCATCTGGATGAGGTAACGGCGAGCAGCTCGTTCTTCTGCCCGAGGAGGTCGCCTAATCGGCGGCGGCCGGCCCGGCAGGTGGCCTCGTGCTCCTTCGTCACGCGCGTGAGGTCGGCGAGACGTTCCTCGATGGCGGCGTTGATGTTCGCCAGCGCGAGGTCCTCCTCGTCGACGGACTCCTCCGCGGCGGCCGCCCCCTCCTCCGCTGCCTCGTACCAGCCGTCCGCGGTCTCGTGCCATCCGTCCGCGGCCGCCTCCACCATCTCCGCATCCCCTTCCTTCTTTGCCGCCGCCTCCGCCGCGACGCGGAGCGCCTCGTCGTCGGCGACCCACCGCGAGTCCGCGCGCTCCTCCTCCTCCGTCCGCGGGAACCCGGCCGGGCGGCGAGGGAGAGCTGGCCCACGTGGCTGCGGAGGTGCGCGGCATGGCGCCGGAGAAGGTGGAGGGGAGAGAACGGTGATGCGGTCCGTGTGGAGACCGCCACCGTCTTTATAGCCGGCGGTCCGGCGGGAAACTTGGGCGCGAGCGCGCGCCAATGGCGTTTTCGCGCGCGCGGAACCTTGGTGCGCGCGGGATCTTTCCCGCGCGTTCCACCGCCCACCATGGCTGTCCCGTCGAGGCCCGCCATGGCGCAGCGCCGCGCAACGAAGACGAACCACGTGGCGTCTCTTTGGGTCGCCGCGTTGGGCGCCGCGTGCGACCCAAACAGACACGCGGACGCGGGGCGCTGTCCGCGTGTCCGGGCGGCCACGCAAACGGCCCAAAACGGACGGCCCAACGCGTCTGTTTGGGTCGGCCGGTTGGAGATGCCCTTAGTACCGCTTAATTACTCCCTCGCACCCGTGCGATATCTTGGGCGTGCTCATGCAGGAGGACACGGACATCGGCGTCGATGGGAAGGAGAGCGCCACCGTGCGGCATCACGCGGGCCGACGACTGCTGCGACCGGCGCTAGTAGGAGATCAACGACGACAGCATGTAAGCATGACTTGTAGTATTCCTAGTTACAAGACCCACTTACATTGATGGACACTAATGTCTGAGTATAATGTTAACCTCGCTGAATATATATATATATATATAATTAGATCTAATTAGATCATGCCATTGCCATTCTTTATTTACATGATCCTGATCTAGTTCGGCAATATATGAGTATAATGTTAACCTTGCTGAATATATAAGCATATTTCATTTGTACTTTTGGCCCCTTCCTACGGAGTACAGGCAGCTCCAAATGTTACTTATCAGATAAACAACCGTTCAGACTTGTTGCCGAGGCACTGAAGCCCCACGTTACTACATCACTGCATATATATGAAACCAACACCTGGGGGAACCTTGACATGTAGCGACATTACTACAGAGAGAACAATGTACGGAGAGGTGATCCATGGTAATGAAGAGCATCGATGTTTTAATGGTGACAATTGTTGGGAATGAGATGCATCGAAAATTTGTGATGGTTAGGATGGCCAACCATCAGCTAGATGAACCGATAGACAAGCGCCGTGCTAAAATCATTGTGCTTTTCGGTGGATTTCCTTTGAGCTTCTACTTTTTGCAATATTATTGTGTGCTCGGACATGGTTCTAGTAGCTGATAGGAAAGTTGACCGCTTGTCACGAGGTTGGAGGTGATTCAGTGGCCGAAGCAGCGGTGGGAAATGACCTAGCAGCTGAGTCCAACAATCTGGTGGTGGACCATAAGCGAGGAACCTCGAAGTATTAAGTGTCAGCTGTGCGTCGAAGATAACAGGCCACGTGCTACCCGCAAAAAAAAAAACAGGCCACGTGCTGTGGAGATACTTCAGTCGTCCACTACCAGAGAACTACTGCTATGTACTAATCTCGGCCACCGTGGATGGTTCGAGCTGCGGCAAATCCATTCTGCTGCATAGTCCATACTATTCGGGTGGGTCACATGATAATCCAAACTGAACCACCTTGATTCTGAATACCAAAGAGGTTGTAGAACGCATCATGAAAGAGAGAACCTCATTTGAGCGACGAGGCATTTTTGCACCCCGAGAGCATATGCTCCCGGTTTTTAAATGACATTTAAATATAGTTCAAACTGTCAAAAATGAAAACGAACACAAAATTAACGTGTACACCTCGACATTATATGTGCTCATAAAGTCGCTTTGCGGAAAATTGACATCTTTTGTGTCTTGTGCAAAAAGACAAATTTTCACTACGGGAGAGCTCCAGTATACCGACGGCCGCCAGCCGTCGGCACAACAAGGAAGGCCGTCGGCACAGGCTGTGCCGACGGTGACCGTCGGCGTAGCTTCGTCGGCATAGTTCCGGTCGGGATCGCCCGATCACCGTCGGCACAGATCGCGTCGTCGGCACAGATTGTTGTGCCGACGGTATAACCGTCGGCATAGTATTTCAAAATTTTCAATTTTTTTTTTTGAAAAAAGATTAAAAATATTTTTTTGAAAAAATATATTTTTTATTTTTTTTGAATTTCCTTCTTATTCTTTTTTACTTGCTAATCTTTCACAATCACACTTACACTTAGTACATCTAATCTTAGGTCAAATTGCACTTGTATTCAAACTTCCCAGTTGGTCACCCATCCTCACACCACTCCTACCCCAGCACGCTTAACTTCTTTGTTCTCTTCGGATGAGCTTCCATGAAAGAAATGACGCCTTTGTTGTTAATACTACCATATCAATCATATTAACCCTTTGACCATGCTGCCACATCTCTATATTTTTGAATTCTAAACAATTACTTAAGTAAACAACAATGAATATATATAAATAATAATAATATAGAATTTGAAAAACAATTAAATGATTTAATTTTTGTCTTTTTTATTTAATATGGAATAATTAATATCGATAAATACGAATTTGGCAAATAATATGTCTAAATTGATCAGAAAAATAAGAGGAATACAAATATGACATCCATATCATATTTTGAACCTACAATTTAATTTACCCAAAAATCATGAGCAATAGATCAAGTACCTCTAGTTTAAATCTGGTTGACTTTATCGAAAATGAGGTGGGAAACGGCCTCGGCATGGCATAGTTTGCCGAAATGAGGTCATATTTGGCACGTGTGTGGGTCCTAGGATGGGAAGCAAGACCCCGGACGCGGATTTCTAATCCGACCCACGGGCGACCATATTTTCATTTTTACCGTGCCCAAGCGGTTTTTATTTGTGAAGCAGCTACATGGGGCGCATTTTAGTATGACGTGAAACCTCCGTGCGATGATAGTAGACCACCTACGCACCACCTATCACATGGCATGTACACGTGTTAGCTATTTGAGAACCCATGCAGCTTCCGGCGGTGTCCCGCCAATTCCGCTGGAAACTGACCGGATTTGAACTAGGGCTCAACTATCCGTCACTCCAGAAATTCCGGAAAAAATGTTTTTAGTTCTACGACGCATCATTATATGTGCTAATTTTTGTCCGTTTAGTTCGTTCGCGAATGGGTGCACCCGCACGCCCGGTACGGCGATACCGCATGTCCCGCGGTCCCTGTTTTGGCCAGATGGCAATTTGAAAATCCCACGGAGCCGCGTGGCGTCATTTCATATGTCATGGTAACTATTCCATTTGTCAAAAGTGGGATACGGCAATTATTTTGAAAAACCCTTCACGAAAAGGGCTATCACGTCCGAAGTTCTATGGACTTCAGGGGAAATGAGGTGGGAAACGGCCTCGGCATGGCATAGTTTACCGAAACGAGGTCATATTTGGCACGTGTGTGGGCCCTAGGATGGGAAGCAAGACCCCGGGTGCGGATTTCTAATCCGACACACGGGCGACCATCGTTTCATTTTTAGCGTGCCCAAACGGTTTTTATTTGTGAAGCAGCTACATGGGGCACATTTTAATATGACGTGAAACCTCCGTGCGATCATAGTAGACCACCTACGCACCACCTATCACATAACATGTGCACGCATTAGCTTTTTGGGAACCCATGCGGTTTCCGGCGGTGTCCCGCCGAATCCGCTGGAAACTGACCGGATTTGAACTAGGGCTCAACTATCCGTCGCTCCAGAAATTCCGGAAAAAATGTTTTTAGTTCTACAACGCATCATTATATGTGCTAATTTTTGTCCATTTAGTTTTTTCGCGAATGGGTGCACCTGCACGCCCGGTACGGCGATACCGCATGTCCTGGGGGGCTGTTTTGGCCAGATGGCAATTTGAACGAAGTCAAAAAATCTCACGGAGCCGCGTGGCGTCATTTTATATGTCATAGTAACTATTCCGTTTGTCAAAACTGGGATGTGGCAATTATTTTGGAAAACCCTTCACGAAAAGAGCTATCACATCCGGAGTTCTATGGATTTCAGGGGAAATGAGGTGGGAAACGGCCTCGGCATGGCATAGTTTCCCGAAACAAGGTCATATTTGGCACGTGTGTGGGCCCTAGGATGGAAAGCGAGACCCCGGGTGCGGATTTCTAATCCGACCCACGGGCGACCATCTTTTCATTTTTAGCGTGCCCAAACGGTTTTTATTTGTGAAGCGGCTACATGGGGCACATTTTAGTATGACATGAAACCTCTCGTGCGATGATAGTAGACCACCTACGCACCACCTATCACATGACATGTGCACGCATTAGCTTTTTGGGAACTCATGCGGCTTTCGACGGTGTCCCGCCGAATCCGCGGAAGCCGACCGGATTTGAACTAGGGCTCAACTATCCGTCGCTCCGAAATTTCGGAAAAAATGTTTTTAGTTCTACGACGCATCATTATATGTGCTATTTTTTGTCCGTTTAGTTTTTCGCGAATGGGTGCACCCGCACGCCGGTACGGCAATACTGCATGTCCCGGGGCCCTCTTTTGGCCAGATGGCAATTTGAACGAAGTCAAAAAATCTCACGAAGCCGCGTGGCGTCATTTTATATGTCATAGTAACTATTCCGTTTGTCAAAACTCGGATGTGGCAATTATTTTGGAAAACCCTTCACGAAAAGATCTATCACGTCCGGAGTTCTATGGATTTCAGGGGAAATGAGGTGGGAAACGGCCTCGACATGGCATAATTTTCCGAAACGAGGTCATATTTGGCACATGTGTGGGCCCTAGGATGGTAAGCAATACCCTGGACGCGGATTTCTAATCCGACCCATGAGCGACCATTTTTTCATTTTTTGCGTGTGTGAAAGCCATGAAACCTCAAACATTATAGCTCATTTATAAGAAAATTTATTTAGGTATTTGAAATATTCCAGTTTTGATATTTTTCTATGATAGATCTTGTTTTTCTGCAAAATTTGATATATTATACTTATTTTTCTCAGTTAGAATGATTTAGTTATGCTTTTTTGAAGACTGCCGTTGAGAAATAGGAAAAAGCTATGCCGACGGTTTAACCGTCGGCACAGTTCTGTAGTGGAAAAAAAAGAAGAAAAAAAAGTTGTGCCGACGGCCAGACTGGTCCTGTGCCGACGGTGACCGTCGGCACCTCCAGCCTGTACCGACGGCCAATTTAACGCCGACGGTCATCCTCGTCGCCGCGCTCCGGAGGCTACTGTGCCGACGGCCCCGACATTTGGCCGTCGGCACATTGCCTGGCCGTCGGCGTACTGAAATTCTCCCGTAGTGTTTGGTGCTTTTTCAGGAAACATTTCTTTATCTTTTTTACACAGGACACAAAAATATCAATTTTCCGCGAAATTTGGTGTGCATATATATAATATCGACATATATGCGCTAAATTTTTGTTCAGATTTTTTTCATGATTAGAAATGTTTTTCTTGGGTACCGGAAGCATATACTACCAAGTTCAAAAGTGGGTTTCTATGAGCCCCTAAACTGTCTTCATCAGAAACATGCCTTTTTCAGCAACCACCCAAATTGGGGGCGGGTTATATTTTCATTGAAATGAGAAGGCGGTGGTGGTATTATCCTTTTCTAATGCAACCACCCAATTCTGTTTCTCCGTTCAAAAAAAAAAAATCTGTTTCAGCACCTCAGTTGAGGAAATAAACAACTCCAAGAGGTAAGTCCACTAATCAATTGACTTGCATTTATTTGTTTCTACATTTTTGTGTTTATATATTCTCACATCGATGATATTTATGTGCAGTATTCTGTTGCTTATTAGAAATTGCACTTCACTTGAAGAGGAAGTCCACAACGACACCTCATTCAAGGAAATTAACAACTTCAAGAGGTTCTTGTTAAAACGTGGTACAACAAGGGGTTATACTACCACCATATTACCGTTTGTGAAGGGACCTGCATGTTGCACATGGTTGTCGGAACTAACTCTGTGCGAAAATCATCCTTTCGCACACGGTTCAGTAAACAATGTGTTGTAGAGGCTCACCGCTCATCCTTGCGTAGTGATGGTTAGGTAACCATGTGTGATAGGCCATTTTAGTACCAGTGTCTCTACCGGACGATGTGCCGATGGAGGATAACATAACAACCAAATACATTAATGGGCCATAAGCAAAGACCCCAAGGTATTGAGCGACAACTTGGTGTCAAGAAAATGGCTCGTATTATCTCGATATGTTAGTTATCCAGTACCAGAGAATGTCAGGTGATCTTGGCTCCATAATCCATGCTATTTTGATGGATAACATGGTAATCCAAATTGAACCAATTGGATTCTGAACACCCTGTAGAGAAAATATATTTGAACTCAAAATTATTGTCAGTTATATACGAATTTACTTGTAGCATGGAGGTATTATAAGACATGTGTAGTAGGGAGTTTTCACGAGACACTAGAGGGTCATGGCAACAACGACAAAATCACTCCTTCCCCTCCACTTAGGGCACATTTGGTAGCCTGGGCCGATTTTGTTGCTCCCTAGGGCAGGCTTCGTGAGTCTTAGCCCGTTCGGAACGACCTCTGGGCCACATTTGGCAATTTTTTGGTTGCTCGTGATGGATTTCCGTGCACCAGTTAGGCAACAAAGCCAGTTTCTTTGGTGCCTTGTGCACGGCTCATTTTGGATGTGCTAATGCGAGCTCGTGTTGTTTGGTTACACACACGATGCTGCTATGGTAACCTCTTACATTGAAGTGGTGAGGTTACTAGGCAATTTTGAATGAACAAAAGCACATTGCAACATTAAGTTCCATCAAAAGGGTTGCTAATACACATAACACAGTTACCCTAATGGACTATGCATCATGACAACTATAGCGCATGATTTCTTAGTAGTCGAACATACAAGGGGTTAGTATGTACCACCTCGAACAAGTTCATCATATTTCAGACGGGGAATCATGACCATCATAGACTGGATTATGAAGAACAAAGCAACATCACTAGGCAAACTGGTTGCGCAACGAGGTCTCAAGCCATTCCCTCCTCTCCCATGGTTGCTACCCACGATATTCCGCACATTCATCTTTGTTGTCAGCAATGAAGTTAAGTACCTTGATTGGCAAATGTGGTTCATAGAGTTGCTCCTTGCTAACAAACCTAGGAGTGAAGATTGCCTTCATCTGAGCATAGTTGATTATGGGCATGTTCAAAAAGTCTGACATGCGATTGAGAAGAACAAATTGTTATTGCAGATGAACTGGTACATATGATCGAGCAAACTGAATAGAAAAAACAGTACCACGCAATATTACCTGCGGGTACTTCCTTAGCTGCTCGTCATCATCCAACACAAAGAAAGTGTCGATGTCGCTCCATTCGAGCTCCCCTTCCTCTATATGCAGGCATATGAGTCTCCATATGGTCTTCCACTTCCTGGTCTGGTTGTACAGATAAAGAGTGATCACAACGATCCCAGTGAAGTCAAGAACATCATTTGCAACCTTCTTCGTCTGGGCTTCTTTGAATCCATGGCTAAAGAATACTCCACTATTTACTGTTTGTACCAAACGGTTATGGACGAATTCTGACAGAGATGGATGCCAAAATCATTGAAGGTTTGTGCGCATACAGTGATTCATCATAGACATAAGGCGAGAGCGCAATCGAGGGCATGCCATTGTTTTTGACTGAGGGAGTGAACAGATCGGGGGTGGGGCGGGTGGGGGTGAGCTCACAGGGTTGATCGCATGCAGTAGGATATGAAGAGCATTGTTAAGCATTGTATAGTAACGAACAACCTCTACCAAAACTGTACATATCTAAGCTAGAACAGGAAATATCAGACATCTCTTATAGTTAATGGAACAACATGTAGTACCAAGGTCGGGAAAAAGAAGACTCCATCGGTGAACCTGGTTGTAGAGAATCTAGTTGTACCACCTTCGATGTGTTGGACGGAAAAACCTGGCAGGATCGGCATCACCGTGCTCGAGGGAGAAGAGATGACCTATAGTCGAATCAATCACATCTACCGTCCTCTACCACAGATACAAGATGAAACCAGACTCGAAGATGCTTACAGCCGCCGGATGCTTTCGGGCATAGGAAGGAGCGGGCAATCCGTGGTCGACGATGTCGTCACAGCCTTCGTCACCGCTGCCAACCTCGCGGACCTAGCCAGAGAGGAAGCTCCCGCCGTGTCAATAGAATTCGAGGGGTGGAGGATCTAGAAGAGGAGGAAATGGGGGATTTGCATTTGGCGGAAAGAGTGCCGCCCCTAAATACGGTGGCGAAATTCAAGGACGGTGACCGAATTTGTCCCGACAATATATATTTTGCCATTTTGCGCAAGCTCGAGCCATCTCTCCCATTGGCTCATCGGGGACACTGCATTGTCGATTTTCGGTGAGGCGAGTGTGGCTAGCTGGAAACGATTCGGCCGTTCCTCCCGGGCCTAGCCCAGAGGTATTTAAGAAGCATGTGGGCCACAACGCAGAGGGAGTCCGGGAAAGCAATAAGCCTATTTTGTGTTCCTAGATACGGGCCAAATGGCATGCAAGCTACCAAACACGCTCTTATTCTCCCCCAGCTATCACTGTGGGCAGCGTTGCGGCGCGGGAAACCTCCACAAAACCATAAGCATGCCTGGCTTTGCAAGGGATGCCATACTGATTGGTGGAGGATGGGACAATCGAGAAAGGAGGCGATGCTCTTTCCTAGGGTTTAGGATGGCGCGAGACGGTGAGAGGATCATGGTTGTCTAGTTGACAAAATCAGTCAATTAAGATATATGATGACGTGGGTTGTGTGTATCCTGGGACGCAGAAGCTCGAAGGTTTCTTCTCTATTTTATTAAATCTTTCAAGAGACGACCCTTCCCAATTTGATCATTTTAATTGATTTGGGATGAAGGACTCATAACTCGAGGTTCAAAAGCTTCATGTTCTTACAAGGGATGAATGAACATTGCACTCGATTATTTCGGAATCACAATTATGTGACAATATGTAAGGCTGGTTTGTAGTATTCATAGTTACAAGACCTACTTACATTGATGGGCATTAGTTACGTCCATGTACGTAATTGATCTTGTTAGATCATGGCATTGACATTTTATATTTACATGATCCTGATCTAGTTCAGCAATATATGAGTATAATTAACCTCGCTGAACAAATAACCATAATTCATTTGTACTTTTTGACCCCTTCCAACGTAGTACAGGTAACTCCAAATGTTATTTATGAGATATAAACAACCGTAGGGACTTGTTGGTGACTGGTGACGCACTGAAGTCCTACGTTACTAGAACACTCCATATATATGAAACCAACACCTCCATATATATGAAACCAACACCTGAGGCAACCTTGACATGTATGCCCCCTTCATTGCTACAGAGAGAACAAGTAAGCTAGGAGGGGTGATCGATGGTGATGAAGAGCATCGATATTTTAATGGTGACAATCAACGTTACGAATGAGATGCATCAAAATTTTGGGCCGGTTCACATGGTCAACCATCAGCTAACTCAACTAGTGAAGAGGCCGCGTGCTAAAATTATTTTGTTTTTTGGTGGATATTCTTAGAGTGGCTAATTTTAGCAGTACTGCTATGTAGTATGGACATGGTTGTGATAGCTGACACTACGGGAGAACCGACGTGTGCCGACGGCCAGACTATGTGCCGACGGCCAAATGTCGGGGCCGTCGGCACAGAGGCCTCCAGCTACCGGCGACGAAGCTCACCGTCGGCACAGCATGGCCGTCGGCACAACGCACGGTACACCGACGGCCACCCTCGGCGCAACCGCGGCCGTCGGCACAGCTAGGTGGAGCCCGAAGGTCACCGTCGGCACATCTGCAACCGTCGGTACACCGTCTGACAGGAGGGCCCAGCCGCTAAACCGTCACGGCACCGTCCGCACTCGTGCCGACGGTAGCCCACGGCGCAACGGCGGCCGTCGGCACAGCGACTGACTGCTGGGTCCTCCTTCTTCTGTGCCGACGGTGACCCACGGCACAACAGCGGCCGTCGGCACAGCCAATTATGCACATTTTTTGGTTATTACCCATATAATTATTAATCCATATCATTTTTTTTTGTTTATTTATTTCTCACTGCTATTTTGGCGAACCCCTTTGCGAGAAACCTATATATATGTATAAGGGCGGTATAGAACCCCTTCGCCGTAAATCGAACCTCGGAGGGGGTGAATGGCCCACACACGATACAAAATACTTAAGACCCACACACGATACAAAATACTTAAATAACTAGACTCACACACATACCAAAGCGCTTACGTAACTAGACCCACACACGAACCGAAACAGCTTAAAGAACTACACCCACACGGAGGAAGCAAAACACTTAAAGAAACTACACCCACACACAAACCAAAGCTTTTAAAGAACTACACCCACACACGAACAAAGCACTTAACACCGGGTCGACACACACATATTAATCGGAGAAGTCGAAATCTTCATCCTCGCCGGGGTGTCCTCCGAAGCGGTGGTTGTGAGGTTCCACAACCACCGTTCATCATTCTCCCCCCATGTCGACGCCTCTCCTTTGGCGTACTCTGCTTCAACCTCGGCCTTCCTCTGCCGCTTTCCCGCCCTCCTCTCTCTCCTGTACGTCTGCTTCTCCTTCCAGAATGCGCGCGTTGCCTCGACGTCTCCGGGATGGTCTCTGCGCCACTGTGCCATGAACTGCTCGTCCGCCTCGGTGGTATCAATCCGCCGCTGGCCAGCCCTGTACCGCCGCGCTTCACCCCGTGAGCGAAGTAGTGGCTCGCAGAGAGACTCGAGCTTCCGTCGGAGACCCGACCTCCGGAAGTTCATTTCGTGGCGCGGCCGGCCAAACCTCCAAGCCGCAACGTCGTATGCGCGGGCAGCAGCCTCCTTCGTGTAGAAGGTGCCGAGCCACACACGCGTACCACCGGCGGTGATTTCAGCCGCGAAATGTCCCGCAGGCCGCAGGCGAACGCCGATGAAGCCCGTGTTGCTACGGCGACGAGGAGCCATCTCAGCGGCAGCTCAGCTCAGAGGATTTTGTGGTTCTATTGGATGAGAGAAGTGATGAAGGGAGAAATGTTGCTGGTGCTGTTAGTGGAGAAGCCCACCGGGGGACCCCCGATGGGATGCAGTCAAAGGGGTAGACGGCGCGGTCAACAGAACTAGGGTTTCGTCAGAAATCGAGCATCGGACCTAGGGAATGGCCCCAAAAGTTGTGTGTGTCCACATGGCATGCACAAAAGTGATTTGAGATGGTTCTATATCCAATGCTACCCTCTCCGGTGTGCCCGGCTTCTCGGACATGGGGTTCCTACACTTAGGCAGATTCCGCATGCATGTATAGGGGGAACTCCCTGGAGGTGAACCGGAGAGAACCTTGGGATCATAGGGTATGATCCTTGTTTCCACATGTACCTATGACCTAACCAAGCTCAAACGTAGGCATACGCCCACCGGGGGACCCCCGATGGGATGCGATCAAAGGGGTAGACGGCGCGGTCAACGTAACTAGGGTTTCGTCGGAAATCGAGCATCGGACCTAGGGAATGGCCCCAAAAGTTGTGTGTGTCCACATGGCATGCACAAAAGTGATTTGAGATGGTTCTATATCCAATGCTACCCCCTCCGGGTGTGCCCGGCTTCTGGACATGGGGTTCCTACACTTAGGCGATTCTCGCATGCATGTATAGGGGGAACTCCCTCGGAGGTGAACCGGAGAGAACCTTGGGATCATAGGGTATGATCCTTGTTTCCACATGTACCTATGACCTAACCAAGCTCAAACGTAGGCATACGCCCACCGGGGACCCCCGATGGGATGCGATCAAAGGGGTAGACTGGCGCGGTCAACGTAACTAGGGTTTCGTCGTAAATCGAGCATCGGACCTAGGGAATGGCCCCAAAAGTTGTGTGTGTCCACATGGCATGCACAAAAGTGATTTGAGATGGTTCTATATCCAATGCTACCCCCTCCGGGTGTGCCCGGCTTCTCGGACATGGGGTTCCTACACTTAGGCAGATTCTGCATGCATGTATAGGGGGAACTCCCTCGGAGGTGAACCGGAGAGAACCTTGGGATCATAGGGTATGATCCTTGTTTCCACATGTACCTATGACCTAACCAAGCTCAAACGTAGACATACGCCCACCGGGGGACCCCCGATGGGATGCGATCAAAGGGGTAGACGGCGCGGTCAACGTAACTAGGGTTTCGTCGGAAATCGAGCATCGGACCTAGGGAATGGCCCCAAAAGTTGCGTGTGTCCACATGGCATGCACAAAAGTGATTTGAGATGGTTCTATATCCAATGCTACCCCCCCGGGTGTGCCCGGCTTCTCGGACATGGGGTTCCTACACTTAGGCAGATTCTGCATGCATGTATAGGGGGGGGAACTCCCTCGGAGGTGAACCGGAGAGAACCTTGGGATCATAGGGCATGATCCTTGTTTCCACATGTACCTATGACCTAAACAAGCTCAAACGTAGGCATACGCCCACCGGGGTACCCCCGATGGGATGCAGTCAAAGGGGTAGACGGCGCGGTCAACGTAACTAGGGTTTCGTCGTAAATCGAGCATCGGACCTAGGGAATGGCCCCAAAAGTTGTGTGTGTCCACATGGCATGCACAAAAGTGATTTGAGATGGTTCTATATCCAATGCTACCCCTCCGGGTGTGCCCGGCTTCTCGGACATGGGGTTCCTACACTTAGGCGGATCTCGCATGCATGTATAGGGGGGGACTCCCTCGGAGGTGAACCGGAGAGAACCTTGGGATCATAGGGTATGATCCTTGTTTCCACATGTACCTATGACCTAACCAAGCTCAAACGTAGGCATACGCCCACCGGGGACCCCGATGGGATGCGATCAAAGGGGTAGACGGCGCGGTCACCGTAACTAGGGTTTCGTCAGAAATCGAGCATCGGACCTAGGGAATGGCCCCAAAAGTTGTGTGTGTCCACATGGCATGCACAAAAGTGATTTGAGATGGTTCTATATCCAATGCTACCCCCCTCCGGGTGTGCCCGGCTTCTCGGACATGGGGTTCCTACACTTAGGCAGATTCTGCATGCATGTATAGGGGGGGAACTCCCTCGGAGGTGAACCGGAGAGAACCTTGGGATCATAGGGTATGATCCTTGTTTCCACATGTACCTATGACCTAACCAAGCTCAAACGTAGGCATACGCCCACCGGGGACCCCGATGGGATGCGAGTCAAAGGGGTAGACTGGCGCGGTCAACGTAACTAGGGTTTCGTCGTAAATCGAGCATCGGACCTAGGGAATGGCCCCAAAAGTTGTGTGTGTCCACATGGCATGCACAAAAGTGATTTGAGATGGTTCTATATCCAATGCTACCCCCTCCGGGTGTGCCCGGCTTCTCGGACATGGGGTTCCTACACTTAGGCAGATTCTGCATGCATGTATAGGGGGGAACTCCCTCGAGGTGAACCGGAGAGAACCTTGGGATCATAGGGTATGATCCTTGTTTCCACATGTACCTATGACCTAACCAAGCTCAAACGTAGGCATACGCCCACCGGGGACCCCCGATGGGATGCGCTCAAAGGGGTAGACGACGCGGTCAACGTGAACTAGGGTTTCGTCAGAAATCGAGCATCGGACCTAGGGAATGGCCCCAAAAGTTGTGTGTGTCCACATGGCATGCACAAAAGTGATTTGAGATGGTTATATATCCAATGCTACCCCCTCCGGGTGTGCCCGGCTTCTCGGACATGGGGTTCCTACACTTAGGCAGATTCTGCATGCATGTATAGGGGGGAAACTCCCTCGGAGGTGAACCGGAGAGAACCTTGGGATCATAGGGTATGATCCTTGTTTCCACATGTACCTATGACCTAACCAAGCTCAAACGTAGGCATACGCCCACCGGGGACCCCGATGGGATGCGATCAAAGGGGTAGACGGCGCGGTCAACGTAACTAGGGTTTCGTCGTAAATCGAGCATCGGACCTAGGGAATGGCCCCAAAAGTTGTGTGTGTCCACATGGCATGCACAAAAGTGATTTGAGATGGTTCTATATCCAATGCTACCCCTCCGGTGTGCCCGCTTCTCGGACATGGGGTTCCTACACTTAGGCGGATTCTCGCATGCATGTATAGGGGAACTCCCTCGGAGGTGAACCGGAGAGAACCTTGGGATCATAGGGTATGATCCTTGTTTCCACATGTACCTATGACCTAACCAAGCTCAAACGTAGGCATACGCCCACCGGGGACCCCCGATGGGATGCGGTCAAAGGGGTAGACGGCGCGGTCAACGTAACTAGGGTTTCGTCGTAAATCGAGCATCGGATCTAGGGAATGGCCCCAAAAGTTGTGTGTGTCCACATGGCATGCACAAAAGTGATTTGAGATGGTTCTATATCCAATGCTACCCTCCGGGTGTGCCCGGCTTCTCGGACATGGGGTTCCTACACTTAGGCGGATTCCGCATGTATAGGGGGGAACTTCCTCGGAGGTGAACCGGAGAGAACCTTGGGATCATAGGGTATGATCCTTGTTTCCACATGTACCTATGACCTAACCAAGCTCAAACGTAGGCATACGCCCACCGTGGGACCACCGATGGGATGCAGTCAAAGGGGTAGACGGCGCGGTCAACGTAACTAGGGTTTCGTCGAAATCGAGCATCGGACCTAGGGAATGGCCCCAAAAGTTGTGTGTGTCCACATGGCATGCACAAAAGTGATTTGAGATAGTTCTATATCCAATGCTACCCCTCCGGGTGTGCCCGGCTTCTCGGACATGGGGTTCCTAACTTCCTACACTTATTGTTTAGCGTTAGGGTTAGGGTTATGATTTGAGATGATCTATTCTATTCTTATTTTTTGTAGTAAATAGTGACAATATTTATTTTAAAAAATAAAAAGGAAAATAAAAAATAAAAAATAAAAAAATGGAAAATAAAAAATAAAAATAAAACTGTGCCGACGGTCACCGTCGGCACAACTGCACCCGTCGGCACAGGTGGGTCGACCATAACGGTCAGACCCACCACACGCGCGCGGCCTCACCACCACTCACGCGCCCAACCCCGCGCCGCGCGCACCTCGCCTACTCCCGCGCCGCCGCACCTCGCCGTCCGCCACCCGCCGCCGCACCTCGCCGCGCTCGCCAGCACTCCACCCGCCGCCGCACCTCGCCGCCGCGCCATCCTCTTCCTCTGCCGCCGCGCGCGCACGCACCCGCGCCGGATCCCGCCGCCACCCGCCCCGCCTCGGCCCCCTCGCCTCCGCGCGCCACGCCGGCGGTCGCCTCGCCCCGCCCCTCTCGCCTCCGCCTCGCCCGGCAGGCGCCCCGGCCTCCCTCGCCGCTGCCTGCAGCAGCCCCGGCCGCCGCAGCCCCTCCCATCGCCGCGCCTGCACCCGGCCCCCTCCTCTCTGCCGCGCCAGCAACCGCCTTGCCCCGGACCCGCTCGCCTCCGCCGCACCTGCCCGCAGCAGCCCCGACCGCCGCAGCCCCAATATGCCGGTAATTTTTTTCTTTTTTATTTTTGTATCTATTTAGTTAGTTAGTTATTAAGTAATTAGCTAGTTAGGGTAAAGTGAAATTGAAAATGGAATTGAAATGCTAATTGAAGTTGAAATGGAAATTGAAATAAAAATTGAAATGTTAATGAAATTGAAATGAAAATTGAATTACAAATGCATTTGTTTTATCAATTGATGAATTTGCATTGACAAATTTTTATTATTTTAACTAGGTCCAGAGAGTGAGCATCCCGCGTGACGATCCCGGATCTTGCGGCGCATCTCTACGGCCGTCGACATCGCCGGTTGTTCGACTACTTCCTCTACAGCCGAGGGTGAGCTGAATTGCCGACTCCACCTCCGCATTTTTTATGTCATTAGATTTAATTTCTCCGTCAAGTCGCGTAACCGAGGTGTCAATTCCCGTCCGCAAGCGTTACGCGGATAAATATGCATTAGTGGTCAGCATATTTTGAACCGTAACGCTTGTGGCATTTACGGACAGTCGCTGACCCGTAGTTGTGCACGTTTTCCATGTTTGCTCGGGTGCGAGACAGATTTCGCGGCGCCTCCCCGTTGTTCTCCGGATGCACATCCTCTCGGCTTTTTGCCGAGACGTGTATCGGGAGAGCAGCGGGAGGTGCTGCCGAAATTCCGTCTCGCACCCGAGCAGAACGTGGAGAACGTACCCAACTACGGGTCCGGGGCTGCTAGGAGCCCACCTAGTAGAGATGTAGGTTGATGCACGCGTTTTCGCCGGTAGAAAAATAAAAATATGATGCATTCAATTTCATGCTACTATTTGTTGTTTGTCACGCAATAAAGCAGGATGGCCGATAATGAGTGGATGTACAAGTGGCCGTGTTAGTTCGACTCAAGTGACGGATGAATGGAAATGGAAGACCGATTTGTTAGTGAAGGAGTTAGCTCGTGGTTCGAAGGGGATTGTTCGTCCCCGTTGCCCTTGCAATGTCCGCAGGAGGCGTCATCCTAAGGATATTCTAGAGATGACTAAACACCTTTGGTGGAATGGGTATATGCGTGACTACGACCCGCCGGTCGACTTTTCTCGGCACGAACGTGATAGAGGTGAGGTGATGCGGCAGCGGATCGATGGCAATGAGAACGATGGCATCTTAAACTTGCTAGATGATCTTCGGGATGCCGACATGCCGTAGTTACCATGGGACGAACAGTCTGAACCGGAGGAACCGCCCGAACCGGAGGGACCGCCACAACCGGAGGAACTTCCGGAGGAGGAACCCGAGCCAACCGCGAGGGCCTTCATTGATATGATGGCCTCAGCCTAGGAGGCCTCTATACCCGGTGCAAAAATGTCTCAACTTGATGGCATCACGCAGTTGCTAGCCGACAAGTGCATGTTTGAGAGTACTCGAGCATCCTTTGAAAAGACTCGAGCACAGTAGGTAACATGTTGCCTCGAAGGTCATTGCTTGCCCAAGACCATGTACGAAACGAAGAAAATCTTGAAAGCATTGAAAATGGATTATGTAACATATGATGTCTGTCCAAAACTTTGCCTTTTGTTTTGGAAAGACTATGCGGATGACAAGTACTCGTGCCAAGTGTGGTCACTCTAGGTATCATGAGGTAGATGTAGGCAATGGTCAGAAGAGGCAGACAAAAGTAGCCATAAAGATTCTTCGTTATCTCCCATTCATCAAAAGAATCCAGCGGCTTTACATGTTCGAGGAGACTGCCAAGCAGATGACATGGCATAAGACCGGGATAAGATTGCAAGACGAGAAGAAACGGGTACCCATGGTACATCCATCTGATGGTCAATCATGGAAGCGCTTCGATGAAAAGCACCCAAATGAGGCAAGTGAGGCTCGGAATGTTAGAATTGCGATAGCAACCGATGGATTCAACCCATATGGTATGTCGACCGCCGCGTACAGCCGCTGGCCCGTGTTTGTTATTCCGCTCAATCTCCCTCCCGGAGTCGTAATGCAAAGGAAGAACATATTCTTGTCGATGATCCTTCCAGGGCCCGAATATCCAGGGAAGAAATTGAGTGTCTTAATGCAACCACTTGTGGATGATTTGCACCACTCGTGGCATCACGGTACATTGACATACGACCGAGCAACAAAGAGAAACTTCATCATGAAAGTTTGGTTCCACTATTCGATGCATGACCTACCCGGTACGCCCTATTCCGTGGGCATAGTACAACCGGTAAGTTTCCATGCCCGAGTGTGCGAGCACGAACTAGAATTCAGGCACCTAAAAGCTGGACACAAATATGTTGCCTTTGACAAACACCGCAAGTTCCTCGATCCAGGGCATCGGTTCAGATCCGACAAGAAAAACTTCACGAAAGGCGTAGTTGTGCTTGAACATAAAGAAATACCAAAGTTCAATGGTGCAACCGTTGATGCTGAGCTACGTGCTCTCCAGACCCTAGTAAGGAACCCGGCCACCAATTTGAGGGATATGGTAAAACGCACAACTCGGACTCACATAGCAGGCATAACGTAGCTCGAGTATTACAAGGACCTTGAACTTCCCCATAATATCGATATGATGCACACCGAAAAGAATTGTGGGGAGGCATTCCTTAACACCTCGCCGCAACATACCAGGCAAGTCAAGGGATAATGTTTCAGCTAGAGTCGATATTGAGGAGATATGTGACAGGGTGGCTCTACACATGCAGCCTCCCGAGGGCAATCGAAAAGGTTGGTTAAAGTCGCATGCCAAGTACTCGTCTTGATAGCGCCGACAAGAAGGAGGCATTTACGTGGCTCAAATATGACGTGATGTTCCCCGATGGTTATTGTTCGAATATGAGTAAGGGAGTCAATCTTGCTACAGGAAAAATAAACGGGCTCAAGAGTCACGACTATCATATATGGATTGAGCGGCCGATGCCGGTGATGCTTCGAGGGTATCTCCCCGATCATGTCTGGCGAGTGCTTGCGGAGGTGAGCCATTTTTTCCGCACGGTCTGTGCTAAGCAGATATGTACCGAGGTGATTGAGAAGCTGCAGGAGCAAGTGCCGGACATGCTATGCAAGTTAGAGATGATATTCCCCCGAGCTTCTTCACTCCGATGTTACATCTCATCGTGCATCTCGCCAACGAGGCACTCTTGGGGGACCGGTGCGGTATCGTTGGCGGTTTTGTATTGAGAGGGAGTTCAAGTATATTCGGTACAAATGTGGAAACAAAAATAAGATTGAAGCATGCATAGCTGAGGCAACTCTCCTCCATGAGATGGCGAGACGCCACGACAATGTACTATGCCAATGATGTGCCCACTAAGCATAACCCGGTCGCTCGGTACAATTCCGATGAGCCCAACCGTGACCCAAAGCTCTTGCTCTTCAAATATCCCGGTGGCAAGGCCGGTGCCTCAAAAGTGGAGAACATTTCGCCGTAAGAGAAGGATTGCATAATGCTTTACGTGCTTATGAACATGGAGGAAGTGGTCGATTTCATGAGGTAAAATGATGAACCAATTACTTTGCAACCGAGTAACTTGGTTTTGGTCTAATACGTATTTTCTCCTTTCAGCGAATTCCATGATGAAATGTGGTCGGGAAGAAATGGTCCCACTCCCACGCAGTGGTACACTCTTTCGAAAGAGGGTGCCCCGCCCTTAAATAAAAGCTTCGTGAACTGGTTCCATGAAAAAGTAATTTCTCAAATGTTCCTCTTACTTTGCAATCCGTGACTTGTCTTATTACACGTAACTAATGCACAAAATAATCTGAACTGAACTTGTAGGGAGCTGATCCCAACGTTGAGATGACGGATGAGTTGAGATGCGTTTCCCGGGGTTTTAACCGTAGAGTCCATACGCATGAGAAGTATGATGTAAATGGGTATCGCTTCCATACGGAGTTTCACCAGAAGAACCGGCCTAATGCAAAAACAATAAATACTGGGGTCTACACCGCGGAGCCGATGATCTTGATTACTATGGAAGGTTACAAAAGGTATACGAGTTGACGTTCAACAACGCAAACATAGAACTCAAGCTCTTTGTGTTCAAATGCCACTCGGTTTGACCCACACGGTGGAATGAGAAGCACCCCTTCCATTGGTTTAGTTGAAGTTAGGCCTACAACCACCTACGACGGATCCGACGTCTATGTTGTGGCTCACCAAACCAAGCAAGTTTATTATTTGTCCTACCCATGTCGGAATGAGGAACTCATGGGCTGGGAAGTCGTGTTCCAAGTATCGCCACATGGTAAGCTACCCATCCCCTCCGAGGACGATTACAACAACATTGACCCGGTAACATATGAGGGAATTTTCTATCAAGAGGAAGAGCAGTTCGGGGCTCTTCAAATAGACATAGGTCTTCAGGATCTCCACAACGATGTACAAATGCGTGGTGAGACCGTGGTGGACCCGAAGGACATAGCTATGCTCACCAAGCGCCATGCGAGCAAAGACAACATTGTCGAGACTCAACCGGAACCCAATGCCGACCATGAATACTCATATGATACTCGATTTTGATAGTGAGGCTGAGAACCCAATGCCTAGAGATGAGAGTGGTGATGAATGGTGAGGGTCTTTTATGCTTAGTACCTACATTATCATTATGCTTAATACATACATTTGTCATTATGCTTAGTACCTACATTATCATTATGCTTAATACATACATTTGTCATTATGCTTAATACCTACATTTTTCATTATGCTTAGTACCTATATTTGTCATTATGCTTATTAATTTTCAACATGCTTATTAATTATTTTCTCTTTTTCTTATGCGAGTAATTGCCCAATATGAGCGGACGGAAGGCATCATCGAGCTCCTTGCTTGATCAGATGCATCAGCGGAAGCCAGGGCCGGGTGCTTCCAGACGGAGTGGAAGACCCATTGTTCCCACCCGGCGTTACGAAGACGCGGACGGAGGGCGGGGAGGACGAGGGGGAGGACGAGCTGGAGGACGAGGGGGAGGACGAGCTGGAGGACGAGGGGGGGGACGAGGCCGGAGGACGAGGGGGAATGCACAGCTCCTTCTAGCCGACATTCCCTGCGCTCCGGCTCGGTGGCTTCACGGTCTATGGACGAGGAGGAGGACACTAGGGAGGAGGAGGAGGACACTAGGGAGGAGGAGGAGGAGTCTAGGGACGAGGAGGCTTCGACGGAGATGGCTCCGAAGAAGTTGCGGATTCGTGGGGAAGCGCAGGTTCCCGATGAGAGTAAGGAACCTGCTACGGAGGATGAGAAGTGGCTCCTTGTCCCAGGAAAGACAGAGTAAGTAGTAAGGTGATTTCATTTTCGTTATGACACTTAGCATTTTCTAATGTTTGATAATTGTGCAGGAATTTCACATACACGGGGAATGTCCGCGT
Source organism: Lolium rigidum (assembly GCF_022539505.1). Taxonomy (NCBI): domain Eukaryota; kingdom Viridiplantae; phylum Streptophyta; class Magnoliopsida; order Poales; family Poaceae; genus Lolium; species Lolium rigidum. Next base: position 242,637,436 of record NC_061511.1, read on the forward strand.
GCCAGGGAGTCTGATTGAAGCTGCTATTAGGAAGTACTGGCCGGGGATGTACACTCCGGTCCTTGGGGGCGAGTCCAAGCTAGCCTACACTTGGGAAGACTTTGAGATAGCGCCTTACCCTGGCTTTACTTCCGCCGCCGACGCCGTGATCAAGAAGTTTTGGGTACGTAATGCATACTCTTTGGGTTTCGTTCATATGTAGTTGATAACCCCACCGTGATAACTCATGCCTCTCACACTTTCCGTTATGCTTGATTGCGGCGCAATTATAGGGTGGCGACCGAGCATAAGGAGAGGGCGGACGTGATCCTCCGTAGCATGTGTCGGAAGTTGACACGGCAGCAGTGGTACAACCGAGAGGATCACGTGCATCGGCCACTTCTATGCTGAGCAGGGCGTAAGGTACACAAAGCCCGAGATTGTGCAGGGACTCGCCCCGGCTATGACGATAGAGCAATTCATGTCGGTAAGTAATTGTCAATGCGATTCTATGTACTGCGGCTAACTTGCAACTATATTGTTTGTTCTTCAAATGAGTTTTGATTTTGCAGGTTGTACCACATTGGGCTGATAATAATAAGAGGGCCGCCTTCATGGAGTTGGTCAAGAATTGGGTCGGCGAAAACCCCGATTTCAAGGCCGTGAGCGACCGGAACAAGGCCAACCGTGGGAACCAGGGAACACACAGTGCGGGGAGCAGCAGCACCGATCGCTATCGGGAGCGTCTGGTACATATAAAAATGGAACAAGCTGCATTTTTTGATTTTCGATGATATGCATAACATTTGTTTTGTGATGCAGGGGAAGAAGCTCGGGAGGGAAGTTGGTGAGATGGAAGCGTGGACGCACATGAAGCCGGTGACGCCCGGTCCGAACGAGCCTCGGCCCGCGCCCGAGAGGTACTACGGCAAGGCCAAAGAGAGCAAGGAAAGATACTCGCGAGGAGTACGCCAAGCTCCATCCAGAGGTGGAGGACCCGATGACCGAGCCGGTCGACGAGGTGGCGATGATGCCGGCGGGGTCCGGCCAGCCGCATGGACGTCCCGCCCGCCTTGCCGGGGGTTTCAAGCCTCGGAGGAACTTCACGCAGATCAAGGCTACCCTCCCCTCCGGCAGCCTACGCTACCTCCTCGCGGACTACAGGCCGTTCTCGGGTAGAGGTAGATGTAAGTCATCCACACTTTCATCCTCTCGTTTTGACTCTTGTTCCCGAATGGCTATGTTGATGAGACGCATTATTTCTGAAATTGTAGACTCAGCTCGAGGAGGCCTACGCGAGTAGCTTACGAGGAGTATCTCGAGAAGATTAAGGAGCATGACCTTGTGAAAGATGCCTATGTCCAAGTGGACGAGCAACCGGATGGCGGTAAGTTTCAATCTCTATGGTTGCAAAACATCATAAGTCCCCATGTTTGAATCCGAGCTATCTCTCCCGTTTCTTGCGAGTTTCACTCGGTTCATGATGACCGGAGTGCGAGAGGAACCACTCCCGAGCCACCTCATCCGGGGCCGACGCCGGTGTTCCCGTCCAAGGAGGAGTTCTATATCATGTACAAGCGTCAGCGTCAGTTGACCCCGGTAAGTTGCTAACTTGGCTAAGTTGCTAACTTGGTGTGACATGGCTAAGTTGCTAACTCCCTCCAACATGTAGGGATTGGGAGAATCCGGGAACGACACTCCTTGTGGTACGCCGATGCACCCCGGTCGCCATTCTCCTGGTGCTTCGCCGAACCTCGGCATTTTTCTCGGTTCCGGTGGCTCTCGTCGTGGTTCTACCTCCCCGAGCACCGTCGAGATACAGCGGCCTCACTTCACCGACTCGGAGCTAGCTCGTCACCGTAGCTAGATCGTCACTCGGGTGGTGCACCACCATAGTTTCTACATTGTACTAGCACATGATGACACGCTCCATCTTTGTAGTGGATCCGGTGTATGTACCATGGTCTTGTATGCTATATTTGTGCTATTTGTGAGATTTGATGCTATATTTGTGAGATTTGGTGCTATACGGTGATATCTTTGTGCTATATGGTGCTATATATGTTACTGCATATTCAATCCTATAATATGTGCATTTTGTGCGATTTTCTGAGCAAATGAGGCCAAATTGGCAAAAATCAGAAAAAACTGGGCCTGGCTGTGCCGACGGTGGGCCCGTAGCTGTGCCAAATGGCAGGGTCTGTGCCGACGGTGACACCGTCGGCACAGCCAGGCCCTTTCGCGCGTTTTTTTCCAGTTTGAATGCCACCGGTTTGCCGCCAGTTCTGGGGAGAAAAAAAAAGGGAAACTATGCCGACGGTTACACCGTCGGCACAGCTGGGGACGTTGACGGCGCCGGCGTGACGGCTGGGTGGCTCGCCGACGATGGAGCGGCCGACGGCCACCGTCCAGCCCGTCGGCGTACGACCGTGCCGACGGTGACTTGCCGTGCCGACGGTGCGCGCGCAGACCCCGACGCCTACTGTGCCGACGGGGAGACGCCGACGGTGACCGTCAGCAGAGACTGTGCCGACGGTGATCATTGTTGTGCCGACGGTGCGGGGCCGTCGGTGTAGCCGGTCGTCCCCGTAGTGTGATAGTAAAGTTGACTCCTTGTCGCAAGGTTGAAGGTGCTCCACTATCCGATAGGCGGTGGGAGATAACATAACAGTTGAACGTGGCGCTCCAGCGCTAAGCCAGAAAGAGGAACCCCTAAGTATTGAGTGTCAGCTAGGCGTCAAGATAAAAAGGGCACGAGCTGCGGGGATCTGTTGTCCAACACTAGATAATAGTGACCGCAAATCAATTCGAGCTGCCGCAAATCCGATCTGCTGGGTTGTCCATACTATCTAGATGATGCGTATGATAATCCAAATTGAACGGGTGGATCCTGAACGCCATAGAGGTTGTAAAACGCACCATGAAAGAAACCTAATTCGTGGCCCTAAACTATCATCGTTGGAGCGACACTTTTTTTTTTAATGCAACCACCCAAACTAGGGGGCCGGATTTCATTATCATTCATCGAGGTAATGGAACATATCGGGGCATCCATGTGCGGAAACTAAAAAAAAAGATTTCTACACAATTTCCCTTTTCCAAGGCTGCCCGTGCGAGGTGGTCTGTTTCCTTGCAAAGCGCTCAGCCTTAGACTGCTCATAGTGGGGAGTAACTTAGACTAGTAACATATGACATGTTACTAGTCTAGGTTACTACCTTCATAGTGGGTAGTAACTTATATGTGGTGTCATGCATTGTGTCATTTATTATGTTGTAGACTCATTTTGCCTTGGGGTGTGTGATGTTATGGTAACATAGCTAGTTACCACCTCACTCTCTTTCTTCATTTATTCGCATGCCATGTCACCAAAATATCTTGAGATGTGTGATGTTACTAGCTATGTTACTCCCACTATGAGCAGTCTTAGCTCGGTAATCATATTTGTCGCAACATGCTACTGGCATCCTTTGCATTAATTTTTTTTCATGTGAGTCATCTCTAATTCCTTGGTAATATGCGTTGATGTCTTGCATGGACGGTGAATGGGACTGGGATCAGCTTATCATTGGCCGCATGTATGATTCACACCGCATGCATGATGCATGCATTCAATCCATTATTTAATACTACCTCCGTCCCAAGAAATAAGAGCACGCGTATTCCAAGGTGAACTTTGACCATAAAAATTGAGCAATAAAATCTTGGTTATATTATATGTAATTAGTATCATTGGATTCGTATTGAAAAACACTTTCTAATAATGTTAATTTTATACTAACAATCTTTATATATTTTAAATAATTCTTAGTCAAACGAAAATCACGTAAAACGAGGATGCCTTATTCCTTGAATCGGAGGTAGTATTAACTAGCAAGGTGGCCCTTACAAATACGAAAGCAGCATCTTCACTCTTTAGTTATCTTGTCGATTTTATCTGTACTTATTTATAATTGTGTATATTCATAGTATGTCGATAACAAATTATATGATTTTACAACCACCAAAGATGTCATGCAAATAAATATTAATTACAGCCGCACAAAACATCTTTAATCATGTTTGCTTTTCATAGACTTGATCGTGGTGCAGTTTCCACAGTAGTGACACTATATCTTGTTTGTTTATGATACTTATTTCCACATAGAAGTGAAGTTAGCTCCCTAGCTATCCCATGGTGTTTAAAGGGGTCATTTTAGAAACGAAGTCACTTTTCGTGTCAAATTGGGTGTAATCTACATAATATTTTGTTAGTTCATAATACTATTCATAATCTAGTCACCCTTATAGGTGTGACATTCTACCAACAAAAATGCTCTCAGTTATATTGAATTTTAATAAAAAATTACGGTATATGTCATCATTCTCTCATGTTCTTGATATCTAGCAGTGAGAGTCCTCGTTCTTGCACCGCTGAACCTATTTGTTTCATTCGACAAAATTGTTCTAATAGTTTATGGACCTCACACTCATCTAGTTAAACTTCGGGGAAAATGAAATCCTAAACTATAGCAAGAACAAAGCAAGAAATATGCATGTCTCATCATATCATGTGTGCTAAGAATCATTTCTTTGATATTTAGTGAGATTTTCAAATATATATGTTCCTTTTTCAGGCATAATATGTCTTCAAATATACAGTAAATGGTTAATCAACAATTTCTAGACCAGATATTTAATCCACGCACGACAATAAATTGATTAACATTAAAATTTGGAAATAATATTTTTGTGTTTTTCTGTGATACCACTTTTAGGGTTTTCTTTAATCTCTAGTCATACATACTTGAATTGAATTTTAAGTTCTGTTTTCAAAATTTTGGTATCAATTTTAAGATTTTGAATTGTAATTAGCAATATAGATGTATTTCAAGTATTGTATTTACAACATGTATGTGTAGCCGGCAGCGTTGTCTGGAGTGAATATGTTTGGACTGTGTCCTAGCATTCTATACCGTCCTCAAGATCTTGATATCCATTTTTTAATTTAAATTTTTAATTTGTAGTATAGATGTATTTCGATGATTGATGATTTATATATACACGCTCATGTACGTATTGCTGGCAGCATAGTCTGGTGTAAATATATTTGGACCTTGTCCTAGTATTAGCAATATTGATGTATTTATATTATTTGTATATACACAGTCATGTACGTGTAGCCGGCATTATAGCTTAGCGTAAATATATTTGGAGCGTGTCCTAGTATTTTTATTCCTACCACGTGGTCAGGCTGGTAGTTTACGTGATTTGCCTAGGTCCTAAACCATTGTAGCTTCCCACATAACTCAACTTGATCTACGTATTAAGAACAAGTACAAATCAGCTAGAACTCTATTTGGTGATCCGTTTTTAAAGTTGTGTTTGGCATGGACTCTTCACGAGCTATGTGAATTAAATGTATGTATAGTCCGTTTGAACGGCTGGACTGCTTTTTTTTTTTTTTTTTTGAATCCTTCGCCTGAGCCTACCAGCTCACGATGGTGCTAGTCGATCACGTATATGCTGCCTCTACCAACACATATTTTGTATCTTCTATTTTAAAATCTCTATAATTTTTTTTTAATAAATAAAATCTCTATAGTTAATATCTATGGTTAGCGAAAAATAAATGGATAGAATTATTAAGCGCATGTGGAGTCACCATATGTCTCTATTTTAGACTCTTATATTGCTTTTATTATATAATAGATAATATATATTATACGCATCGATAGATCATTGCGTGGATTTGTTTCCTAGGTATATACAGGTTTATGTTCTCTACTTGATCAAAGATAGAGCCTCACGTGACGTGTAGCAGGTCTAAGTTGTATATTTGTCACATCCTTGAGCCAAATTCTTTTATGTCTTAATTAGTAGATTCAACCGCCAATATTATTAGGTGGTGTGCTATGACATATATGGTTACGTGCCATAAGTGTATTTTGTATACGTCTATTGTTCTACATAACACTTCTTATCTTTTAATCTGAGACGTTAAGATTAAAATCACCGGTTTATATTTTTAAAGCATATGTGGATTAACCTCATGCCTCGAAAAACTCCCTCATTTTGCTTTTAGTATATAATAGATAGATTTTCTTTTAACCCAAGGCATTAATTCATGCTATAGTATTTAGGCTAGCTTTCTTTTCTATTTCCTTTTATCAATTTCATTTTCTCTATTTTTTGTTATTTTGTACCAGAATTCATATTATTTAGATTGGTATTTTCTAATTCTCCTTTTTGGGTCATTGTTTCTTAGGGGAAATAACGGGTAGGGAAAGTCACTTGCAACTCAAGTGAACTACTATTTTCAATTCCCTTTTATATTATTTGGTATGCTAATTCAAGTTTATTTGGACGAACTTCTATAATCGCTTAGTTTGGGCTAGTTTTTTTAAGGATGCACTTGCAACTCAAATGAACCACCACTTTTTACTCAAATAAATTACCATATGTTATCAAGGTTTCTCATGTTCTTGGGGAAATAAAGGGAAGATGGTTGATAACTTGGGATTGGTAATTTTACATATTTTTATTGTTGATAAATAAAGGGCAGAGAGTTGATGACTTGTGAGCTAAAAAAAGTCTATGGAAGCGGCATTTTGGCATTCAGGCTCATATGAGGTAGTATTGTGGACGTGTGTTTCATATATAGATATGTGCCTGCTCTGATGCCACTGGCAGATACAAATGGTTAGAAAATGGTGCTACATGGTGTGAAGCGTTCGACCTCCGCGACGCATAGTGGGCACGGGATCATAGGAAGGACCTCCTGATTGGGCAACGATATGGAGTTCGATGATGATGACGACATGGCGGCACGGTCGATCGGCCATTGAGAAAGGAATTGGGCCAAGGTGTAGAGCTAGATCGAAAAGAGAGGGGATGAAACTACAGGAAGGAGATGGATGTGTACGATGGAAGGAGGATGGGGAGGAAATGGGGTGCGGACAGGGTAGGCAACTGCGAGTCTGCCCCGAATAGCACAGAAAGGTAACCAAGACCTCCGGCCGAATTATGTATCGGCAGTTATACGCGTGGACATGAATCATCATTGCCTTTGCAGACATGGGGCCAACATCCACGGGCACAACATTACTAAAAGAGGATACGGCAGCGAGTACAACACAATACCACCAATCTCGGCAATAGCTCGTGGCCCAGATAATGAGTGCAGGTGTGCCCGAGATCAAAGGAGGATTTTTGGCTGAAATATTCTTAATAAAATTAACTTTTCAGGCTGGTAAGTTTTCACATTTTACCGTCGATAAATAATAGGAAAAGTGTTGGTAACTTGTGAGCTAAAAAATTCAACAAAATATTCTAAATAAAATTATCTTTTCATGTCGGTATTTTTCACATTTACCGATAATAAATAACGAACAAAGGGTTGATAACTTGTGAGGTAAAAAGTCGCAAAAATATTTCCAAATAAAATTATCTTTTTTAGGTCGATAACTTTTCGTATTTACCGTTGATAAATAAAGGGTGGAGGGTTGATAAATTGTGAGCTTAAAATGTCTCTGAAGTATAATAAAACTAATTGGGTCAGTGATGAAAGTGCATGGAGCCCCCTGTGTGGTTTTGGTAATTTATAACAATCCATATAGACTAATGTTTGCATTGAGTTATATTTGTAGGAGTTGTCCATTGGAAATGCTTGAACCATATGTTGGCTTCAAAGTTGCAATAAGAAGAAATTTTTGAAGAATATCAAGTGTCAAGTATGTCTTGAAAATGAAGATGAAGTGAACCCTCAAGTTTAACTTCAAGACATCAACATGATGAAGAATGAAAAAATAAAGTGCAAGCTCAAGATGAGCCAACTCGAAGAAATCATATGCTTGAAGCTTTCCGTCCATATGGTGATGATGGATATGTGAAGATGTGCCGAAGAAGAAGCTCTCCCATGGTGAATTATTGGGGAGCAATCCACAAGACTTCGTCAAGCAAGCATAATCAAGAAAGACGTTCCATCTTGTTGCGGTCAAGATCATCATCCTCAAGCTCAAGTGGGACGCGCAAGGATAAGGTTTGCCCTTGATAGAGTTTCTTTCTTACCGGTCTCATGACAAGCTCTAGTTCATCTAAAACGGATTTCGCGTAGATCACTTGTTACGTTTTCGAGTTTGGTGATTTTGTCGGTTTCTCGTATTTGAGGGGTTGCGCCTCTAAATAGAAAATCACCCCCCACTAGTTTCCATATTTCCAACAAAATTGTCGTCCTCTTTCCAATAAAATTGGTTTCATGTCGATCGGAGTTTCCAAACTCTAGTTTTTGCAGTTTTAAGTTTTCCTCGTATTTGAATAAAAAGAATAAATAAAGAAAAAGAAAAGAAGAAGAAGGGTCTGGCCGGTGGTACCGCCGGTAGATGGCCGGTACCACCGCCAGACAGTGGCCGGTAGTACTCCGGATGGCAATGGGTACCCATCACCCGTTAACCCGCCGGGTACATGCATCTAATGGAGGAGGGTATGGTGAGGAAAAAAAACCCATGGGTCTCTTAATGGTAAATACTTTGACCCAACGGGTTTAGTGGAGGCGTGTATGGAGGTTGCAAACCCATACCCGTCAACCCGTCAACCCGTCTCAGATAAGTGGAGCCCACATGTCATTGAGTAAATTGAAACCCTAACTAGCCAGTCCCCAAATCCCTCAAGGGCTCAAGGCCCGAACGAGCCGAAGTGCCGAACGCCCAAACCTATTCCCCCCCACCCCTGGCCCGTGCGCTGCCGCCTCTCCCCCAGTCTCCGGCTCCCCGCTCCTGAACTCTCCCCCAAACGCCATTCTCCACCACTCCACCAGCCGCCAGCCCGCCACCGCCGCCATGGAGATGGAGGATGAGCCCGTGCACGTCGAGGCGGCGAGCGATGGCGGCGCAGCGGCGTCACCGCGGGAGACTGGCCCTCCTCTGGAGATCCCGCCACAGGGGAGTGGGGAGCGGCTGGGATTCCTCCTTGGCATGCAGCCCTCCCGGCCGAGATGCTGAGGAGCTGCAGAGGCTCGGATTCCTCCCGGTTTGCCGCCTGTTTCGGCCGGAGCTGGCGCCGGTAGCAGTCGGAAGAGGCGTCGTGTCCCCACCGACGGTGGCCGGCAACAGCCGAAGAAAGGGAAGCAGCTCGCTGGAGCACAGCCCAGGGAAGGCGACATCTCCATGGTAAGGAGTTTCCACTTCTCCTTTTCTTCTCTGAATGATAAAATATGTGAAACTTTGATGTATATCTTCACATGGATTGCTTATACAGTTATACTTGATGTGTACTGTGATGAATATGTGTCTAATTGGACATCTATTGCTTATACTGTGAGTTAGTGACAAGTTTTGTGATGAAATTTGTAGTTTTTAGGTGGAACTATATGGCTGTAAACAATGTATTGTAAAGAATTTGCTTGCTTGCTCAAATGAATGTTTATACTATCTTCACAAGAATTTGCTTGCTTATTTTCTTGCTGCTAAGGAACAATATGGCTGTAAACAATGTACTGTAAAAAAATTGCTTGCTTGCTCAAATGAATGTTATACTATCTTCACATGAATTTGCTTGCTTATTTTCTTGCTGCTAAAGAACTATATGGATGTAAAGAATGTTTATGCATTTGCTTGCTCAAATGAATGTTTATACTATTGATGCCTAAATCCGATCCATTTTATTTTTTGTTTAGTGAAACAAGGACAAGTTGTAGTAGTCAAGCTCCAGCTGAATCTGTCAATGAAATCTCCGATGACGAAGATGACGAAGTCCAGGAGTTAACTACTGTTGCTACAAGAAAGCTAACATCTGATGTATGGCTTGAAATGACCAAGAAGATGGTGCGCGGCCAGCCTAAGGGCATCTGCAACTACTGTCACAAGGAACTAACTGCAGGAGCCAAGAGTGGCACTTCACATCTGTGTGACCATCTAAAGATATGCACTCAAACGATATTGAAGTTGAGGTCCACTTCTGGAAAATCATTGTGTCAGTCTCAGTTGAGGATGAATGCCCAAGCTGAAGGGAAGGTCAATGTAGAGAGCTATGTCTTTGATCAACAAATTTGTAGAGAAGAGCTTGGTAACATGATAGTACTGCATGACTACCCATTGAGTATTGTTGACCATGCTAGATTTAGACGGTTTGTACATGCATTGCAGCCACTTTTCAAGCTGCATACAAGGAATACTATCAGGTACATTGCGTTGTTGTTTATGAGATATTAGTTTCTTGCATTTTTTGTTTCTTGCTGTTTATGAGCTCTTAGTTTCTTGCATTAATACTATTTTTGTTTGACTTGCTGCATTGTAGGAAGGATATTATTCATTTTGTTAACATTTGTCTCTACTAACTAATGCTTCTAATCTTGCCTTTCTCACATGCTACTTTTGTTTCTTGTAGATGCTCATTTAGGTGAACAAAGTTTCTGGACTTGTCTTCAAGACATACAAGAAGAGGTTAGTGTGAAATTGGTTTGTAATATGCAATTTTCGTTTTTCAATTCTGCTATATATTTGTGAATGCAGTGACATGATATAAACTATTTCTACCTACTATAGGATTCAGAGTTGACATCTACATGATGGATGGATGGAAGCATGCATGGAAACGGATGCGAACTGGTTCATGTTCTCATGGAGCTGATGGATTTGTTGCCTTGCAGAAAATGTGATCTGAAATGATCTTGTAATATCATGCTTGCGATGTGTTTCTGCTTTTGTGTTGAACTTGTAATATTGGAGTGTTGGACTTAGACACTTGGATTCCTGGAGCTTGTTATTGTGGACAATTTGTTGTAATACGTGAACTTGTACTGCTATCATGATGTGTTAGAATGTTATTGTTGAAATCTAGTCAATGTATTTGCTGTCAATATATTTGTTAATATCTTGTCGTCAATCTGCTGCTAAATGAGCAAACATGCTCGTCAAAATTTTCCGTACTTTTGTGCATTGGCGGGTCTCCAACGGGTCACGGGTACCCGTCACGGGGCGGGTATGGTGGCATTCTTGACCCGCCGGTGGGTATGGAGGCGGGTGGCGGTGGCGGGGAGAGGTGGACGGGGCGGGTATGGAGGTGGAAAACCCGCCTACTGATACGTCTCCGACGTATCGATAATTTCTTATGTTCCATGCTACATTATTGATGATATCTACATGTTTTATGCACACTTTATGTCATATTCGTGCATTTTCTGGAACTAACCTATTAACAAGATGCCGAAGAGCCGATTGTCGTTTTCTGCTGTTTTTGGTTTCGTAAATCCTAGTAAAGAAATATTCTCGGAATTGGACGAAATCAACGCCCAGGGTCCTATTTTGCCACGAAGCTTCCAGAAGACCGAAGGAGAGTCGAAGTGGGGCCACGAGGTGGCGAAACACCACGGCGGCGCGGCCCAGGCCTGGCCGCGCCGACCTATGGTGTGGGCCCCTCGTGCCGCCTCTTTACCTGCCCTTCCGCCTACAAATAGCCTCCGTCGCGAAACCCCCAGTACCGAGAGCCACGATACGGAAAACCTTACTGAGACGCCGCCGCCGCCAATCCCATCTCGGGGATTCTCGGAGATCTCCTCCGGCACCCTGCCGGAGAGGGGATTCATCTCCCGGAGGACTCTTCACCGCCATGGTCGCCTCCGGAGTGATGAGTGAGTAGTTCACCCCCGGACTATGGGTCCATAGCAGTAGCTAGATGGTTGTCTTCTCCTCATTGTGCTTCATTGTTGGATCTTGTGAGCTGCCTAACATGATCAAGATCATCTATCCGTAATGCTATATGTTGTGTTTGTCGGGATCCGATGGATAGAGAATACTATGTTATGTTAATTATCAAGTTATTACCTATGTGTTGTTTATGATCTTGCATGCTCTCCGTTATTAGTAGAGGCTCGGCCAAGTTTTTGCTCTTAACTCCAAGAGGGAGTATTTATGCTCGATAGTGGGTTCATGCCTCCATTAAATCTGGGACATGTGACGGAAAGTTCTAAGGTTGTGGATGTGCTGTTGCCACTAGGGATAAAACATTGATGCTATGTCTAAGGATGTAGTTATTGATTACATTACGCACCATACTTAATGCAATTGTCCGTTGTTTTGCAACTTAATACCTGGAAGGGGTTCGGATGATAACCTCGAAGGTGGACTTTTTAGGCATAGATGCATGTCTGGATAGCGGTCTATGTACTTTGTCGTAATGCCCAATTAAATCTCACTATATTTATCATGTCATGTATGTGCATTGTTATGCCCTCTCTATTTGTCAATTGCCCGACTGTAATTTGTTCACCCAACATGCTTTTATCTTATGGGAGAGACACCTCTAGTGAACTGTGGACCCCGGTCCTATTCTTTACATCGCATACAACCTACTGCAATACTTGTTTTACTGTTTTCTGCAAACAATTATCTTCCACACAATACGGTTAATCCTTTGTTACAGCAAGCCGGTGAGATTGACAACCTCACTGTTTCGTTGGGGCAAAGTACTTTGGTTGTGTTGTGCAGGTTCCACGTTGGCGCCGGAATCTCTGGTGTTGCGCCGCACTACATCCCGCCGCCATCAACCTTCAACGTGCTTCTTGACTCCTACTGGTTCGATTAAACCTTGGTTTCGTATCGAGGGAAACTTGCCGCTGTGCGCATCACACCTTCCTCTTGGGGTTCCCAACGGACGTGTCAATTACACGCATCAAGCAAATTTCTGGCGCCGTTGCCGGGAGATCAAGACACGCTGCAAGGGGAGTCTCCACTTCCCAATCTCTTTACTTTGTTTTTGTCTTGCTTTATTTTATTTACTACTTTGTTTGCTGCATTATATCAAAACACAAAAAAAATAGTTGCTAGCTTTACTTTATTTATTGTCTTGCACTCTATATCAAAAACACAAAAAATTAGTTACTTGCATTTATTTTATCTAGTTTGCTTTATTTACTACTACTAAAATGGCTACTCCTGAAAATACTAAGTTGTGTGACTTCACAACCACAAATAATAATGATTTCCTATGCACACCTATTGCTCCACCTGCTACTACAGCAGAATTCTTTGAAATTAAACCTGCTTTATCGAATCTTGTTATGCGAGAGCAATTTTCCGGTGTTAGTTCTGATGATGCTGCTGCCCATCTTAATAATTTTGTTGAACTATGTGAAATGCAAAAGTATAAGGATGTAGATGGTGATATTATTAAATTAAAATTGTTTCCTTTCTCATTAAGAGGAAGAGCTAAAGATTGGTTGCTATCTCTACCTAAGAATAGTATTGATTCCTGGACTAAATGCAAGGATGCTTTTATTGGTAGATATTATCCCCTCGCTAAAATTATATCTTTGAGAAGTAGCATAATGAATTTTAAACAATTGGATAATGAACATGTTGCTCAAGCTTGGGAAAGAATGAAATCTCTCGGTTAAAAATTGCCCAACCCATGGATCGACTACTTGGATGATCATCCAAACCTTTTATGCAGGACTAAATTTTTCTTCGCGGAATTTATTGGATTCAGCTGCTGGAGGTACCTTTATGTCCATCACTCTTGGTGAAGCAACAAAGCTCCTTGATAATATGATGATTAATTACTCCGAATGGCACACGGAAAGAGCTCCACAAGGTAAGAAGGTAAATTCTGTTGAAGAACCCTCTTCCTTGAATGATAAGATTGATGCTATTATGTCTATGCTTGTGAATGATAGGACTAATGTTGATCCTAATAATGTTCTGTTAGCTTCATTGGTTGCCCAAGAAGAACATGTTGATGTAAACTTCATTAAAAATAATAATTTCAACAACAATGCTTATCTGAACAATTCTAGTAATAACTATAGGCCATATCCTTATAATAATGGTAACGGTTATGCTAATTCTTATGGGAATTCTTACAATAATAATAGGAACACACCCCCTGGACTTGAAGCTATGCTTAAAGAATTTATTAGTACACAAACTGCCTTTAACAAATCTGTTGAGGAAAAGCTTAATAAAATTGATATTCTCGCTTCTAAGGTTGATAGTCTTGCCTCTGATGTCGATCTTTTGAAATCGAAAGTTATGCATAATAGGGATATTGAAAATAAAATTGTTACTACAGCAAATGCCACCCAAGTTAGAGTTAATGAGAATATAAGATTAATGGTTGAATTGCGTGCTAGGTGGGATAGAGAACAAAATGAAAAACTAGCTAAAGAGAAAAATGTAGCTAAAGTTTGGACTATTACCACCACAAGTAATGTTGATTCCTCACATGTTGCTGCACCTCCTACTATCAATGGTAAAATAATTGGTGTTGGCAATGTTTCTACTCCTAGTGCAAAGCGCGCAAAATTACCTGAAACTGCTGAAACTGCTTGTGATAAAACTGCTGAAATTTTTTCCAACCTTGGGGACAATGATCCCATTGCTGTAGCTCATAATGATTTAGATTTTGATGATTGCCACATCTCTGAAGTTATAAAGTTATTACAAAAACTTGCTAAGAGTCCCAATGCTAGCGCTCGTAAACTTGGCTTTCACAAAACATATTACAAATGCTCTCATAAAAGCTAGAGAAGAGAAACTAAAACTTGAAACTTCTATTCCTAGAAAGCTAGAGGATGGTTGGGAGCCCATCATTAAAATGAGGGTCAATGATTTTGATTGTAATGCTTTATGTGATCTTGGTGCAAGTATTTCGTTATGCCTAAGAAAGTCTACGATATGCTTGACTTGCCACCATTGAAAAATTGTTATTTGGATGTTAATCTCGCTGATAATGCTAAAAAGAAACCTTTGGGGAGAGTTGATAATGTTCATAATATGGTTAACAATAACCTTGTCCCCGTTGATTTTGTTGTCTTGGATATTGAATTCAATGCATCTTGCCCCATTATATTGGGAAGACCTTTTCTTCGAACCGTTGGTGCTACTATTGATATGAAGGAAGGTAATATTAAATATCAATTTCCTCTCAAGAAAGGTATGGAACACTTCCCTAGAAAAAGAATGAAGTTACCTTTTGATTCTATTATTAGAACAAATTATGATGTTGATGCTTCATCTCTTGATGTTACTTGATATACACTTTCTGCGCCTAGCCGAAAGGCGTTAAAGAAAAGCGCTTATGGGAGACAACCCATGTTTTTACTACAGTATTTTTGTTTTATATTTGAGTCTTGGAAGTTGTTTACTACTGTAGCAACATATCCTTATCTTAGTTTTATGTTTTGTTGTGCCAAGTAAAGTCTTTGATAGTAAAGTGAATACTAGATTTGGATTACTGCGCAGAAACAGATTTCTTTGCTGTCACGAATCTGGGCCTAATTCTCTGTAGGTAACTCAGAAAATTATGCCAATTTACGTGAGTGATCCTCAGATATGTACGCAACTTTCATTCAATTTGGGCATTTTCATTTGAGCAAGTCTGGTGCCTCAATAAAATCCATCTTTACGGACTGTTCTGCTTTTGACAGATTCTGCCTTTTATTTCGCATTGCCTCTTTTGCTATGTTGGATGAATTTCTTTGATCCATTAATGTCCAGTAGCTTTATGCAATTTCCAGAAGTGTTAAGAATGATTGTGTCACCTCTGAACATGTTAATTTTTATTATCCACTAACCCTCTAATGAGTTGTTTCGAGTTTGGTGTGGAGGAAGTTTTCAAGGATCAAGAGAGGAGTATGATACAATATGATCAAGGAGAGTGAAAGCTCTAAGCTTGGGGATGCCCCGGTGGTTCACCCCTGCATATTTTAAGAAGACTCAAGCGTCTAAGCTTGGGGATGCCCAAGGCATCCCCTTCTTCATCGACAACATTATCGAGTTCCTCCCCCGAAACTATATTTTTATTCCGTCACATCTTATGTACTTTGCTTGGAGCGTCGGTTTGTTTTTGTTTTTGTTTTTGTTTGAATAAAATGGATCCTAGCATTCACTGTATGGGAGAGAGACACGCTCCGCTGTTGCATATGGACAAATATGTCCTTAGGCTTTACTCATAGTATTCATGGCGAAGGTTGAATCTTCTTCGTTAAATTGTTATATGGTTGGAATCGGGAAATGCTACATGTGGTAATTGATAAAATGTCTTGAATAATTTGATACTTGGCAATTTTTGTGCTCATGTTTAAGCTCTTGCATCATATACTTTGCACCCATTAATGAAAAAACACCTAGAGCTTGCTAAATTTGGTTTGCATATTTGGTCTCTCTAAAGTCTAGATAATTTCTAGTATTGAGTTTTGAACAACAAGGAAGACGGTGTAGAGTCTTATAATGTTTACAATATGTCTTTTATGTGAGTTTTGCTGCACCGGTTCATCCTTGTGTTTGTTTCAAATAACCTTGCTAGCCTAAACCTTGTATCGGGAGGGAATACTTCTCATGCATCCAAAATCCTTGAGCCAACCACTATGCCATTTGTGTCCACCATACCTACCTACTACATGGTATTTCTCCGCCATTCCAAAGTAAATTGCTTGAGTGCTACCTTTAAATTTTCCATCATTCGCCTTTACAATATATAGCTCATGGGACAAATAGCTTAAAAACTATTGTGGTATTGAATATGTACTTATGCACTTTAACTCTTATTAAGTTGCTTGTTGTGCGATAACCATGTTTTTGGGGACGCCATCAACTATTCTTTGTTGAATATCATGTGAGTTGCTATGCATGTTCGTCTTGTCTGAAGTAAGAGAGATCTACCACCTTAATGGTTGGAGCCTACATATTGTTAGAGAAGAACATTGGGCCGCTAACTAAAGCCATGATTCATGGTGGAAGTTTCAGTTTTGGACATATATCCTCAATCTCATATGAGAATAATAATTGTTGCCACATGCTTATGCATTAAAGAGAAGTCCATTATCTGTTCTCCATGTTGTCCCGGTATGGATGTCTAAGTTGAGAATAATCAAAAGCGAGAGATCCAAAATGCGAGCTTTCTCCTTAGACCTTTGTACAGGCGGCATGGAGGTACCCCATTGTGACACTTGGTTAAAACATGTGTATTGCGATGATCCGGTAGTCCAAGCTAATTAGGACAAGGTGCGGGCACTATTAGTATACTATGCATGAGGCTTGCAACTTGTAAGATATAATTTACATAACTCATATGCTTTATTACTACCGTTGACAAAATTGTTTCATGTTTTGAAAATAAAAGCTCTAGCACAAATATAGCAATCGATGCTTTCCTCTTTGAAGGACCATTCTTTTTACTTTTATGTTGAGTCAGTTCACCTATTTCTCTCCACCTCAAGAAACAAACACTTGTGTGAACTGTGCATTAATTCCTACATACTTGCATATTGCACTTGTTATATTACTCTATGTTGACAATTATCCATGATATATACATGTTATAAGTTGAAATCAACCGCTGAAACTTAATCTTCCTTTGTGTTGCTTCAATACCTGTACTTTGATTTATTGCTTTATGAGTTAACTCTTATGCAAGACTTATTGATGCTTGTCTTGAAGTACTATTCATGAAAAGTCTTTGCTTTATGATTCACTTGTTTACTCATGTCATTACCATTGTTTTGATCGCTGCACTCATTACATATGTTTACAATAGTATGATCAAGGTTATGATGGCATGTCACTGCAGAAATTATCTTTGTTATCGTTTTACCTCGCCGGGACGAGCAGAACTAAGCTTGGGGATACTGATACGTCTCCGACGTATCGATAATTTCTTATGTTCCATGCTACGTTATTGATGATATCTACATGTTTTATGCACACTTTATGTCATATTCGTGCATTTTCTGGAACTAACCTATTAACAAGATGCCGAAGAACCAGTCTGTCGTTTTCGCTGTTTTTGGTTTCGTAAATCCTAGTAAAGAAATATTCTCGGAATTGGACGAAATCAACGCCCGTGGTCCTATTTTGCCACGAAGCTTCCGAATACCGAAGGAGAGTCGAAGTGGGGCCACGAGGTGGCGAAACACCAGGGCGGCGTGGCCCAGGCCCCGGCCGCGCCGACCTATGGTGTGGGCCCCTCGTGCCGCCTCTTACCCGCCCTTCCGCCTACAAATAGCCTCCGTCGCGAAACCCCCAGCACCGAGAGCCACGATACGGAAAACCTTACCGAGACGCCGCCGCCGCCAATCCCATCTCGGGGGATTCTCGGAGATCTCCTCCGCACCCCGCCGGAGAGGGGATTCATCTCCCGGAGGACTCTTCACCGCCATGGTCGCCTCCGGAGTGATGAGTGAGTAGTTCACCCCGGACTATGGGTCCATAGCAGTAGCTAGATGGTTGTCTTCTCCTCATTGTGCTTCATTGTTGGATCTTGTGAGCTGCCTAACATGATCAAGATCATCTATCCGTAATGCTATATGTTGTGTTTGTCGGGATCCGATGGATAGAGAATACTATGTTATGTTAATTATCAAGTTATTACCTATGTGTTGTTTATGATCTTGCATGCTCTCCGTTATTAGTAGAGGCTCGGCCAAGTTTTTGCTCTTAACTCCAAGAGGGAGTATTTATGCTCGATAGTGGGTTCATGCCTCCATTAAATCCGGGACGATGACGTGAAAGTTCTAAGGTTGTGGATGTGCTCGTTGCCACTAGGGATAAAACATTGATGCTATGTCTAAGGATGTAGTTATTGATTACATTACGCACCATACTTAATGCAATTGTCTCGTTGTTTTGCAACTTAATACTGGAAGGGGTTCGGATGATAACCTGAAGGTGGACTTTTAGGCATAGATGCATGTCGGATAGCGGTCTATGTACTTTGTCGTAATGCCCAATTAAATCTCACTATATTTATCATGTCATGTATGTGCATTGTTATGCCCTCTCTATTTGTCAATTGCCCGACTGTAATTTGTTCACCCAACATGCGTTTATCTTATGGGAGAGACACCTTGATGGCGTGTAACTCACACGTTCGTTGGGAACCCCAAGAGGAAGGTACGATGCGCAGCACAGCAAGTTTTCCCCCAGAAAGAAACCAAGGTTTATCGAACCAGGAGGAGCCAAGAAGCACGTTGAAGGTTGATGGCGGCGGGATGTAGTGCGGCGCAACACCAGGGATTCCGGCGCCAACGTGGAACCCGCACAACACAACCAAAGTACTTTGCCCCAACGAAACGGTGAGGTTGTCAATCTCACCGGCTTGCTGTAACAAAGGATTAACCATATTGTGTGGAAGATGATTGTTTGCGAGAGAAAACAAGTAAAACAAGTATTGCAGACAGATTTGTATTTCGAGTATAAAAGAATGGACCGGGGTCCACAGCTTCACTAGAGGTGTCTCTCCCATAAGATAAAAGCATGTTGGGTGAACAAATTACGGTCGGGCAATTGACAAATAGAGAGGGCATAACAATGCACATACATGTCATGATAAGTACGAGTGAGATTTAATTGGGCATTACGACAAAGTACATAGACCGCCATCCAACCGCATCTATGCCTAAAAAGTCCACCTTCGAGGTTATCATCCGAACCCCTTCCAGTATTAAGTTGCTAACAACGGACAATTGCATTAAGTATGGTGCGTAATGTAATCAACAACTACATCCTCGGACATAGCATCAATGTTTTATCCCTAGTGGCAACAAGCACAACACAACCTTAGGGGTTTCGTCACTCCCCAGTGTCAATGCAAGCATGAACCCACTATCGAGCATAAATACTCCCTCTTGGAGTTACTAGCATCAACTTGGCCAGAGCCTCTACTAATAACGGAGAGCATGCAAGATCATAAACAACACATAGGTAATAACTTGATAATTAACATAACATGGTATTCTCTATCCATCGGATCCCGACAAACACAACATAGAGTATTACGGATAGATGATCTTGATCATGTTAGGCAGCTCACAAGATCCAACAATGAAGCACAATGAGGAGAAGACAACCATCTAGCTACTGCTATGGACCCATAGTCCAGGGGTGAACTACTCACTCATCACTCCGGAGGCGACCATGGCGGTGAAGAGTCCTCCGGGAGATGAATCCCCTCTCCGGCAGGGTGCCGGAGGAGATCTCTAGAATCCCCCGAGATGGGATTGCCGGCGGCGGCGTCTCAGTAAGGTTTTCCGTATCGTGGTTTTTCGCTTCAGGGGTTTCGCGACGGAGGCTTTAAGTAGGCGGAATGGCAACGTGGGGGGCCACACGAGGGCCCCACACCACAGGTCGGCGCGGCCAAGGGCTGGGCCGCGCCGCCCTATGGTGGCGGCCCCTCGTGGCCCCACTTCGACTCCTCTTCGGTCTTCCGGAAGCTTCGTGGCAAAATAGGACCCTGGGTTTTGATTTCGTCCAATTCCGAGAATATTTCGTTACTAGGATTTCTGAAACCAAAAACAGCAGAAAACGAGCAATCGGCTCTTCGGCATCTTGTTAATAGGTTAGTTCCAGAAAATGCACGAATATGACATAAAGTGTGCATAAAACATGTAGGTATCATCAATAATATGGCATGGAACATAAGAAATTATCGATACGTTGGAGACGTATCACACCTCTAGTGAACTGTGGACCCCGGTCCTATTCTTTACATCGCATACAATCTACTGCAATACTTGTTTTACTGTTTTCTGCAAACAATTATCTTCCACACAATACGGTTAAT
The DNA here is from genome assembly GCF_022539505.1 of Lolium rigidum. Lineage (NCBI taxonomy): Eukaryota > Viridiplantae > Streptophyta > Magnoliopsida > Poales > Poaceae > Lolium > Lolium rigidum. The sequence continues at coordinate 242,657,945 of NC_061511.1, forward strand.
CCTTTGTTACAGCAAGCCGGTGAGATTGACAACCTCACTGTTTCGTTGGGGCAAAGTACTTTGGTTGTGTTGTGCAGGTTCCACGTTGGCGCCGGAATCTCTGGTGTTGCACCGCACTACATCCCACCGCCATCAACCTTCAACGTGCTTCTTGACTCCTACTGGTTCGATTAAACCTTGGTTTCGTACTGAGGGAAACTTGCCGCTGTGCGCATCACACCTTCCTCTTGGGGTTCCCAACGGACGTGTCAATTACACGCATCACCTACATACCCGGCGGGTGCCATCCGGAGGTAGTACCGCCCTGGGTACCGCCTTGGGTACCGGCAAAGTGGAAGGGATTCTAGTAGTCTCGCGACAGTGGCCGGTACCACGACCGAAACCAACGCTAGTGGTACTGCCCCGGCTTGGCCGGTGGTACCGACCTTCCCAGCCCGCGCGCCTAGCTTGGCTGCTCCCTCTCGCTGCACTGCCTCCTCTTGCTCATGTGCCCGGGCGGCAGTACCGGCCCGTCCTAGCCGGTGGTACCAGGCGTTCGTGGCCAGTGGTACCGGTGGCCACGCGACAGTGCAACACATCCACCCGGCTGGCGGCACGTAGACACACGGCCGGTAGTACGGCCCAACCTTGCCGGTACTACCGGCCTATCATGAACCAGCCCCAACGGGCAGGTTTCCAACCCCCATATAAAAAGGCCATTTTCTCTCTCTCCTTTTGCTGCTTCTTCTTCCTCCCCTCTTCTCAAGCTTTGCCTCACCATTGTTGTTCTTCCTTGAGCTTGAGATCTTTCTCCCCAACCAATGTTTGTTGCATCTATTTGAGAGAAAGTTTGAGCTTGATCATGGTTAGTAACTTTTTAAATTTATCGTTGATAAATCAGGTATTGAGTGCTGATAACTTTTATCCCAACAAAATATATCGAAACATATCAACATGGGTGCTAGTTTTAAAAATCTCGTCGAGAGTGATTCATTCGTGAAAACGTATCTTGAATCAGAGTTATCTTTTAAAAGATAAAACGCATCTAGATCCACACTTTGACTAAACCAAATCATTTTTCTTTGTGAGTTAATCTTTGGGATCTAGATCTTGGAGAATTTTGTGTTCTCCTATTTGTTCTTCCTCTCCCATTCTACCAATAGCTTTTGTAGCCTTGTTGGAATTTGAGAGAGAAGGATTTGAGCATATTTGTGTTGTTCTTGCCATTGCATTTGGTGCATCGGTTTGACTTTTCCGTGGTGATACGTGGAGGTGAAAGTTCGTGAGATATTCACTTCGGGAGCTTGTTCCTCTTGGGTCTTTGGACCCTAGACGGCTTAGTGGTTTTGTGGTGTTATTGGAGACTCCAATTGACTCCAATTAAGTTGTGGAGATTCTTCAAGGGCAAGACCTCTGTGGCGATTTATTAGGAGCCTCCAATTAAGTTGTGAAGATAGTCCCAAGATTTGTGCGGGTTTGGTGACCACCCTAAGGTTCCATGGTGGATCGAGATCTTCCCCTTTGGTGGGAAGGGTCGAGGAGCATACCATGAGGCCTTCGTGGCGTTTGGAGTGCTTTGTCCTCCACACCGCTCCAACGGAAACTAGCACTCGCAAGAGTTTGAACTTCGGGATACATCGACGTCTTCGCGTCATCTTGGTTATTCCTATACCCGAGCTATTACCTATACCTCTTACTTTGTGATAGCCTTCGTGCTTGAAGTTATATATCTTTCTATCACATAGTTGCTTGTATTGCTTAGCATAATTTATTGATGCACATAGGTGAACCCTAGTTATATAGGTTTTGTGCTTGACAAATTAAACGCTGGTTTTATTTCGCATTTGTTAAGTCATAATCGTAAAAGTTTTAAACTGCCTATTCACCCCTCTAGGCGGCATCCGTATCTTTTCAAGTGACTGTTACGTTTACTATTAATAAATAATGGTGGAAGGTTGATAACTTGTGATCTAAATAAGTTGAAAAAATATTTTAAATGACATTAACTTTTGGATTCAATAACTTATCGTATTTACTGTCGATAAATAACAAGCAGAGGGTTGAAAACTTGTGAGCTAAAAAAATAGCCGCCAAAATATTCTATTTGAAATTAGCTTTTTTGGTTAGTAACTTTTTAAATTTATCGTTGATAAATCTGGTATTGAGTGCTGATAACTTTTATCCCAAGAAAATATGTCGAAACATATCAACATGGGTGCTAGTTTTGAAAATCTCATCGAGAGTGATTCATTCGTGAAAACGGATCTTGAATCAGAGTTATCGTTTGAAAGATAAAACATTTTAAATTTTAGAATTAGAAAAGATTCTCAAGCTTTTTTTTTGTCTTGTAGTGAAAGCATGCAAAAAAAATCATAAAGGACAAACTCCGTTGGAAAATAATACGTCAAAAATGAAATATCGTGTCGATAACATCAAAGCTAAAAAAAATCGCTAAAATGTTCCAAATGAAATTAACTTCTGTAGTTGATAATTTTGTATATCTACCGCTGATAGCTCGCTAAGGAGGGTTGATAACCTACGTACAAAGGTTTGATGATTTTGGTGTGAAAGAACTTTACCGGAACATATCAACATGGGTGCTAGTTTTGAAGTTCTCGTCGAGACCGATCTTAAAGTGGAGTTGTTGTTTGAGAGATAAACCATTTTCAAATTTCAAATTTGGGGAAAAAATGAAAACATGGATTATAAATCAGAGTTTTCATTTGGCGTTTTGAATATTTAAAATAGGAAAGATTCTTCGTTGTTGTCTGCAAAACTTTTCTTAAATAGCCTACACTAGAGTCGAGAAATTGCCAATATGAATCTTTTTTGGTTCCCTCACGGGTGACCGCCAAGATAGGGAAGGGGGCATTTCTACGTGGCATCACTTCTAATGCCAAGAAGAGATATCGGTGTAAGGAATTCTCAAGCGGCGAGACGGCGGACGCAAACGGATCAAAAGTATACGTTTTGATCATATCGTTTATAATTGGGGTAAATCCTCAGCCCAGATGCCCAACACAAACTAATTTTTGTGTCCGCGTCAACGATTCGCTTGCATGACGTGTTAGGCCGATCATTCTGAAGAACAACTGGTTGACCGTAATCCTCTAGTTAAACCTACCGAATGTCTTTTTCGTTGCATTGTTACAAAAGAAGATATTGGAAATTCTTACACAGATGCGACGAGCGAGCGACTACATCTGCATATATTATTAGTGGAGCTGTGCAGGTCATCACGTTAGATCTCGTTGATGGATTCAACATACGTACGTGCGCCCATGGTCAAGGAATTTCTACATAAAAGAAAGAAGGGTGTACGTGCGCGAAATATCTTTAAACCTTGCGGGAAACCAACTACGATTAGTTGGACTGTTTCTCACAAACCGGTAGACAGAGACAGCACGAAATCAACCTAAGTTTCAGAAAATGACAGCCGCGTCAATGAAATCAAAATCTCACTCACGATCAAGATTCGTGATCGATGCACATCAACATGCGAAACCATCCAAAGATCAGCAGTTTCCTTACACAAGCCGACGTACAAGATCAATGTTCAATACTACGATACAAAACAGAATGCATGAGTCTCATTACCCATGCCTCAGACAGGCCATCGATCGACAGATCGTCATGTTCGTACCACTTGATTACTCCTCGCACCCGTGCGATATCTTGGGCGTGCTCATGCAGGAGGACACGGACATCGGCGACGACGGGAAGGAGAAGGACATGCGCGCGGACGCGGCGCCGCCGTGCGGCATCACGCGGGACGACGACTGCTGCGACCGGCGCCAGTACGAGAAGGACGACGACAGCGCCCTCCTCCCGCCGGCCGGGGCGCCCCGCACCGAGGACGACGTCCTCCTCCACGCGACGTCGCCGCCGGGAGCGCCGGGCGACGACGGCCACCACGTCGAGAGGGACGCCGACGCAAGGAACGTCACGCGCGGGGACGACGACGCGTCGACGACGGCGGGCTGCTCGTCCACGCTCTTGTTGGAATTGAGCTTCGCGAGCGGGGTTTGCTTCTTCTTTGAGCGGCGCGGCAGGTGGAAGCACAGCGCGGCGCACCCGGTGCCCATATCCGGCCGCCGTGGCGCCCGAGCCCGCGGCGGGCTGCTACTTGTTTCCCGGGACGATGGTGGGCTCGGCACGGCCGCATCTTGATCTTTGGGAGAAGGAGAAGCCATCGGTGGTGGTGCTCGGTGAGCTTGAAGGAATGGAAGCGAGGGATTGCTTTGGACACACAACTGAACGTCGCTTTGCGAGCGGTTTATAGCAGAACGGAGGTCCAAGCGTCCAGCAGAACGACGTGTGGCTTTGCTTTTTTAAGCCGAACCCATTCACGGTTTATTCGTTAGCGTCAACTGCTCAGCTAGAGAGTGGCCGGCATAACCAGGTGGAAACAATCTATAATAAGCGTGATTTTAGATTCCTTTGGCAAGTTCCGCTGAAATGGGAATGACATGTCGTCTTGCGTTGACAGATCTGAATGCAATGTAGTTAGGGTTATGCTAGGAGCCTCTGCCGTTGGCTAATACAGGAGAAATCACTCGTCTCTTCTCCGTTGGATCCACTTATGTGACAAATTTGTGATGTCCAATGTTGCAATAGAAAAAAGCTCTAGGTGGCGCAGTAGTTGTGTACCCCTCATCCAACATCGGTTGTAACATTTACCTCACGCTCTCGTATGACAAAACTGTTGCAACATCTTCAACACGCCCACACAACACAAACTTCTATACATACAATAAATCTCGATGTATTGCAACAAATGGCTAAGAAATGTATCACAACACACATGACATGAAACAATATGCAATAAATTTGAAGAACCTAGACAACATCAGAAAATCTTCTCATATAAATCATAAAACCAAAATATTTGCCAATGTCGCTTATGCATACACAACAAATACAACACACATTTCCAGCATGCCGAAACATTGTATGCAATGTAAAGAAAATTTTCAGGAGGGTTGTGTATCTCACCGCCATACCCGAACTTGGTGGCGGCGGTAGTATACCACGCCGGCAAATAGAGAGAAGTATCGCGACAGTGGGATCAAATGAGGAGGACGATGAGGCAGTTATAGCTTTGTCGTTTTTCTCGTCGACGAAGCAATGAGGGTGCAGAGTGAGATATTGGGTATTTGGAGGAGAGTGAAGCAGTGAGAGTGAAACATTTGGAAATAAAATAACCTCACAAAAGATTTCGAGTTAAACCACGCGTGGCTAGTGGAGATGCTCATGCGGGGAACCATTTCGAGTTAAACCACGCGTGGCTAGTAGAGATGCTCATGCGGGGAACCATTTCGAGTTCTGATGTCTCAAGGATGAACCTGCCAGGAGTTGTGATGGCTCGAAAGCATTTCGAAATTTGAAGCCAAAATAGATGTTTTAAAAACTTGGTAAAATCGACATAAGATGAGGCATTAGAGCAACCAAGTCACAAATGTTTACCCAGAGCCAAGTTGTGAAAGTGCACCCGTCAGAAAGCATGAAGCATTTTCCTCTAAAAGGAAAACATGAAGCAAGAGAAAAGATGTAGAAAGAATATGTAGGGTCCGTTATCATCCACTTAGCAAAAATAACATATGAAGATATGAGCAATAAGCCTGATGATGCATTAAGACTAAAATTCAAACCATACTATAATACATAGAAAGATGAAGACTTTGAAAACATAAGACTCAAAACGTGAAGATACAAACATAAAATCCAGAGGTGGATGGTGGCTTTGTGCTACCCTGTACGAGTATGCTGATTTAGAACCATGTGTTCAATGAGGAAGTGGGATCTACGGACCAAACTAATCATTATCCATAAATAATTATCAAAACATATTCATCATAAATAAATGTTTCTATACTCACACTCGCGACTACATTTGTTCTTGATTGAGCATTGTTCAACCTTGGTATGTTGCATCTAAGGCTTCAATATACGTTTGAGCCATCAACATATATGCATGGTTTCATCGTAGGTTTAGAGGATCCATGATATTTGGTTCATTGTGCAAGTCAGAGAAGTGCTTCTTGTCCATGAGCTTCGTGAAGATGTCGGCTAACTAATAGCTTCTCAGTTTCAAAATGATACAATTTGATGTCGCCTTTGTCCACATGATCCCTGAGGAAGTGGTGAGAAACTTCAATGTGATTGGTTTTTTTAGAGGACTTCAATGTGATTGGTGCAGGAGTACTGAGCCGAGTTGTTGGCAATCTTGGTGACACTTTATTTGTCACATAGAAGAGGAACATGCTTCACCTTTACCACAAGGTCCTTAAGTACCTACCTCATCCATAGAAGTTGCACGCAACAAGCCCTAGTTGCAATGTACTCAACTTCTGCCGTAGATAGAGAGACAGAATTTTGATTATTTGGAGACCAGCATATTACCAAAGATCTTCCCAGAAAGTTACATGTACCTAATGTGGACTGCCTATCAGCCTTGCAACCTACATAGTACGAATATGAGTATCCCACAAGTTCAAAAATTGAGCCCACCTTAGGATACCACAAACCCAGTTAGTCGTGAATACTAAACATCTTATAATCATGTTCACTGCCACAAAGTGACACTCTTTTGGAGATGGTTGAAACTGTGCACACATGGGGACCCTTATCACGACATCGCATCCAAATACAAAATGATACAACAAAGAACCAACCAATCATAGAACGAGACAACTTATGTTCCATAAGATTACCATCTTCATCCAAGTTGAGATTGTTGCTGGTATGTGTTAGAGTGTGTAGGCTTTTTGCCTTTTCCTTCTCAAACTTCTCTAGAATGTCTTTGAGACACTTATCATGGAAGATGAAGACCCCATTGCTGAGATGGAGAATTTGGTTGCTTCTAAGCAAACCACCTGTTGTACTTGCACACCCACCTCTTTTGTCATTGGGTGGTTGTTTTGAGACCTTAGATTGTGATCTAGGTTGTTTTCATCTCGAAAAGACCTAGAATAAATTTCAGCTCCCCCAGCATGGACATCTCAAATTATGTAGACATTAGTTCACCAAAATCTTAGCTGGAAGTGGTGTTAGTAGTTCCAAATATGATATCCTCAACATAGGTCTGGCGGCGTTCTTAGACTTGGTGAAACGAGTGGAATCAATCTTCCCGAGGTTGAAGCTTTGCTTCATAACAAACTTTATGAGGCACTCGTTCCACACTCACGCGGGGCTTGTTTGAGGCCATAGAGTGTCTTCCCTAGTTTGTAAACACATGATCTATAAAGTGAGGATCTTCAAAACCTAAAGGTTTATCTTGCCGTAATCTTGACCTAGCCACTAGCCTGGCCCTGTTACTCACAATTTTCCATACTCATCTTGTTCATGAAGATCCACGAGTGCTGATGATGATGTGTTGCTTGGGGTCACAACTCTCCATAAGCGTCCAGACTTTGATGTGATTGAAATTGTCTAGTTCTTGTTGCATACCAATCAACCGGTTTGGATCCTGAAGTGATTCATCTGCTTTCATGGGTTCAATAGAGGAAACTGTAGGATAACGTTGCATAGAAAACAAAAATTTTCCTACCGCGAACACGCAATCCAAGCCAAGATGCAATCTAGAAGACGGTAGCAACGAGGGGGTACCGAGTCTCACCCTTGAAGAGATTCCAAAGCCTACAAGATGAGGCTCTTGTTGCTGCGGTAGACGTTCACTTGCCGCTTGCAAAAGCGCGTAGAAGATCTTGATCACGATCGGTTCCGGCGCCACGAACGGGCAGCACCTCCGTACTCGGTCACACGTTCGGTTGTTGATGAAGACGACGTCCTTCTCCCCGTTCCAGCGGGCAGCGGAAGTAGTAGCTCCTCCTTGAATCCGGCAGCACGACGGCGTGGTGGCGGTGGCGGTGGAGATCTCCGGTGGAGCTTCGCTAAGCGTGCGGGAGAAGAGGAGGAGAGAGGGGCGGCTAGGGTTTGGGAGAGGGGGTGGCCGGCCACCTAGGGGTGCGGCCAAGCTATGGGCTTGTGGTAGTCAGCCCCCTCTCCTATGCCCCTCATTATATAGGTGGAATCCCCAAGAGTTGTAGTCCAAGTCTTCGAATAAGATCCCAACACCAAAACTTCCCAAAGGTGGGAAACCTACTCAAGGAGGGAGTCCTACCCAAGGTGGGACTCCCACCTTTTCCTTAGGTGGGGTGGCCGGCCACCTCTAGGTGGAGCCCACCTGGGACTCCTCCTTTAGGGTTTGGCTGGCCAAGCTTGTGGAGTCCTTCCGGGACTCCACCTTCCATAGTGCGTTTCTTCCGGACTTTTCTAGAACCTTCTAGAACCTGCCATAAATGCACCGGATCATTTCCAAACTTGGAATATGACTTCCTATATATGAATCTTATTCTCCGGACCATTCCGGAACTCCTCGTGATGTCCGGGATCTCATCCGGACTCCGAACAAATATTCGAACTCCATTCCATATTCAAGTTCTACCATTTCAACATCCAACTTTAAGTGTGTCACCCTACGGTTCGTGAACTATGCGGACATGGTTGAGTACTCACTCCGACCAATAACCAATAGCGGGATCCGGAGATCCATAATGGCTCCCACATATTCAACGATGACTTCGGTGATCGAATGAACCATTCACATACTATACCAATTCCCTTTGTCACGCGATATTTTTACTTGTCCGAGGTTTGATCATCGGTATCACTCTATACCTTGTTCAACCTCGTCTCCGACAAGTACTCTTTACTCGTACCGTGGTATGTGGTCTCTTATGAACTTATTCATATGCTTGCAAGACATTAGACGACATTCCACCGAGAGGGCCCAAAGTATATCTATCCGTCATCGGGATGGACAAATCCCACTCGTTGATCCATATGCCTCAACTCATACTTTCTGGATACTTAATCCCACCTTTATAACCACCCATTTACGCGAGTGGCGTTTGATGTAATCAAAGTACCTTTCCGGTATAAGTGATTTACATGATCTCATGGTCATAAGGACTAGGTAACTATGTATCGAAAGCTTATAGCAAATAACTTAATGACGAGATCTTATGCTACGCTTAATTGGGTGTGTCCATTACATCATTCATATAATGATATAACCTTGTTATTAATAACATCCAATGTTCATGATTATGAAACTAATCATCCATTAATCAACAAGCTAGTTTAAGAGGCATACTAGGGACTTCTTGTTTGTCTACATATCACACATGTACTAATGTTTCGGTTAATACAATTATAGCATGATGTATAAACATTTATCATAAACATAAAGATATAAATAATAACCACTTTATTATTGCCTCTAGGGCATATCTCCTTCAGTCTCCCACTTGCACTAGAGTCAATAATCTAGTTTACATTTGTAAAGATATAACACCTTGGCCTTCTGGTGCTTTATCATGTATTGCTTACGGGAGAGGTTTTTAGTCATCGGATCTGACACGCTCAGAAACGTATGTATTTTGTAATTCATTTGCGTCTCAACGCATCACTCATTTCCAAATGAGTTGGCATTTAAATATGTTTGATCTTCTGGTGGAACCTTAATTCCGCTGTCCGAAATATGTCACTAATATTGTCACACACAATATAGGTTCAAAGTTCGACTACGTCGGAACTACACCAAGTTCTCAAAGAACCTCTTGACTTAACATCCTTTGTCATTGTCAAAATAATGACATACTCGCCTTCTTTTGTAGAATCCGTCACAATATTTAGAACTCTTCTAAATCTAGCATAGACAACTTCTAGCTCATTGTGCTACCTTTTAAACAACACTTAGTCTAATTTGAGATTGAAATTATATTTTATATGTGACAAAACCAATATCGGTGTAACACCTTACGGCGATTTGTTTGTCATTTCTTCATACAAAAATATATATATATATCCTTAGTTCTTCTAAAGTACTCAAGGATATTCTTACTCGTCGTCTAATGATCATCATATGAATCATTCCGGTATATGCTCATAACACTTTATAGCACATGATATCCGATTGTGTACATATTATTCGTGATCTATAATCACTCATGTGTTTTTACTCATTGAGTGTCGGATACACTCAAGTCTTGTTAAACCTTCACATGACAAGAACATTTTCTTAATATTTCTATATTGAACTACTTCAATATCCATCATATGTACTTTGACTTAAACTTATTTATGTGTTTCAATCTATCTTCATAGATCTTGACACTAAATTTGTTTCGAGTCCATATCCTTTCATTGAAGTTAATTCTCAATGAAACCTTTTTAATCAAGTATATAATTACATCATTTATAACCAACTATATGTCACCTACATAAAGTATTATAAATGTGTCTTAGCGCTCCCACTTAATTTCTTGCAAATGCAAGCTTCTTCATCGTCTACGATGAAATCAAAAACTCTTTGACTATTTCATCTGGTGAAGATTCCAACTCCGTGATACTTACTTCATCCAATTGAAGCTTGTATACCTATCTAGTATTCCACGGACCAGCAAAACTCTTGGTTGTATCTTGTATACATACTTACGTTAAGTAGTGTATTTTGCCATCCTACTAGCATATCTCATAAAAGAAATATGTAGTGATTACTAGAATAATCCACATAGACTATAAGCATTGCTACGGAAGATCTAATCTTATCGTATTCAACTCTTTGAACTTTGTCGTAAACAATTTTTCGATAAGTCAAGCTTTCTTCAAGGATATTTCATCCAAGTCTATCAATTTCATAGATCCATTTACTTTCATAAAGTATTCATCTATCTTGGATTTCATGGCCCATGGCCATTTTAATGGAGTCAGGGCCCATCATAACTTCTTTGTTTTGTAGTTGGTTTATCATTGTTCAAAATCAATCCTTTGTCCACAAATCATTTATTTGATCCCAAAGTAAACCATACCTACAAGGTTCAATATGTACTTCGATCTCCATGGCTAAAACACTTTGTAGTCATGAGAGCCATGATCGTCGTGGCCGCTTTCGAAACCAATTCCGATGCTTTGCGCTACTCGATCATTATGCTCGGGTTCATAAACCTTATCAAATTATATTGTCCTCCCACTCAAATACTTCACTCGAAACAATTTCTCGGAAATAAGAAACATTGACAAACACTTTTGTCTTTGTCTTGTGGGAAGAATTCCCAATTAAATCTCTGGGATAACCAACAAAGACATTCATCCGATTTTGGTTGACTATTAGGGTTTATACCCATGCCATAACTTGTATGGTGTCATTTCAACGGATCATGATGATGCTCTATTCAGTGTAAAAGCGGTAGTCACTAAAGCATAATCCACAAAAATATAATGGCATCAATATTTTATCTCATCATTGATCCAACAAAGTTTGGATATATCTCTTGGATACTTCATCATCACTAAAACTCGTAATTCAAATATTTCCACCATGATCCAATCATAGATATTTGATTTCTATTACGATGATTTCCACTTCATGCTGAAATTTATTTGAATCCTATTCAAATGTTTCAAACTTTTCCTTATTGAATATATCCACATATATACTCAATTCATTGTTTGAAAGTTTTCATGAAGTAGAAGAATCTTCCGCACACAACTATGCCCAGTGAACCACATATATCATTATGTATGTTTTCACTAAGTTAGTTGCCCGTTCAACTCTTCGGTCTATGAACGGTATTTCAGTCATTACCTTTTAGAAAAGATTTTGCAAGTGCCAAACGATTCAACAAATCGAATGACTCCAAAAATCCATTTGCATGGAGTTCCTTCATGCGATCCTTTCTAACATGACCTAAATTGCGGTTCCACAAATAAGTGGAATTCAAATCATTTGCCTTATGGCATTTTTAGCGTCGGTGTTATGTATGTGTGTTTCACCATTAAGATTTATAATAACTTATCCATCATACATGGAGTAATGTCATAATTTGAACAACTCATTGTTTTCATTTGACCAGAGCAAAATAACAATTATTAAGTTCTTTATTATAAATTCTAAGGGCTAGATAGAATGCCAACGACGAACATAATAACACTTTATTTTGTTCCGGACGTGCATTCCTATCATATTCCTTGTCGATCACTTAGGCCATTGTATTCTTGTATTGCGTTGTTTTGTATGACACTTCATACCAACCAATATGGTATTAATACCCAAGAATTTCATTGTGTGACTTAACTAGGAATACAACCATAACATGTATATCATTTATATACACCTGAGCTAGACTTTCTAGTCTTTTCTTTTCTTTTGCCAAAATATCTTTTGCGGTTTCTCTTTTAGCTTTCCTCATTATTCAGAAAAACATTTCAACATCAATAACTTCTAGGTTTGTTGGTCAAATACCAATAACCTTGAGGTTCTTACTTTGAAGTTGATCATCATATGACAAGTGTTTCAGATTTCACTATTAGTAAATTTGTAATACGATGAACAATTTCACTCATAATTTTATCCATCAATTCATGATAACTTTACGAGACCATGTCTGTACATGCTAGGCTCATAAAGTTTAAACCTTAGTATTCGCATATGCAAAACTGGCTTGCACCCGTTGGAAGCACACGTAGAATCTATAACACCCGATCATCACGTGATGCTTCGAAACGACGAGTCTTAGCAACGGTGCATACTAAGGACAATCACTTCATGGATATGCGAATATTGTTAGTGCCCCAATAGTTGGAGGATTGGGACGCCTTGCGTCTTCAACCTTCGTACATTCCCATAAAACTTATGAGTTTATGTAGTCTCACCAAATTTATATTCTATCATCTTGCAATAAGGTCTTAGATATCACATATATCTCGTACCTTGATTATTTCTGAAAACTAAATTTTCAGCTCCTTACTTTTCAAATAGATTTGAACTTCAAGTTTCACGGAGACAAGATAACTTTAGGTACTAATTGAAACCATAGCTCTCTGAATCAACAAAGTGAGTTTCACTAAATGTTTGCAATAGGACTTAATCATTTCTTGATTCATTAACAATACGGTACTAATCCGTAAAGTTTCTAGTCGATTTTAACAGTATTTCTATCTCAATTATAAGACTAGCGCATAGTAGTAAACGGATGCCAATACTACAAAATTAATTCAAAATACTACTCAGACTATGTTTATGATAATTAGTTCATGTTTTAATCTAATTAATAATGAACTCCCACTTAATACAACATCCCTCATAGTTGTAAAGTGGTACACGATCCAAATCCACTACACCAAAACCGATCATCACGTGAGATGATGTAGTTTCAATGGTGAACATCAACATGTTGATCATATCATCCATATGACTCGTGTTCAACCTTTCGGTTTCCATTGTCCCGAGGCCATGTCTGTACATGCTAGGCTCGTCAAGCAAACCCAAGTATTCCGCGTGTGCAACATATCTTACACCCGTTGTATGTGTACGTTGAATCTACCACATCCGATCATCACGAGATGCTTTGAAACGACGAACTGTACAACGGTGCATACGAGGGGAGAACACTTTATTATCTTGATATTAATGTGAGGGATCATCTTATAATGTTACCGTCGCGATCTAAGCAAAATAAGATGCATAAAGGATTAACATCACATGCAATTCATATGTGATATGATATGGCCCTTTAGTCTTTGCGCCTTCGATCTTCATCTCCAAAGCACGGACATGATCTCCATCATCAAAGGGCATGATCTCCATCATCGTCGGCGTAGCGTCAAGGTTCATGGCGCCGTCTTCATGATTGTCCTCCATGTAGCAACTATTACAACTACTTTGAAATACCTCTCAACATGAAATTTAAAGACAACCATAAGGCTCCTGCCGGTTGCCACAATACAATAATGATCATCTCATACATATTCATCATCACATTATGACCATATCACATCACCAAACCCTGCAAAAACAAGTTAGACGCTCTCTAATTTGGTTTGCATATTTTACGTGGTTTAGGGTTTTCGATATAGATCTAATCTACCTACGAACATGAACCACAACGTTGATACTAATGTTGTCAATAGAAGAGTAAATTGAATCTTTACTATAGTAGGAGAGACGAGACACCCGCAAAGCCTCTTATGCAATACAAGTTGCATGTCGAACGAGGAACAAGTCTCATGAACGCGGTCATGTAAAGTTAGTCCGAGCCGCTTCATCCCACTATGCCATAAAGATGCAAAGTACTCAACTAAAGATAACAAGAGCATCAACGCCCACAAAACCATTGTGTTCTACTCGTGCAACCATCTATGCATAGACACGGCTCCGATACCACCTGTAGGATAACGTTGCATAGAAAACAAAAATTTTCCTACCGCGAACACGCAATCCAAGCCAAGATGAAATCTAGAAGACGGTAGCAACGAGGGGGTACCGAGTCTCACCCTTGAAGAGATTCCAAAGCCTACAAGATGAGGCTCTTGTTGCTGCGGTAGACGTTCACTTGCCGCTTGCAAAAGCGCGTAGAAGATCTTGATCACGATCGGTTCCGGCGCCACGAACGGGCAGCACCTCCGTACTCGGTCACACGTTCGGTTGTTGATGAAGACGACGTCCTTCTCCCCGTTCCAGCGGGCAGCGGAAGTAGTAGCTCCTCCTTGAATCCGGCAGCACGACGGCGTGGTGGCGGTGGAGATCTCCGGCGGAGCTTCGCTAAGCGTGCGGGAGAAGAGGAGGAGAGAGGGGGCGGCTAGGGTTTGGGAGAGGGGGTGGCCGGCCACCTAGGGGTGCGGCCAAGCTATGGGCTTGTGGTAGTCAGCCCCCTCTCCTATGCCCCTCATTATATAGGTGGAATCCCCAAGAGTTGTAGTCCAAGTCTTCGAATAAGATCCCAACACCAAAACTTCCCAAAGGTGGGAAACCTACTCAAGGAGGGAGTCCTACCCAAGGTGGGACTCCCACCTTTTCCTTAGGTGGGGTGGCCGGCCACCTCTAGGTGGAGCCCACCTGGGACTCCTCCTTTAGGGTTTGGCTGGCCAAGCTTGTGGAGTCCTTCCGGGACTCCACCTTCCATAGTGCGTTTCTTCCGGACTTTTCTAGAACCTTCTAGAACCTGCCATAAATGCACCGGATCATTTCCAAACTTGGAATATGACTTCCTATATATGAATCTTATTCTCCGGACCATTCGGAACTCCTCGTGATGTCCGGGATCTCATCCGGGACTCCGAACAAATATTCGAACTCCATTCCATATTCAAGTTCTACCATTTCAACATCCAACTTTAAGTGTGTCACCCTACGGTTCGTGAACTATGCGGACATGGTTGAGTACTCACTCCGACCGATAACCAATAGCGGGATCTGGAGATCCATAATGGCTCCCACATATTCAACGATGACTTCAGTGATCGAATGAACCATTCACATACTATACCAATTCCCTTTGTCACGCGATATTTTTACTTGTCCGAGGTTTGATCATCGGTATCACTCTATACCTTGTTCAACCTCGTCTCCTGACAAGTACTCTTTACTCGTACCGTGGTATGTGGTCTCTTATGAACTTATTCATATGCTTGCAAGACATTAGACGACATTCCACCGAGAGGGCCCGAGTATATCTATCCGTCATCGGGATGGACAAATCCCACTTGTTGATCCATATGCCTCAACTCATACTTTCCGGATACTTAATCCCACCTTTATAACCACCCATTTACGCAGTGGCGTTTGATGTAATCAAAGTACCTTTCCGGTATAAGTGATTTACATGATCTTATGGTCATAAGGACTAGGTAACTATGTATCGAAAGCTTATAGCAAATAACTTAATGACGAGATCTTATGCTACGCTTAATTGGGTGTGTCCATTACATCATTCATATAATGATATAACCTTGTTATTAATAACATCCAATGTTCATGATTATGAAACTAATCATCCATTAATCAACAAGCTAGTTTAAGAGGCATACTAGGGACTTCTTGTTTGTCTACATATCACACATGTACTAATGTTTCAGTTAATACAATTATAGCATGATATATAAACATTTATCATAAACATAAAGATATAAATAATAACCACTTTATTATTGCCTCTAGGGCATATCTCCTTCAGAAACAAACGAGGTGTGTGTTGACAAAAAAAGCAAACACGACAACGAGTTTGAACTCCCTTAATAACGTTGTCGAGGATCTTGTCACCAACATGATACTTTGATTGAGTGTCTGGAGATGAGGGTGGTTCACGCCGGGTTTTCATTGAAGATTTATTTGTGCTGGATCTTCATGATCTGGATTTTCTAGCACTGAATCTTTATTTTGCCTTGACGATTCTCGAGTCTCGTCAGTTGATTCACCCTTTTCTTCCGAGGCTTCAACTATTTAAATCCTACAAGATTAATTGAGCTTATGTAAATAAGGTCTTATGTGACTTCTTTGTTATGTGTCTCGAAAAACACTCGAATGTAATAGACGGAACTAGAGATGGTGACTTTAGAAGCGCTTTGATGGAACTTTAGAGTTTGACAACATTCTTTTGCTTCGTTCTTTGTGCGATTGAGATCTTCTTAATTAATGAAGTCAAATTGTTGGCCTATATTTTCCAATATAAAAAAGTTCATTCTAACTGACGTAATTTGTCTACACAATTCCTCTGGATTTCAATTATTTTATTTTCAAGCAGCGGCTCTTCTAAGCACTCAGCAGGTCACTCTTCATAATGCCAGTTGCTTATCAATCATTGTGTACGTGCACTACCTACCTTATGTGATGAGTTTTCCTTTTTTTTTGTTGAGAACCTTATTTGGTGATGAGTTATTTAACGCTAATCGCGCACATCATTGCTGGCTCTTGGCCTGGATGAAGTAGCTTAATCCAGAGCGTAAGTGGTTAATACTGGGGACACACTCCTTTGAGCTGGATCGCTGCGATGTCCTGCTAGCTGATTAGTTTTGGCGACATGAGGCTGGCGTGATCTCATTTGCATACAGTACCATCTCTAGTGACAGCGATGGAGAAAACAAAATTTTAATGTATGTTGGGGTCTCGATCGTTTTGTTTAACACAGCTTTGACCACAGTCCATAATTAATGGTTGGAATCGCGTCATCAAGCTGTGTGTTCGGATAATGGACTATGCAAAACTACGTGCTAATGAGTTGGTTGATCCGTTCTTTCTTCTGGAAGCGTTCCTTGGATCGTCTATCGTAGTCTGTCGCCACTTATTAAGCTTCTTAATATATAGGAGAATGCCCGAAGAAACTTGTTACATCGAGGGAAAATCTTCAACAACGTTGAAAGACACGATCCTCCATGAGATGATGATTTCTCATTAAACACATGAGTATTTTATTGACTCAAACGTCAAATTAAACCTTGAGATGATCAGATAACAAAACTTATGTTTGGAGTTTGCATATAAATCTAGAATTGTGCAGCCGGGAAGGATAAACCCCATCTGGGCACAAGTGCGTCAATTTAGCCCCCGAGCTCACTAGAGCCCTTTGTTTTGTACTTCGAAACATATTTTTAAAGTTGCAGAAATTTCTGAAAAATACGTACATATAGGCAATAATTTATACTGTAACTGTGCAAGGTCCCATTCAGAAATATGTTGCATTCCACACTACATCAAAGACACAAAATTTCAGCTCTGGATGTTTGAGTAGTGCACCTTCAAACCATGTCAGAAAAACTTTTTTGTAGCTCATAATAGAACGTGTTTCAGATTGAGATATTGAACCCTTAAGTATACATTATTATCTACATGTAAATATTTTTCATAATTTTTTAAAATTTATCATTTTCGAATTTCTGAAATAAAGGCTTTAGCAAGCTCGTCCTCCAAAAGCATTTTCCGGTGTGGGCATATCCTTCTACACACAATGTGACTTGTTTTTTTAGGGGATAGCGTGTTTAAAAATGTTAAAAAATAGAAAAATGTCTTGTTTATATTTTACATTTTCACAAAATTGTTTCAGCCAAAATCGATATTTTTTGTGCCCTGTGTAAAAAAGACAAAAATCTATTTATCAAGACATTTTTTATCTTTTTACACATGACAAAAGAATCGGTTTTATGTGCTTTATGTGCGTACATAGAACATGTCTCTCTACATATGAATTACTTTTTTCTATTTTTTAAAGTTTTAAAAATATGTTTTGCACATACCGGGTGTACATGCACCGGGTTCAGTTTTAAGTTTCCGTTTTTTTGGGGCATATTTACTTCAGGCCCACCTACACCTACACGAAGGCAGCCCAACTATCGAGGCCAGCTCGAAAGGATTTCCAATTATTTTTGGCCTGACATCTTGGCTCTCCAACGCCGAGGGCGGAAACCCTCCCCAACCTTTCAGTTTTCCCTCCCAAATTCCCCCCAAAATCCCCAAATCCACACTCCCCTCGCAGCCACTTCCACTTTCCCCAAATCTCCCACCGCCGACGCGCTCGCGGCCTCTTCGCCGGGCACACCTCGCCTCCGGCCCAGCTACGTAGAGCGGCGGCGGCGGCGGCGGCGGAGATCTCGTGCTAGGTTAGGTGCCGTCGGCTGAAATCGCCTTGGCGGCGCTCGAGCTCCTGCCTCCCGCGGCCGCATTTTGAAATACCGAGACACCCCCGTCTCGCTCTTCCATGGAGACCTCGACGCCGCAGTCGCCCTCGCCGGCTAGGTCGCCGGGCAGGCCGGCTAAGCCGCGGCTGTTCATACAGGAGATGGTTCTCCGCAACTTCAAGTCCTACGCCGGGGAGCAGCGCATCGGCCCCTTCCACAAGGTCTGTTCCTCCCTCCCGCAGGCGCGAACCCTAGCTAGTTTCTACTTTGACGTGCTCGGCTTGTCGACCCAAGGGAAGGGGGTTAGGGCGGCCGCGGGTGGCACGCACGGTGTTTCCCCTCTTCCGCTCTCTCAGACGTTTTGGTCGTGTTGGCAGCTGATTCAACTTCGAGGGCCTAGGAGCATATATATGTATCTAGAGTTGCATTTTTCACTTGATCTGCAAATCCTGTAAACCCTAGAAATTCCAACTGGATAACAGCTTTACTTAGGTTTTGACGCCTCGAGAGGAGTTTTGTATGGTTGGTTCGAGATTTGCATCTCTGGCCTCCCCCATGCCTGCGAAATTTTGAAATTAATCCCTTCAGCTTCTGAGTTCTGCTCTGCTCTGCCTCGTCTAGTTGTGTCCACAGAAAATATGAACTGAAATTCTGAAACCATGGTTCGAGATTTGCATCTCTGGCCTCCCCCATGCCTGCGAAAATTTGAAACTATTGGCACTACTCGTTATCCCTTCAGCTTCTGAGTTCTGCTCTGCCTCGTCTAGTTGTGTCCACAGAAAATATGAACTGAAATTCTGAAACCCTGGTGTGCCACTGACACACTCTTCATTTTTTTCTGTTCAATTTGTTCTAGCTGCCCAATCAGCACCTTGAAGCACAGATACCTATTTCGATTGTGATATATTGACCACACAATTTTTTTTCTCAAACTAGCATATATGCATTTTATTCATCTTTCACTTCCTAGAAGCATCATTTAAAATTTAAGATGCTCAACCAAATGATGTGGAAACTAAACACCAAAAGTGGTGTCTGTGCTATTTTGCCAACTTTCAGTTGTATTTGGTGATCTGCCATCCCGTGTTTTTTTTCTTAAGTATGATTACCACATCGGTAGTTCTGAAACCATATGACTCGCTTTGTATGCTTTTTCTGTCGAGAAAACTCGCTTTGTGTAGTTAAATTCAGTGTTTGTTGCCACTGGTCATTTTCGTGCCGGACCTGTAATTTCCTAAGATAAGAATGATCCAAGTGCAGTTGACTGAAATAATAACATGACATCCTTTAATCCCCAAATATACACAAATATTCTCAGGATCCAGAACACTTGTATCATAAGTCATACAATCACAACCCTAGTCAATTATAATCTGTAAGCAGATATACCAGCAAAGAGTAATCTAGAGTTCTAGCCTTCTAGCTTTTTGGGACACAGAACTACCATACTACAGATAGGACTCATGCATGATAGAATTGTCCTGATTGCATGCTTTTTGTCTAGTGGTGCTCGTTGAGTGACAATTCCTATAAGCAAAACAAATTATGTAACATTTTTCTTGGTTGCAGAGTTTCTCAGCTGTTGTTGGGCCAAATGGCAGTGGGAAGAGCAACGTCATTGATGCCATGCTATTTGTGTTTGGGAAGCGTGCAAAGCAGGTGAACATTAATAGTATACATCGTAAATGTTTTTATGCCACTGGAATATTTGTTTGCAACGTAGTACATACGTATTCGTTTGGCCTATCCAGTGGTTAAAGGCCAGCACTGTCATGCCAGTCTAAGTGGCCCAGTGATTTCGAAGTTCAAGTGTAACAACTTATGGTTCCTCTGATATTGTATAGCAGACAAAGTCAACACATAATTCTTCGCCTCAGGGTAGCATATAAGCTAGCATGTTGGTACTTTGATGGTACTACCTCCGTTCTGAAATATAAGCCTTTTTTGGAAAGCTAACTTAGCTTTCTAAAAAGGCTAATATTTTGGAACGGAGGTAATGCTAACTTCTTTGGTTGCTAAGTGGGATATATTTAATAGTTGGACATGGCGTGACCCTTATTTATGAAGTATTGTCCTCCTATATTTCAATGGCCATTTCCTGCTTAGATTTCTTTGGATGTTTTGGTTAACAATGAAAAGTACTTAAGTATTGCCCAGCTCATGAAAGATGACCTTTTGCATTCACTAGATGTTATCTTAACTTAGACGATATATTTTTCTAGTTGTTTTGCGCTATATATATTGTTTCTGATTGGTTCTTCCCTAACTGCAGATGCGCCTAAACAAAGTCTCGGAGCTCATACACAACTCTTCCAACCACCAGAACCTAGACAGTGCTGGGGTTTCCGTCCATTTTCAAGAAATCATTGATTTGGTATTTCCTGAGCCATGTACCTATACTTTCTTATCGTTTCATTAGTGCCATAATTCACTGTTGCTTTTTTCCTGGCCATATGCAGGATGATGGAAACTACAGGGTTGTTGAGGGCAGTGACTTTGTCATAACAAGAGTTGCGTTCCGTGACAACACATCTAAATATTACATAAATGACCGTGGAAGCAATTTTACTGAAGTAACTAAACTGTTGAAGGGCAAAGGAGTGGACCTTGATAATAATCGCTTTCTGATCCTTCAGGTTCTGTGCAGTTCTACATGTGAATTATACTGATACTTTAGGATATCTGTTACATTTGATTACCTTCATAAATTCCCACATGTTGCATATTCCTTGATTTAAGTCTACATGGAATAGGTTGGCAGCCATAAGGTGCTTTTCTATCTGTGTTTTGCCGATATTACATATGCTGAACTTCTGAGCTGGACACTGTACAGGGCGAGGTTGAGCAAATCTCCCTGATGAAGCCAAAATCTCAAAGTCCTCATGATGAGGGTTTTCTAGAATATCTAGAAGACATCATTGGTACGAACCAATATGTTGAGAAAATTGAAGAAGCTAACAAGCAGTGAGTTTCTTAACAGAAAATTCAATGCCTGTTGTCATGATGAGTGTGCACTGTCCATTTGTTGTGATGTCATCATTCTCATTTTCTAATACCTTTAGATTGGAAGTGCTCAATGAAAAGAGAACCGCATCGGTTCAAATGCTGAAATTGGCTGAGAAGGAAAGGGACAGTTTAGAGGTGCTGATCAGATGTCATGAATTGATTCTTTTGGTTGATTAACACTATTGACATAGTTATCTTCGTGTAGAATGCGAAAAATGAAGCTGAAACATACATGCTGAAGGAACTGTTGCTTTTGAAATGGCAAGAAAAGGCGACCACAATGGCTTCTGACGATGCTACATCACATGTTACCCAGCTCAAAGACAACGTTACCGACCTTGAGAAGAACCTTACCTCTGAAAGGTGATTTATTGCCACGGTTGTAGTTGAATTTTACAGCCACAAGTTCAGAACTGATTGTTTTTGTTATAATCCAGGGAACAAATTAAACAGAATACTCAAGATCTTAAGAAAATGGAGTCTGTTTACAACAAACATGTCAAAAGGCAAGAGGTATAGTTTAAATTACATTTTCTTTAACCTATGTTGCGGTGAATTTAAAGTTAAATTATCCCTATATATGTCGTGACTGTATTACTAGTTTTACTCTAACTTTACCATATTAAATGCCCCATTATAATATTTGCTCTCTTTTTACATGCAGGACCTTGAGAATAACATGAAAACCTGCAAGGATCAATTTAAGGAGTTTGAGAGAAAAGATGTAAAGCACAGGGAAGATCTAAAACATCTTAAGCAGAAGATTAAAAAGCTGGAAGACAAAGCTGAAAAGGTATGTTAGCATGATTACAGATGTACTTCAAGCAATAAAGTCTCAAGTTTCATGTTGTTGCAGGATGTTGCAAAAATTGAAGGATCAACAAAAGAGATTGAAGAGTCATCCAATCTCATTCCACAGCTTGAGGAAGAGATACCAAAATTGCAAGAACAATTTAACCAAGAAGAGAAAGTGCTGGAGCAAATTAAAGAAAGCTCTCGAGGTGATATTTTTTCTTTAACATTTGCCTGTTTCTCCCCTATTTATCAAACTGTTCTGTTTGATAGCCTTTTTTGTAATTACAGAGGAAACTGAGAAACTACGTGCTGAACTTACCAAAGTAAGGACTGAGCTTGAACCATGGGAAAATCAAATTATTGAGCATAAAGGAAGGCTGGATGTTGCTTCCGCGGAGAAAGAATTGATGAAACAGAAGGTTCGGTCCTCGCCTTTAACTTCTTTATACAGTGAACAATAAATGATACCATTGTCGTTTTTTCTTCAATACGCTTTCCTCCATGATGAGTCACTTGACTGCCAGTTTTGAACACATGTTTCATCGAGGGCACTAGAAATCCTCACCATTATCCCACAGTTTTGCCATCACATCTTGGACCTGCATTGGGCACACATATTCATAATCACATTGCAGTCACGTCACTAGGCAAAACATATTCTTTTGGCAAAGCAATGTAATATGTAATGTTCTGACATTTATTAATTTACATGAACTTATTACCTGTTTTCAGCAAGATGGAGCTCGAGCAGAATTAACTGATGCTCAAAACCAGATGGAAATCATCAAAGAAAAAATCAAAACAAAGGATACATACATTACAGAGCTCCAAGGAAAAATAGAGAAACACCAGAGTGAAGCATCTGAAGCTCGTAAAGTTGAATCGGTAAATTACTTCCATATCAGTTTGAGTCATTCTTCTCATGGGTACTATT
The DNA here is from genome assembly GCF_022539505.1 of Lolium rigidum. Lineage (NCBI taxonomy): Eukaryota > Viridiplantae > Streptophyta > Magnoliopsida > Poales > Poaceae > Lolium > Lolium rigidum. The sequence continues at coordinate 242,681,109 of NC_061511.1, forward strand.
AAGTTCTTTCAACTTTTGTGAGTTTCCTGAATCCTAACTTGGGATTTGTAACAGGAATGCCTAAAAGAAGAGGAGACCCTAATTCCTCTTGAACAAGCAGCTAGACAGAAAGTTGTGGAGATCAAATCCACAAGGGATTCTGAGAAGAATCAAGGCACTGTGCTGAAAGCAATTTTACAAGCTAAGGAATCAAAGGAAATAGATGGCATTTATGGCAGACTAGGTGATCTTGGTGCAATTGATGGTAAGATATAATCTATAGCCACAAAAGAAGACTTTTGAATGCACAAAGCTAAACTATTCCAACCTTTTCTGGTCTATGTTGATTTTCCACACCTGAGTTTTGCCTCTTTATTTTGTGCATGGAACACATCTCATTTTTTTTTTGCTCAGGAGACAAATTCTCATTGGCTTGGACTTGAACCAGGTCACAGGGTATAATGGGGATGCTGCCCACACACTTCCCCAGTAGGACCGATTGTATCTGATAGAACACGTGAATGTGATGAGCACTTTTGACATCAGAATTCTTTCATACATCTTTTTTTCAAATGTATTTTAATAGTGTACTTCTATTGAAATCTAAAAGCCATTGTTAGGTACCGTTCACTGTACACTATGCAGATTGTATAGTTTTTGTGGAGGTGAAATTTGCTTTTGACGAATTCTGTACTTTATTGTACTGAAATTATGCATAAGTTCTGCTAAGACCCTTTCTAGATGAGAGAGATGGGCTGGACCTAACCCCTCCCACCCAAGTCTTAGAATGGAATGATTTTTATTTAGACAAATGTGGTGTATATTATTGTGAATCAAAAGTACACTGAAAGGGTTTTTGGGTAGTCTTGAAATTCCATGTGTACATATTATTATATGCTCAAATTATGCTACAAAAGCTTAGGCCATCAGTAATTATACCAAGTATTCAGGTTTAGAAAAGTAATATTTACATTGTGTTAAGGCTTTATCAAGGATACATCATTGGTAAAAAAATCAATAGTTTCTGTGCTGTTTACTTGTATTAACCTGTTAGGTCAAGGCTTCTCCAGTCAGCATCTCTTGATACCAGTACACAAAGCCCCGACAGATGTGACAAGTTTGGACACCCTCTTATTTTATAGATTAGTATTACACTTACTTTTTGCTGTTTCTCCAGAATTGTGTGTATCGGTGCTGTACTATAGTCTCATCTAAAATTGGGGTTACTGAGTTTGTCAACTCATGGTCATTAAATATCTGTAAAATTTCTGTAGTTATACTCTGAGGGGGGTCATTCTATACTTGTAAGATAAATATGCCTTAATTTACTAGAAACTCATGCCTTACAATTTCTGAGGCACAATATCGTTGTAGAAACATTTATTAAGATAAATATGCCTTATTTTACTAGCTATTATGCCTTCAGATAAATATGCCTTAATTTACTAGCTATTATGCCTAAAGCTAGTATACATTAAGATAGATATGCCTTAATATCTTTGTAGAAACATTTACTAGCTATTATGCCTTAATTTGCAGCAAAATATGATGTTGCCATATCAACAGCGTGCGGTGGGCTTGATTATATTGTTGTTGAAACAACAAATTCGGCCCAAGCTTGTGTTGAACTATTACGCAGAAGAAATCTTGGGATTGCTACTTTTATGATACTGGTAATTTCCGGTTTATTTTCCTTTTGCTTCCGTGTTTACTTGTATACAAACTTCTTCCCTGCTGGTTTTATAACGTTATGCTTGATTTTGGTATTTAACTTTTACAGGAAAAGCAAGCCCATCATCTTCGTAAGCTAAAGGAGAAAGTAAAAACACCCGAAGGAGTTCCACGCCTCTTTGATCTGGTAAAGGTTAAAGATGAGAAGCTAAAGTTAGCTTTCTTTGCTACCTTGGGCAATACTGTTGTTGCAAACGATCTTGATCAGGTAAACCCTTAAGTTACTTTGTTTGTTCTACTTGGTCTATTTGCATCTGTCTTAGCTGCTTGCAGTTATAATGTGCCTTATTCATTTGTTTCTCTAATAGTTTCTTAATTGGTTTCCTTAAGCATTTTCATGGAATTGTCATGAATTTGGAAAATAACTTTATTTAGGGGATGCATCATATTCTGTTAAGAAACAAATACTGCTCCTTCTGATTACATTATAACAGTAAGATGAAACATCTATTTTTGTCAGGCTACTCGAATTGCATATACTGCAGATAGTGAATTCCGCCGGGTAGTTACCCTTGACGGTGCACTTTTTGAGAAGTCTGGGACCATGAGCGGTGGTGGTGGCAAACCACGAGGTGGCAAGATGAGCACATCCATCCGAGAAAGCGTCTCAGAAGAGACTGTTATAAATGCTGAAAATGATCTCAGCAAACTTGTTGATCAACTCAACAGATTGCGTGAAAGTATTAATGATGCTAAAAAACGCTACCGGTCCCTGGAAGATGCTAAATCTCGTCTCGAGATGGAATTGGCAAAAGCTAAAAAAGAGGTACCTAAACTACAAAATTTCTTTTTTATCCTTGAGCAGTTTGTTATATTCAGATCACCTTACTTTTGCTTCTCCTGTAAAAGGTGGAGAGTATGAATGCCCAATACAGTTACAATGAAAAGCGACTAGATTCACTGAAAGCTGCATCACAACCCAAAGATGATGAGCTCGGCAGAATGAAAGAGCTGGATGATATCATATCTACCGAACAAGTTGAACTAAAGAAACTTGCAAAGTCTTCCAGCAAGCTCAAAGATAAGGCAAGTGCACATACAAAGTTACAAACCTTGAAGTCTCATTTCTAGCAAAAGCTAGGTCAATGTGCTTTATTAGCGTTAACTTCAATTTTATTGAAAAGTGTAAAACAAACTTAAGATTCACACCTCCCCCCAGTTGAATGCCGTGTCCCATGAAGGTTGTCTGACATTTGTCAAAATTTGGATGTATCTAGATGCTATATAGTGTCTAGATACATCTAAGTTTTGACAAATCTCAGACAACCTTCATCGGACGGAGGGAGTAGCAGTTTAGTTACCAAATACAGTCTCTACTTCCTAACGTATCTTCATTTACTAAATGTACAACAGGCTTCAGAACTTCAGCAGAAAATTGAAAATGCAGGGGGGCAGGTGCTCAAGGATCAGAAGGCAAAAGTTGCAAATATCCAATCTGTAAGTACATCCTTGCTTGTTTGTTTCCTTTTTCTGGTGTGTGTGTCTCTCTCTTGCTGATGCTTATGAATTTGTACTTTAAACATCAGGAACTTGACAAAACAAGCTCAGACATCAACCGCCACAAAGTAAAGATAACTACATGCGAAAAGTTGATTAAAAAATTAACCAAGGGCATTGAGGAGGCGAGAAAAGAAACAGAAAACCTGATTTCTCAAAAGGAGAAATTGATGTCTGTTTTCAAAGAGACAGAGAAGAAAGCTTTTCTTGTTCAAGAAGAATATAAGAAAACCCAAGAGGTAGTTTAGTTATGTTGCTCTATGGTCTGGACCCTGAATGGCTTGTTGCATGTTTGGAAGGTTAATGTTAGTCCATTGAACTTGTAGATGATTGACAGCCATAAAGAGGAGCTTGACAAAACAAAGGAAGACTACAATAAAACGAAGAAAGTGGTGGATGAACTGAGAGCCTCCGAGGTTTCTTCCATTAATTTGGATTCTATTAATATCTTAATTAACTTGGTCAAGATGGTTCTTTTTCTGACCTCAGCTTTTCTTGAAACAAAATAACACAAACTATTTGTGTAAAAACAGGTTGATGCAGAGTACAAACTGCAAGACACAAAAAAGCTTGCCAAGGAGTGGGAAATGAAGGTGAAAGCATTTGGGAAAAGGCTTGTGGACATTCAGGCGAATCTTGCTAAACACATGGATCAGTATGTTGAAATGTTATTTTTTCAGTTATTTTATGAATCATGTATGTTTTTTATGCCTTCTAAATGGTACGTGTTTCCCTCACAGAATCCAAAAGGATGCTATTGATCCTGAGAAACTTAAAGAAACACTCAGTGATGAGCATCTCAATGAAATGTGTGACCTGAAAAGAGCAATGGAGATGGTGGCATTATTGGAAGCACAACTTAAAGACTTGAGTCCAAATCTGGATTCAATAGCAGAGTATGGATTAATGCCATATAACTGTTGACAAAACCTTTTCCCGTCAACTTATTAATTACTTATCTTGGTTAAACCAGGTACCGCACAAAGGCTCGTTTATATGGTGAACGCGTCGATGAGCTAAATGCTACCACTCAGGAGCGTGATGATCTTAAAAAACTATATGATGGGCTGCGGAAGAGAAGGTATCATCTTACTTTCTGTTTTATTATTTGGATTGATTGATTAACCTCCTTACATGCAATATATATTGTTGCAGGTTAGATGAGTTCATGGCAGGGTTCAACAAAATTTCTCTGAAACTGAAAGAGATGTATCAGGTATGATTATGTATAGCTAGTATGTAATATGACACTCCTTTCACAAATGAAGTCCAACCACTCAGCTGATGGCTATGCCCAAGGATGAAGGCTCACGCGAGTGCACACACTGCAGACATACTTGTGCTTTTCTTCTCTTGTTCTCACTAAATAGAATACAGTACCTTAAGTAGCGCACACACATGCAGATGGTCAAGCCCACACTTTGCTCGATCCATAACTATCGCCGCTAGCTGGTAGTAGATGGCAACTAGCAACCACCATGCAGGCCACGCCATTCGGCCACTCCTCACACCTGGAGATCATGCTCATTCACTCTGCACAATGACTGATTACCAGGTCACTACTAAAGCCTATCACCAACAGCTAGCTCTATCCATGCATGCGTGTATCTCTCCTACTAGCTAGGCATGCAACTAACAAACACTTTCAGACTTGGTACCGTACAGCCATAGCACCAAGCTGAGTCGCTAACACACACACTAACAAGCTTTGCCTTGTGTACACTTGAACACATCACTACGGTGTGCACATTGCCACAACTTCAACTAAATCCAAAACCCAGAAACACAACTGAAATAAACATGAGCGCACATACACAACAAGGTTAACTCCAACATCAGCTACCATGGAACGGACCAGGCACAAGAGTTAATTAATTATACTGTAACCATATTAACTTTAATGTGCCGACAACTACACCTCTTCTCAGCTTTCCATAGGCTTATAGGGGTGTGAAAAATGTGGTAACTCTACTCACGCTTAGCCTGGTGATATCAGCTCATTGTTGCCACAATGATGTTTTCATTGAATTGTCTGTTGTGCACGCTCACTTGTGGATGAGATCTTGTTAGCTACAAAACATTATAATTTCATAATATTGTTTCAATAAAATATGTGTGAAGTTGGTCAAAATTTTAACTGACAGCACTGTGTACAAGAAGAGAAAACAGATATTTATTTTTTGATGTGTTGTGAAATGATTTCACAATATTGTTTTGTTGTCTTAGATGATTACTCTTGGAGGCGATGCGGAGCTGGAACTTGTTGATTCGTTGGACCCATTTTCAGAAGGTGTTGTTTTCAGTGTAAGACCTCCTAAGAAAAGCTGGAAGAACATTGCCAATCTATCTGGTGGCGAGAAGGTATTTCTTTATCCTTACTTGTAGAAGTGTCAGAAACTAAGTTAACATTATTTTATGCATACACTTGGCATGTGGAAAGTCAATATCAGAACTTTCCATGTACTAGAAATTTTACAATTTTACTTTTAATCAATAATAATAGGTGCATATTCCGAGAGCATAGAATTCATGTCCACTTTGTTTTGGTTTTCTAATACATAACCATTGGCTTTACCAATCATGCATATGGAAATTTGAGAACACCATAATAATCAGAAAGTTGTACTGCATTATTGGCGCTCATTTAATAGTTAAGACACTTGTTTTGTCTCACATTTAGAATAGAAAAGATAAATATGTTTAAATAAAGTTGCATGCCTCATTTAGGAGGCCAGAAATAGAAAGGAAGTGAATATCTAGTATATTAATCTTGATTCCAGGCACTTGAGAGTTAGCCTCCTTCAAATCACCAACTTCTCTGAAAATGCACACTAAGTTTTTTATTGGGAAAAACTATCTGCTTATGTTTCCTGGTTAACACGGCTGTTACATATTTAAGATAGCACAGTGCATCAAAATTATTTCATTATAGAGTCAAATACAATTCTTCAGGACCTGAAATAAGCATCTGAGCTGTGTTTGATTTATTTCTGCGGTACACCTTCGTTCTTGTTGCACACAATTCAAATGTTGATCACAATCCCTTACACTTACTCTTTGTGGTGCAATCCACATGTACTGCCAAATATTTATCATCTTAATATTACCCGCTGGGCATGCACCAATTCAAACATTTTTTTGTCGCAGACGCTTAGCTCCCTGGCTCTGGTGTTTGCTCTTCACCATTATAAACCGACTCCATTGTATGTTATGGATGAGATAGATGCAGCGTTGGGTAAGCCTTGTGACCATTCTCTTTAACTAATACTATCTGTCATTTTAATAGACTAATCAAACTGCTGCTTATAGATTTTAAGAATGTATCCATTGTCGGACATTATGTGAAAGATCGAACCAAAGATGCCCAGTTCATTATTATTAGGTAAGTTTATTCAGCCCATCCTTCTCACCTCTTACATTTTCTCTTAGTTGCTTCTATACTTTATATTCAAACTGGGAAATTGATCTAAAATTCCTACCTATTCAAACAAACCTTATGAAAAATATAAGGTATACACTAATACACAGGTTTACCAGTTCGTGTGCAATATTTATAATGGAGACAATACCTCTACAAAAATGGCCAAAATTGATCTAAAAGGCCATGCAATCCGAGTAAAAATATCATTTCATGTTTGTTTGATTATTAATCTCACGTCTGTTACCCTGTCTGCAGTCTCAGGAACAACATGTTTGAACTAGCTGATCGGCTGGTTGGCATCTACAAGACAGATAATTGCACCAAGAGTATAACCATCAACCCCGGTAGCTTCGCTGAGAGCATGGAGGCAGTCTAGTGTACCTTAGAGTTCTATCTGAATGTAATGTTCTCTGGTGCCCTCGTGGAACCGAGGTTCCTTCGGCATCAGGATTTATCGTACTGCTAAGCTGGTTTTATGCCATGTAAAGATACCATTGATAGAATGAGGCTAGTACATTTGGTCACCTAAGGTGTGATTGTATGTATGTAAAAAATATGAAACGTGGATTGCTGACGTTATATTTGTTTGACCAATTAACTTTGTGCTCTCAACATTGCTTTAGAGTCTAAACAGCTTTCTTATTTGCCATTTTCAGAAAAGACGCTCTTTTGTTCAGCCACAATGATCTGAGGTGTAGTTAAATAAGTGTTTATGAAAAGGAAACTATTATTTCGTGTGAAATGCACTCTGTGCTTAACTCACTTTGGCTTCTCTTCAAGGTTATCCCTTTAGCTATTCACTTGATCCATATGTGGTTCTATCTACAGTCGGAGGACGTGCCGACTGGATATGATGGATGGTCTGCTGATAGGCGTTTGGAATGCTGATGCAAAGGAACTTCATGTTGCTACTCTTTTTTAGATGACTTATTTTTGTTGAGACCCTTTGTGACCCGTGATTTGTAATAAGTCTTTAGTTGTTCGTGTGTACAACTGGATTCGATTTAAATCTTAATAAAGCAGCGTATGCATCATTTTGATGGGAAACCCATTTTGAAAAAGAAAAAAACTCACTCTAGTGTTTGTACGTTTGATTGAGTGATTATAAGCACTTGTATTGTTTTGTTAGCATCAGTGGTGTCACAATAGTCATTTGTAAACAACCTGTACGGGCAAAACTGAGTCGATCGGCCACCATCCGCAGGTACGACTGCTGCTAATGTGCGTTCCCCTGAGGCACATGCGAAGACGACCCGTGACCAGTCCACTGAAATCGCACGAAAACAAACCGAGTTTAGAAGCTGAAACCCGTGGTCTTTGCCGCATTTTGCAGATCCTCAGGTAAAATGGGCGTGCACATACATGGGTACCAGCTAGAGCAAAGCCAAAAATCAGCAGAAACGAAGCATTCAGGGAACAGCAACACGAGCGCCATGGAAGACGAGATCGAGGTGGCTAAACTTTCTTAATCAGGCAGGTTTATGTACACACGGATCAGCGATCTTGCTCCTCCCTAAATCACCTTTCTCTACTTAACAACGTACGTACCATGAATCCATGATCCTACCACTAGTAGAGCTCTACGCTCGCTCGTGCGCAAGAGATCACGAGCCGTAGAGCAGCGAGGGCGGCTCGTTGAGGTCGAAGGCGGGGACGGTGGGCCCGGTGCGCAGTTCGAGCACCGTGGACGGAAGCGCCGGCGCGGCGTCCTCCATCTTGACCGGGAGCAGCGGCTGCGCGAGGAAGTCGAGCACGGTGGAGGAGACCCTCCTGGCCGGGAAGTAGACGCAGTGCCAGGGCGACGGGCGCGCGACGTCGAGGCCGCCCCCGAACATCCCCGGCGCCGTGGGCGGACGCGGAGGCAGCAGGGCCCCCGGCTGCAGCGGCAGGTGCGGGAAGGGGTACGGGTGCTGGCCGTGGCCGGTGCCGAAGTTGGTCCTGGCCTTGGGCCCGCGCAGCGCGAGCGCGGCGCGGTCGTAGGCGAGCGCGGCGTCGACGGGGGTGTCGTAGGTGCCGAGCCACACCCGCGTCTTCTTCCACGGGTCCCGGATCTCCGCCGCGTACCGGCCCCACGGCCGCTTCCGCACGCCGCGGTAGTGCGCGTGCGGCTGCGCCTCCGGTCGCCCTCCCGCCGACGCGCTGCCGCGCTCCTGTTTCACCCGCTGCATCTGCATGGTGGGAGGCCTCTTCACGGTGTGTGTAGCTAGTTCGGCGGAGCTGGTACTGATTCTACTGCTGTGAAGGTCGGCCAAGTCTTGGGAGCTCAGCAAAGACGAAGGGTGGCTCTTATACGAGGACGGAGGGAGGGAGCGAGAGGATGGGCTCGCTGCAGCTCTACCGCTCTTGCTGCCTAACCTATGAGGCTATGGCGCGCCTCGTGAAGTGGGGAGGTAGCAGTATAGGTTTTCTGGGGCTCCGTCCGAGTGTGTAGGCGTCGGGGGGCTTGAGGGAGGCTGTCGCTGACCGGGCCTAGCTAGAGCTAGCTAGCTCGTGGCCTCGTGCGGTGCCGCTGCCCCTGCCCCTGCCGCCGCGCGATTCGACAGCGAGCGGGGCCCTGCAGCCCCTGGCAAGGTGACGCAAGCCCTACACCATCCATCTGTCTGCCCATCCATTACCATGATCCATGATCCATGCCAGCCGCCCCGTCCCGTCCCGTCCACGGTCGTCTCCATCATCCCACCGTCCGGCCGTACCGCGCCCGCGGCCCGCCCGGCTACCTGGCTAGGCGTTGCCCGTAGCCGCACTCATTGACTAGCACAGGCAGCGCGGTGCCGTGCGTGGGCGGGCAAAATGACCTGAGCCCGGCCTGGCCTGCCCTCGTTACGTTGTGTCACGTACGTTCATGGATGCCCCGTGTTGCCCAACGGAAAAAAGAAGACGGGTACGGGCAAAATCGGCAGAAATAACCTGTACATGAAACAAATTCGAAAAATAAACTTTCAGCGAAAAAATCACAGAAATAACTCTTTTGTACCGCGCCGAGCATCACGATACCGCACACACGTTAACATGAACTCGCAGGACCCATGGACCGAAAGTGTCGCGTCCTTGAGCTTGGCGTCGCACGGCGGCGTGACACATCGACTTGGGATAAGTAGAGCTGAGCCGGCCCATGACGGCCAGTTCACTCACACGCGCACACGCTGGCTAGGGTTCATCCTACACCTGGGCATTTCTCGGGCCGGGCTAGGTTTCGGGCCAAGCCCGAAAAAGCCCGAACCAAAAATCCCGGGCCCGAGCCCGGCCCGGCCCGACCTTCGGGCTTACAAATCGGGCCCGAACCCGGCCCGAACAGAGAAAAACCCGGCCCGGCCCGAACTAGGCTTGAATCACATTTTCTGTAAGCCCGAGCCCGGCCCGGCCCGATGTTCGGGCTCCAAAATCAGGCCCGAACCCGGCCCGACATGCAAGCCCGACCCGGCCCGGCCCGGGATTTTCGGGCTGGGTCGGGCCGGGCCGTCCGGGCCGGGCTGCCCATGCCCAGTTGTAGTTCATCCCTCCATGCGACAAGGGTTGCGACCACAGTTTCCTCTCCCCCTCCTCTAATCCCCCCACCAAAGCTCACATATTTGAGGAATTTCTCCGAGATTCTTGACCTCAACCCTTTTCCCTAGGTATCATTCCTCAATCCCCTCAAATTTTGCTATTTTAGGGAGACCTTGTTCATTAAAGATTTCTAGGAATTTATATGCATTTTAACTTTGTAGCATGTGAATAGCAGCTGTGTGACTATGTTTAGGTCTTTTGTGCTCTAGATTTTGTAGTCACATGCTCACATATTAATTTTTATTTTCTCATGTTTTGCTCGCATATTAGTTTGCATACTCTCACATTTGCTCACACTAGTCGTTTCTTACATGCTCACATGTTTAGGATGACGATTCTCGATCCTTACTACGATGATAAATACCACGCCTACTTGATGCTCGAGAAGGAGGTAATGGAAAAGAACCAATTAGTTCATATAGTTTTGCAATGTTAAAATGGATATGAAATAATCAAGATTGTATGTGTGTAGGTCCTTGGACTGTAGGGATACGTTGCATAGAAAACAAAAAATTTCCTACCGCGAGAACGCAAACCAAGCCAAGATGCAATCTAGAAGATGGGAGCAACGAGGAGATGATCGAGACTCACCCTTGAAGATTTCCAAAGCCTACAAGATGATGCTCTTGTTGCTGCGGTAGACGATCACTTGCCGCTTGCAAAAGCGCGTAGAAGATCTTGATCACGGTGCCACGATCGGGCAGCACCTCCGTACTCGGTCACACGTTCGGTGTTGATGAAGACGACGTCCTTCTCCCCGTTCCAGCGGGCAGCGGAAGTAGTAGCTCCTCCTTGAATCCCGGCAGCACGACGGCGTGGTGGCGGTGGCGATGGAGAACTCCGGCGGAGCTTCGCTAAGCGTTGCGGGAGAGGTGGAGGAGGTGGGGCGGCTAGGGTTTGGGAGAGGGGTGGCCGGCCACTATGGGGTGCGGCCTCCATGAGGGCTTGTGGTGGCCGGCCCCCTCCCCTATGCCCCTCATTATATAGGTGGATCCCCAAGTGTTGGACTACAAGTCTTCGAATAAGACCCCAACCCAAAATCTTCCATGTAGTAGGGAAACCTACCCAAGGTGGGACTCCCACCCAAGTGGGATTCCCACCCTTCCATGAAGGGGGGTGGCCGGCCCCCTTGGTGGAGTCCACCTTGGACTCCCCCCTCTAGGGTTGGCCGGCCATGGGGAGGTGGAGTCCCTCCGGGACTCCTCCTTCCTTAGTGATTTCTTCCGGACTTTTCTAGAACCTTCTATAACCTTCCATAAATGCACCGGATCATTTCCAAACTTGGAATATGACTTCCTATATATGAATCTTATTCTCCGGACCATTCCGGAACTCCTCGTGATGTCCGGGATCTCAATTCCATATTTCAAGTTCTACTATTACAACATCAAACCTTAAGTGTGTCACCCTACGGTTCGTGAACTATGTGGACATGGGTGAGAACTCTCTCCGACCAATAACCAATAGCGGGATCTGGAGATCCATAATGGCTCCCACACATTCAACGATGACTTAGTGATCGAATGAACCATTCACATACGATACCAATTCCCTTTGTCACGCGATATTTTACTTGTCCGAGGTTTGATCATCGGTATCACTCTATACCTTGTTCAACCTCGTCTCCGACAAGTACTCTTTACTCGTATCGTGGTATGTGGTCTCTTATGAACTTATTCATATGCTTGCAAGACATTAGACGACATTCCACCGAGAGGGCCCGGAGTATATCTATCCGTCATCGGGATGGACAAATCCCACTCGTTGATCCATATGCCTCAACTCATACTTTCCTGGATACTTAATCCCACCTTTATAACCACCCATTTACGCGAGTGGCGTTTGATGTAATCAAAGTACCTTTCCGGTATAAGTGATTTACATGATCTCATGGTCGAAAGGACTAGGTAACTATGTATTGAAAGCTTATAGCAAATAACTTAATGACGTGATCTTATGCTACGCTTAATTGGGTGTGTCCATTACATCATTCATATAATGATATAACCTTGTTATTAATAACATCCAATGTTCATGATTATGAAACTAACCATCTATTAATCAACAAGCTAGTTAAGAGGCTTACTAGGGACTCTATGTTGTTTACATATCACACATGTATCAATGTTTCGGTTAATACAATTATAGCATGGTATATAAACATTTATCATAAACATAAAGATATATAATAACCACTTTTATTATTGCCTCTTGGGCATATCTCCAACAGCTCTCCCACTTGCACTAGAGTCAATAATCTAGATTACATTGTAAGGTACCTAACACCCATGGCATTCGGTGTTGGTCATGCTTTGCCCTAGGGAGAGCTTTAGTCAACGGATCTGCTACATTCAGATCGGTGTGTACTTTGCAAATCTTTACTTCTCCATCTTCGATGTACTCGCGAATCGAATGATAACGCAGCTTGATATGCTTCACCTCTTGTGTGACCTTGGTTCTTGTGCATTGGCGATGGCACCCATGTTGTCACAGTAGATGACTAGTAGGTCCAATGCACTAGGAACCACACCGAGCTCTACAATGAACCTCTTCATCCATACCGCTTCGATGAAGCCTCCGAAGCCGCTATGTACTCCGATTCTGCTGAAGACTTCGCCACCGTGCACTGCTTCGAGCTTGCCCAGCTTACTGCAGCATCATTCAATATAAACACGTACCCAGATTGTGACTTGGAGTCATCAGGATCAGTGTTCCAACTTGCATCGGTGTAACTTGTTACAACGAGCTCTTGGTCACCTCCATAACAAAGAAACATATCCTTAGTTCTTTTCAAGTACTTTAGGATATTCTTGACCGCTGTCCAGTGTTCCATTCCTGGATCACTTTGATATCTGCTAGTCAAACTAATAGCATGTGCTATATCTGGTCTTGTACATAGCATGGCATACATGATAGAGCCTACTGTCGAAGCATAGGGGATCTGACTCGTCCTTTCTCTTTCTTCTGCCGTAGCCGGACCTTGAGTCTTACTCAAGACCTTGCCTGGTAACATAGGTAAGAATCCTTTCTTACTTTCGTCCATTCTAAACTTCTTTAGAATCTTGTCCAGGTATGTACTTTGTGATAGCCCTATTAGGCGTCTTGATCTATCTCTATAAATCTTGATGCCTAATATATACGATGCTTCACCAAGGTCTTTCATTGAAAAACTATTATTCAAATAACCTTTTATACAGACTTAATAGTTCTATATCATTCCCAATCGGTAATATGTCATCTACATATAATATCGGGAATGCTACGTAGCTCCCACTCACTTTCTTGTAAATACAGGCCTCTCCATGACACTCGTATAAACCCGAAGTCTTTGATCACCTTATCAAAGCGTCGGTTCCAACTTCTCGATGCTTGCTTCAGTCCATAAATTGAACGCTGAAGTTTGCATACTTTGTCGACATTTTTAGGATCGACAAAACCTTTGGGTTGTACCATATACAACTCTTCCTCAATGTCTCCATTAAGGAACGCCGTTTTGACATCCATCCGCCAAATCTCATAATCGAAAAATGCAGCTATTGCTAACAAAATCCTCACAGATTTTAGCTTCGCTACAGGTGAGAAAGTCTCATCGTAGTCAACACCTTGAATTTGTCGGAAACCCTTTGCGACAAGTCAAGCTTTATAGACAGTAATATTACCATCAGCATCTGTTTTTCTCTTGAAGATCCATTTATTCTCGACAGCCTTGCGGCTATCGGGTAAGTCTACCAAAGTCCATACTTTGTTATCATACATGGATCCCATTTCGGATTTCATGGCTTCTTGCCATTTGTTGGAATCTGGGCTCATCATCGCTTCTTCATACGTCGCAGGATCTTCATCATTGTTGTCCACAATCATGACATTTAGACAAGGATCATACCAATCGAGAGTGGCACGTTCCCTTGTCGATCCGCGAGGTTCAGTAGCTATCTCATTTGAAGTTTCATGATCATTATCATTAGCTTCCTCTCGTTGCCGGTGTAGGCGGCACGAGAACAACTTCCGTACTCGCGCTACTCTGATCAACAAGTGAAGATTCATCAATCTTATCGAGTTCTACTTTTCTTCCAGTCACTTCTTTAGTGAGAAATTCTTTCTCAAGAAAGGTTCCATTCTTAGCAACAAAGATTTTGCCTTCGGATTTGTGATAGAAAGTATACCCTATAGTTTCATTAGGGTATCCTATGAAGACGCATTTCTCCGCTTTGGGTTCTAGCTTGTCCGGTTGTAACTTTTTTACATAGGCTTCGCAACCCCAAACTTTTAGGAACGACATCTTAGGTTTCTTATTAAACCATAATTCATACGGTGTCGTTTTAACGGATTTTGATGGTGCTCTATTTAAAGTGAATGCGGTTGTCTCTAATGCATAACTCCAAAATGATAAAGGTAAATCAGTAAGAGACATCATAGAACGAACCATATCTAAGAGAGTTCGATTACGACGTTCGGACACACCGTTTCGTTGAGGTGTTCCCGGCGGTGTCAATTGTGAAAGTATTCCGCATTTCTTTAAATGCATGCCAAACTCATAACTCAGATATTCACCTCCGCGATCAGATCGTAGAAATTTAATCTTCTTGGTACGTTGATTTTGTACTTCACTTTGGAATTCCTTAAACTTCTCGAAAGTTTCGGATTTATGTTTCATGAAATAGATATACCCATATCTACTCAGATCATCTGTGAAGGTTAGAACATAACGATAACCACCGCGCGAAGCTACACTTATTGGTCCGCACACATCGGTATGTATGATTTCCAATAAGTCAGTAGCTCGCTCCATAATACCAGAGAATGGAGTCTTAGTCATTTTTCCCATTAGACATGCTTCACATCTATCAAGTGACTCAAAGTCAAGTGATTCAAGTAATCCATCGGTATGGAGTTTCTTCATGCGTTTCACTCCAATATGACCAAGACGACAGTGCCACATATAAGTAGAATTATCATTCAGTTTAATTCGCTTAGCATCAATGTTATGTATATGTGTATCACTACTATCGAGATCTAACAGTAAATAAGCCATTCTTTTCGGGTGCTCGACCATAAAAGATATTATTCATAAAAATAGAACAACCATTATTCTCAGACTTGAATGAATAACCGTCTTGCATTAAACAAGATCCAGATATAATGTTCATGCTCAACGCGGGTACAAAATAACAATTATTGAGGCTTAAAACTAATCCCGAAGGTAGATGTAGAGGAAGTGTGCCGACAGCGATCACATCGACTTTGGATCCATTTCCAACGTGCATCGTCACTTCATCCTTTAGTAGTGTTCGTTTATTCTTTAGTTCCTGTTTCGAGTTACAAATATGAGCAACCGAACCAGTATCAAATACCCAGGTACTAGTATGAGAACCAGAAAGATAAACATCTATAACATGTATATCAGATATACCTTCTTTCTTCTTCTTGACAAGGCCGCTCTTCAGATCCGCCAAATACTTGGAGCAATTACACTTCCAGTGTCCATTCTCCTTGCAGTAATAACACTCAGCATCAGGCTTAGGGCCAGTCTTAGGTTTCACAGGAGGCGTGGCAGCTTTCTGGCCACCCTTCTTGAATTTTCCCTTAGACTTGCCCTATTTCTTGAAACTGGTGGTCTTGTTGACCATCAACACTTGGTGCTCTTTCTTGATCTCAATCTCAGCAGATTTCAGCATGGCGAAGAGTTCGAGTAACTCTTTGTTCATGTTCTGCATATTGTAGTTCATCACAAAGTTCTTGTAACTAGGTGGCACTGATTGAAGGACACGATTAATCCCCAGTCTGTTAGGAATCACTATTCCCAAGTCACTGAGTTTCTTCGCATGCCCAGTCATGGTGAGCATGTGCTCACTAACGGAGTTGCCTTCTTCCATCATGCAACTGAAGAAGTGTTTCGATGCTTCATAGCATTCCACGGCCGCATGAGTTTCAAAGATAGCTTTCAGCTCATTGACCAACTCATGAGGATCGTGGTGCTCAAAACGTTTTTGAAGATCGGCTTCCAGACTGCATAGGATGGCACACTGAACTTGAGAGTACCGAGTTTTCCGAGTCTCGTAAACATTATTTACTTCGTCGGTTACAGTTTCTGCAGGAGGGTCACCTAGCGGTGCATCAAGCACATATTGCAGGTTTCCACCATTGGGGAAGATCCTCACATGACGGAACCAGTCGGTGAAGTTGCTACCGTTGTTCTTAAGCTTTTCTTTCTCTAGGAACTGGTTAAAATTGATTGGGGACGCCATATCTACAACATATATTTGCAATAGTTTAGACTAATGTTTATGACAAATTGAGTTCAAATTTTAATTCAACAAAATTAAAAATCTAGGTGAACTCCCACTCAAAACAATATCCCTCGCATTGTCTTAGTGATCACACGAACCAAATCCACTACATCAAGTCCGATCATCACGAGACAAGATGTAATTTCAATGGCGAACACTCAAAGTGTTCATCATATCAATCATATGATTCATGCTCTACCTTTCGGTATCACGTGTTCCGAGACCATGTCTGTACATGCTAGGCTCGTCAAGGCCACCTTAGTATCCGCATGTGCAAAACCGGCTTGCACCCGTTGTATGCACTTGTTGATTCTATCACACCCGATCGTCACGAGATGCTTCGAAACGACAAGTCTTGGCAACGGTGCTACTAAGGATGAACACTTTATTATCTTGATATTTTAGTGAGAGGGATCATCTTATAATACTACCGTCGCGATCTAAGCAAAATAAGATGCATAAAGGATTAACATCACATGCAGTTCATATGTGATATGATATGGCCCTTTTGTCTTTGCGCCTTTGATCTTCATCTCCAAAGCACGGACATGATCTCCATCATCAACGGGTATGATCTCCATCATCGTCGGCGTAGCGTCAAGGTCCATGGCGTCGTCTTCATGATTGTTCTCCCATGTAGCAACTATTACAACTTCTTTGAAATACTACTCAACATGAAATTTAAAGACAACCATAAGGCTCCTGCCGTTTGCCATAATACAATAATGATCATCTCATACATATTCATCATCACATTATGGCCATATCACATCACCAAACCCTACAAAAACAAGTTAGACGTCTCTAATTTGGTTTGCATATTTGATACGTCTCCGACGTATCGATAATTTCTTATGTTCCATGCCACATTATTGATGATATCTACATGTTTTATGCATACTTTATGTCATTATTATGCGTTTTCCGGAACTAACCTATTGACGAGATGCCGAAGTGCCAGCTCTCGTTTTCTTCGTTTTTGGTTTCGAAATCCTAGTAAGGAAATATTCTCGGAATTGGACGAAATCAACGCCCGGGGTCCTATTTTTCCACGAAGCTTCCGAAGTCCGGAGGGAAACGAAGTGGGGCCACGAGGTGGGGACACGATAGGGCGGCGCGGCCCAAGCCCCGGCCGCGCCGGCCTAGTGTGTGGTCCCACCGGACCCCTCCGAGGTTGCCCTTCCGCCTACTTAAGGTCTCCGTCGCGAAAACCCTATTACGTTCGACGAAACCACGAGAAAACCTTCCGCAGCCGCCGCCATCGCGAAGCCAAGATCCGGGGGACAGAGTCTCTATTCCGGCACGCCGCCGGACGGGGAAGTGCCCCCGAAGGCTCCTCCATCGACACCACCGCCATCTTCATCAACGCCGCTGTCTCCCATGAGGAGGGAGTAGTTCTCCATCGAGGCTCGGGGCTGTACCGGTAGCTATGTGGTTAATCTCTCTCCTATGTGCTTCAATACAATAATCTCATGAGCTGCCTTACATGATTGAGATTCATATGATGATGCTTGTAATCTAGATGTCATTATGCTAGTCAAGTGGATTTTACTTATGTGATCTCCGGAGACTCCTTGTCCCACGTGTGTAAAGGTGACAAGTGTGTGCACCGTGTGGGTCTCTTAGGCTATATTTCACAGAATACTTATTCACTGTTGTGAATGGCATAGTGAAGTGCTTATTTATATCTCTTTATGATTGCAATGTGTTTTGTATCACAATATGTCTGTGTGCTACTCTAGTGATGTTATTAAAGTAGTTTATTCCTCCTGCACGGTGTAATGGTGACAGTGTGTGCATCGTGTAGTACTTGGCGTAGGCTATGATTGTGATCTCTTGTAGATTATGAAGTTAACTATTGCTATGATAGTATTGATGTGATCTATTCCTCCTTTCGTAGTGTGAAGGTGACAAGTGTGCATGCTATGTTAGTACTTGGTTTGGTTATGTTGATCCGTCATGCACTCTAAGGTTATTTAAACATGAACATTGAATATTGTGGAGCTTGTTAACTCCGGCATTGAGGGTTCGTGTAATCCTACACGCTTAGTGGTGTTCATCATCCAACAAGAGGGTGTAGAGTCTAGCATCTATCTATTTATTCTCGTTATGTGATCAATGTTGAGAGTGTCCACTAGTGAAAGTATGATCCCTAGGCCTTGTTCCTAAATATCGCTATCGCTGTTTGTTTACTCGTTTTACTCGCATCTATACTTCCTGCAATATTACTACCATCAATCGCACGCCGGCAAAGCACTTTTCTCGGCGCCGTTACTACTCGCTCATATTCATTCATACCACTTGTATTTCACTATCTCTTCGCCGAACTAGTGCACCTATTAGGTGTGTTGGGGACACAAGAGAATTCTTGCTTTGTGGTTGCAGGGTTGCATGAGAGGGATATCTTTGACCTCTTCCTCCCTGAGTTCAATAAACCTTGGGTGATCCACTTAAGGGAAACTTGCTACTGTTCTACAAACCTCTGCTCTTGGAGGCCCAACACTGTCTACAAGAATAGAAGCTCCCGTAGACATCAAGCAATTTTCTGGCGCCGTTGCCGAGGAGGAAAGGTAAAAGGCACTCATACTCCGGTCCCAGGTAAAGTACTTTTCTGTCGCCGTTGTGTGTGTGCTCGAAGCTATTTCCTTTAGATCCTGCAATTGCATCTTTTTGTTTCTTGTTTACACTAGTTTGGCATAATGGACAACAATGAGCTTGTTATTCTATTTCCTGATTTAAGACATGGATGGTTTGATGCGAAAATTAAAAAACCTATGGAACATATTAGTATGAACGCTTTGAACACCATTGTTGCTAATGATATGGAAAATTCTAAGCTTGGGGAAGCTGGTTCTGATGAGCATGATATTTTTAGTCCCCCAAGCATTGAGGAGAAAATTTACTTTGATGATGCTTTGCCTCCTATTTATGATGATTATAATGATAGTGGTCTTTTGTTGCCACCTACTATGGAGGATAAGTCTAATTATGATTACAATATACCTCCTACACTTGATGAGAATAATAATGATAGCTACTTTGTTGAATTTGCTCCCACTACAATTAATAAGAATGACTATGCTTATGTGGAGAGTAATAATTTTATGCATGAGACTCATGATAAGAATGCTCTATGTGATAGTTATATTGTTGAGTTTGCTCATGATGCTACTGAAAGTTATTATGAGAGAGGAAAATATGGTTGTAGAAATTTTCATGTTACTAAAAAACCTCTCTTTTTGCTGAAAATCTTGAAGCTGCACTTGTTTTATCTTTCTATGCTTGTTGCATTATGCTTCATGAATTTGTTTATATACAAGATTCCTTTTCATAGGAAGTGGGTTAGGCTTAAATTTGTTTTGAATTTGCCTCTTGATGCTCTCTTTTGCTTCAACTACTATTTCTTGCAAGTGCATCATTAAAACTGCTGAGCCCATCTTAATGGCTATAAAGAAAGAACTTCTTGGGAGATAACCCATGTGTTTATTTTGCTACAGTATTTTTATTTTGTATTTGAGTCTTGGAAGTTGTTACTACTGTAGCAACCTCTCCTTATCTTATTTTATTGCATTGTTGTGCCAAGTAAAGTCTTTGATAGAAAGGTTGATACTAGATTTGGATTACTGCGCAGAAACAGATTTCTTGTTGTCACGAATCTGGGCCTAATTCTCTGTAGGTAACTCATAAAATTATGCCAATTTACGTGCGTGATCCTCAGATATGTACGCAACTTTCATTCAATTTGGGCATTTTCATTTGAGCAAGTCTGGTGCCTCAATAAAATCCATCTTTACGGACTGTTCTTTTTGACAGATTCTGCCTTTTATTTCGCATTGCCTCTTTTGCTATGATGGATGAATTTCTTTGTTCCATTAATGTCCAGTAGCTTTATACAATGTCCAGAAGTGTTAAGAATGATTGTGTCACCTCTGAATATGTTAATTTTTATTATGCACTAACCCTCTAATGAGTTGTTTCGAGTTTGGTGTGGAGGAAGTTTTCAAGGATCAAGAGAGGAGGATGATACAATATGATCAAGGAGAGTGAAAGCTCTAAGCTTGGGGATGCCCCGGTGGTTCACCCCCGCATATTTTAAGAAGACTCAAGCGTCTAAGCTTGGGGATGCCCAAGGCATCTCCTTCTTCATCGACAACATTATCGGGTTCCTCCCCTGAAACTATATTTTTATTCCATCACATCTTATGTACTTTGCTTGGAGCGTCGGTTTGTTTTTGTTTTTGTTTTGTTTGAATAAAATGGATCCTAGCATTCATTGTGTGGGAGAGAGACATGCTCCGCTGTTGCATATGGACAAATATGTCCTTAGGCTTTACTCATAATATTCATGGCGAAGGTTGAATCTTCTTCGTTAAATTGTTATATGGTTGGAATTGGGAAATGCTACATGTAGTAATTCTAAAATGTCTTGAATAATTTGATACTTGGCAATTGTTGTGCTCATGTTTAAGCTCTTGCATCATATACTTTGCACCCATTAATGAAGAAACACCTAGAGCTTGCTAAATTTGGTTTGCATATTTGGTCTCTCTAAAGTCTAGATAATTTCTAGTATTGAGTTTGAACAACAAGGAAGACGGTGTAGAGTTTTATAATGTTTACAATATGTCTTTTATGTGAGTTTTGCTGCACCGGTTCATCCTTGTGTTTGTTTCAAATAACCTTGCTAGCCTAAACCTTGTATCGAGAGGGAATACTTCTCATGCATCCAAAATCCTTGAGCCAACCACTATGCCATTTGTGTCCACCATACCTACCTACTACATGGTATTTCTCCGCCATTCCAAAGTAAATTGATTGAGTGCTACCTTTAAAATTTCCATTCTTTACCTTTGCAATATATAGCTCATGGGACAAATAGCTTAAAAACTATTGTGGTATTGAATATGTACTTATGCACTTTATCTCTTATTAAGTTGCTTGTTGTGAGATAACCATGCTTCTGGGGACGCCATCAACTACTCTTTGTTGAATATCATGTGAGTTGCTATGCATGTCCGTCTTGTCTGAAGTAAGGGAGATCTACCACTTTAATGGTTAGAGCATGCATATTGTTAGAGAAGAACATTGGGCCGCTAACTAAAGCTATGAATCATGGTGGAAGTTTCAGTTTTGGACATATATCCTCAATCTCATATGAGAACACTAATTGTTGCTACATGCTTATGCATTAAAGAGGAGTCCATTATCCGTTGTCCATATTGTCCCGGTATGGATGTCTAAGTTGAGAATAATCAAAAGCGAGAAATCCAAAATGCGAGCTTTCTCCTTAGACCTTTGTACAGGCGGCATGGAGGTACCCCTTTGTGACACTTGGTTGAAACATGTGTATTGCGATGATCCCGGTAGTCCAAGCTAATTAGGACAAGGTTCGGGCACTATTAGTATACTATGCATGAGGCTTGCAACTTATAAGATATAATTTACATGATACATATGCTTTATTACTACCGTTGACAAAATTGTTTCTTGTTTTCAAAATAAAAGCTCTAGCACAAATATAGCAATCAATGCTTCCCTCCGTGAAGGGCCTTTCTTTTACTTTTATGTTGAGTCAGTTCACCTATCTCTCTCCACCTCAAGAAGAAAACACTTGTGTGAACTATGCATTGATTCCTACATACTTGCATATTGCACTTGTTATATTACTTTACATTGACAATATCCATGAGATATACATGTTATAAGTTGAAAGCAACCGCTGAAACTTCAAACTTCCTTTGTGTTGCTTCAATACCTTTACTTTGATTTATTGCTTTATGAGTTAACTCTTATGCAAGACTTATTGATGCTTGACTTGAAGTACTATTCATGAAAAGTCTTTGCTTTATGATTCAGTTGTTTACTCATGGCATTACCATTGTTTTGATCGCTGCATTCATTACATGTGTTTACAATAGCATGATCAAGGTTATGATGGCATGTCACTCCGAAATTATCTTTGTTATCGTTTACTCGCTCGGGACGAGCAGAACTAAGCTTGGGGATGCTGATACGTCTCCGACGTATCGATAATTTCTTATGTTCCATGCCACATTATTGATGATATCTACATGTTTTATGCATACTTTATGTCATTATTATGCGTTTTCCGGAACTAACCTATTGACGAGATGCCGAAGTGCCGGTTCTGTTTTCTTCGTTTTTGGTTTCGTAAATCCTAGTAAGGAAATATTCTCGGAATTGGACGAAATCAACGCCCAGGGTCCTATTTTTCCACGAAGCTTCCGGAAGTCCGAAGGGGAAACAAAGTGGGGCCACGAGGTGGGGACACGGTAGGGCGGCGCGGCCCAAGCCCCGGCCGCGCCGGCCTAGTGTGTGGTCCCACCAGGACCCCTCCGAGGCTGCCCTTCCGCCTACTTAAGGTCTCCGTCGCGAAAACCCTATTACGTTCGACGAAACCACGAGAAAACCTTCCGGAGCCGCCGCCATCGCGAAGCCAAGATCCGGGGGACATGAGTCTCCGTTCCGGCACGCCGCCGGGACGGGAAGTGCCCCCGGAAGGCTCCTCCATCGACACCACCGCCATCTTCATCAACGCTGCTATCTCCCATGAGGAGGGAGTAGTTCTCCATCGAGGCTCGGGGCTGTACCGGTAGCTATGTGGTTAATCTCTCTCCTATGTGCTTCAATACAATAATCTCATGAGCTGCCTTACATGATTGAGATTCATATGATGATGCTTGTAATCTAGATGTCATTATGCTAGTCAAGTGGATTTTACTTATGTGATCTCCGGAGACTCCTTGTCCCACGTGTGTAAAGGTGACAGTGTGTGCACCGTGTGGGTCTCTTAGGCTATATTTCACGAGAATACTTATTCACCGTTATGAATGGCATAGTGAAGTGCTTATTTATATCTCTTTATGATTGCAATGTGTTTTGTATCACAATATGTCCGTGTGCTACTCTAGTGATGTTATTAAAGTAGTTTATTCCTCCCGCACGGTGTAATGGTGACAGTGTGTGCATCGTGTAGTACTTGGCGTAGGCTATGATTGTGATCTCTTGTAGATTATGAAGTTAACTATTGCTATGATAGTATTGATGTGATCTATTCCTCCTTTCGTAGTGTGAAGGTGACAAGTGTGCATGCTATGTTAGTACTTGGTTTGGTTATGTTGATCTGTCATGCACTCTAAGGTTATTTAAACATGAACATTGAATATTGTGGAGCTTGTTAACTCCGGCATTGAGGGTTCGTGTAATCCTACATAGTTAGTGGTGTTCATCATCCAACAAGAGGGTGTAGAGTCTAGCATCTATCTATTTATTCTGTTATGTGATCAATGTTGAGAGTGTCCACTAGTGAAAGTATGATCCCTAGGCCTTGTTTCTAAATACTGCTATCGCTGTTTGTTTACTGTTTTACTGCATCTATACTTCCTGCAATATTACTACCATCAATTGCACGCCAGCAAGCACTTTTCTGGCGCCGTTACTACTGCTCATATTCATTCATACCACTTGTATTTCACTATCTCTTCGTCGAACTAGTGCACCTATTAGGTGTGTTGGGGACACAAGAGACTTCTTGCTTTGTGGTTGCAGGGTGATACGTCTCCAACGTATCGATAATTTCTTGTGTTCCATGCCACATTATTGATGTTATCTACATGTTTTATGCACACTTTATGTCATATTCGTGCATTTTCTGGAACTAACCTATTAACAAGATGCCGAAGTGCCGATTCGTTGTTCTATGCTGTTTTTGGTTTCAGAAATCCTAGTAAAGAAATATTCTCGGAATTGGACGAAATAAAAGCCCGGAGGCCTATTTTCTCACGAAGCTTCCGGAAGACCGAAGACGAGACGAAGAGGGGCCACGGGGAGCCAAACCCTAGGGCGGCGCGGCCCCCCCCCTTGGCCGCGCGGCCCTGTGGTGTGGGCCCCCGTGCCGCCTCTCGACTTGCCCTTCCGCCTACAAATAGCCTCCGTGACGAAACCCCCAGTACCGAGAGCCACGATACGGAAAACATTGCGAGACGCCGTCGCCGCCGATCCCATGTCGGGGGATCTCGGAGATCGCCTCCGGCACCTCGCCGGAGAGGGGAATCATCTCCCGGAGGACTCTACACCGCCATGGTCGCCTCCGGAGTGATGTGTGAGTAGTCTACCCCTGGACTATGGGTCCATAGCGGTAGCTAGATGGTTGTCTTCTCCCCATTGTGCTATCATTGTCGGATCTTGTGAGCTGCCTATCATGATCAAGATCATCTATATGTAATTCTATATGTTGCGTTTGTTGGGATCCGATGAATAGAGAATACTTGTTATGTTGATTATCAAAGTTATGCTTATGTGTTGTTTATGATCTTGCATGCTCTCCGTTACTAGTAGATGCTTCTGGCCAAGTAGATGCTTGTAACTCCAAGAGGGAGTACTTATGCTCGATAGTGGGTTCATGCCCGCATTGACACACAGGGACAGGTGATGAAAGTTCTAAGGTTGTGTTGTCTTGTTGCCACTAGGGATAAAACATTGATGCTATGTCTAAGGATGTAGTTGTTGATTACATTACGCACCATACTTAATGCAATTGTCCGTTGCTTGCAACTTAATACCGGAGGGGTTCGGATGATAACCCGAAGGTGGACTTTTTAGGCATAGATGCGGTTGGATGGCGGTCTATGTACTTTGTCGTAATGCCCAATTAAATCTCACTATACTCATCATGATATGTATGTGCATTGTCATGCTCTCTTTATTTGTCAATTGCCCAACTGTAATTTGTTCACCCAACATGTTGTTCGTCTTATGGGAGAGACACCTCTAGTGAACTGTGGACCCCGGTCCAATTCTCTTTACTTGAAATACAATCTCTTGCAATACTTGTTTTTACTTGTTTTCTCCGCAAACAATCATCTTCCACACAATACGGTTAATCCTTTGTTACAGCAAGCCGGTGAGATTGACAACCTCACTTGTTTCGTTGGGGCAAAGTACTTTGGTTGTGTTGTGCGGGTTCCACGTTGGCGCCGGAATCTCCGGTGTTGCGCCGCACTACATCCCGCCGCCATCAACCTTCAACGTGCTTCTTGGCTCCTCCTGGTTCGATAAACCTTGGTTTCTTTCTGAGGGAAAACTTGCTGCTGTGCTCATCATACCTTCCTCTTGGGGTTGCCCAACGAACGTGTGAAATACACGCCATCACGGGGTTGCATGAGAGGGATATCTTTGACCTCTTCCTCCCTGAGTTCGATAAACCTTGGGTGATCCACTTAAGGGAAACTTGCTGCTGTTCTACAAACCTCTGCTCTTGGAGGCCCAACACTGTCTACAAGAATAGAAGCTCCCGTAGACATCAATATTTTACGTGGTTTATGGTTTTCGAGTAAGATCTAATCTACCTACGAACATGAACCACAACGGTGATACTAGTGTTGTCAATAGAAGAGTAAATTGAATCTTCACTATAGTAGGAGAGACAGACACCCACAAAGCCACTTTGCAATACAAGTTGCATGTCGAGCGTGGAGCAAATCTCATGAACGCGGTCATGTAAAGTTAGCCCGAGCCGCTTCATCCCACTATGCCACAAAGATGCAAAGTACTCAAACTAAAGACAACATAAGCATCAACGCCCACAAAACCATTGTGTTCTACTCGTGCAACCATCTATGCATAGACACGGCTCGATACCACTCGTAGGGATACGTTGCATAGAAAACAAAAAATTTCCTACCGCGAGAACGCAAACCAAGCCAAGATGCAATCTAGAAGATGGGAGCAACGAGGAGATGATCGAGACTCACCCTTGAAGATTTCCAAAGCCTACAAGATGAGGCTCTTGTTGCTGCGGTAGACGATCACTTGCCGCTTGCAAAAGCGCGTAGAAGATCTTGATCACGGTTCCACGATCGGGCAGCACCTCCGTACTCGGTCACATGTTCGGTGTTGATGAAGATGACGTCCCTCTCCCTGTTCCAGCGGGCAGCGGAAGTAGTAGCTCCTCCTTGAATCCGGCAGCACGACGGCGTGGTGGCGGTGGCGGTGGCGATGGAGAACTCCGGCGGAGCTTCGCTAAGCGTTGCGGGAGAGGTGGAGGAGGTGGGGCGGCTAGGGTTTGGGAGAGGGGGTGGCCGGCCACTATGGGGTGCGGCCTCCTTGAGGGCTTGTGGTGGCCGGCCCCCTCCCCTATGCCCCTCATTATATAGGTGGATCCCCAAGTGTTGGACTACAAGTCTTCGAATAAGACCCCAACCCAAAACCTTCCATGTAGTAGGGAAACCTACCCAAGGTGGGACTCCTACCCAAGTGGGATTCCCACCCTTCCATGAAGGGGGGTGGCCGGCCCCCTTGGTGGAGTCCACCTTGGACTCCCCCCTCTAGGGTTGGCCGGCCATGGGGAGGTGGAGTCCCTCCGGGACTCCTCCTTCCTTAGTGATTTATTCCGGACTTTTCTAGAACCTTCCATAAATGCACCGGATCATTTCCAAACTTGGAATATGACTTCCTATATATGAATCTTATTCTCCGAACCATTCCGGAACTCCTCGTGATGTCCGGGATCTCATCCGAGACTTCGAACAATTACTTCGAACTCCATTCCATATTTCAAGTTCTACTATTACAATATCAAACCTTAAGTGTGTCACCCTACGGTTCGTGAACTATGTGGACATGGGTGAGAACTCTCTCCGACCAATAACCAATAGCGGGATCTGGAGATCCATTATGGCTCCCACACATTCAACGATGACTTAGTGATCGAATGAACCATTCACATACGATACCAATTCCCTTTGTCACGCGATATTTTACTTGTCCGAGGTTTGATCATCGGTATCACTCTATACCTTGTTCAACCTCGTCTCCTGACAAGTACTCTTTACTCGTACCGTGGTATGTGGTCTCTTATGAACTTATTCATATGCTTGCAAGACATTAGACGACATTCCACCGAGAGGGCCCGGAGTATATATATCCGTCATCGGGATGGACAAATCCCACTCGTTGATCCATATGCCTCAACTCATACTTTCCGGATACTTAATCCCACCTTTATAACCACCCATTTACGCAGTGGCGTTTGATGTAATCAAAGTACCTTTCCAGTATAAGTGATTTACATGATCTCATGGTCGAAAGGACTAGGTAACTATGTATTGAAAGCTTATAGCAAATAACTTAATGACGTGATCTTATGCTACGCTTAATTGGGTGTGTCCATTACATCATTCATATAATGATATAACCTTGTTATTAATAACATCCAATGTTCATGATTATGAAACTAATCATTTATTAATCAACAAGCTAGTTAAGAGGCTTACTAGGGACTCTATTTTGTTTACATATCACACATGTATCAATGTTTCGGTTAATACAATTATAGCATGGTATATAAACATTTATCATAAACATAAAGATATATAATAACCACTTTTATTATTGCCTCTTGGGCATATCTCCAACATGGACCGCTCCGGCTTAGGTGTCATGAGGCATCCTCAACAAAGATGCCATACAATAAGCGATACACATAGCACATCCAGAAGTTAGGACTCCTCCCATTCATCCATATGTTTAGCTAGTTGACGCGGAACAAGAACCCTTCTGCGATCATCGCGCTTGTCAATCCTTGGAGGCTGGAGACACATAGTTTTCACCTCCGGACTGGGAAGATGACCGTTACGCTTGAGGATATGTTGATGATCCTTGCACTCCCCATTGAGGGGATGCCTCTGTGTATTGACACATCTTGTGACGACTGGCGCGAAAGATGTTTGAACTTATAGGTAAGGTTCCCAGGGATTCTATAAACAAGAAGGGGGGGGGACTTAAGGATCTCCGCCAGGGCTACTTTCACTTCGATCTCACAGAACTTCAAGACCTGCACGAAAGATGCCAAT
This sequence comes from Lolium rigidum, assembly GCF_022539505.1. NCBI lineage: Eukaryota > Viridiplantae > Streptophyta > Magnoliopsida > Poales > Poaceae > Lolium > Lolium rigidum. The sequence goes on from NC_061511.1 coordinate 242,709,443, forward strand.
AAGGATGAGATTAAGTTGTACGCCCGTGTGTATGTGTGGTATGTTATCACTAGGACTCTTTCTTGACAGGAGTGGGAATACCGCTTAGTGGCACTGTGTCAAGTCGTTAACCAATATGGAGACTAAATGGTGTTGGGGTTCAGCGGCATTAGCCTTCTTGTAATGTGAGGTAATCAAAAGTTTCTATTTTATCCATCTCCACATGACAGCTCTAACTTGTACCATGATTAAACTTTGTTTGCCATCATGTGTAGTTGGACGAAGCTTGTTGTAGAACTAGAAGTGAAGCTCGCATTGGTGTTCTGTTGCCCTTCTTCTATCGATCTAAATCCGGGAACACATCCTTGTTGGACGGCCATTTTTTTTCGTTTCAAGGACTACGAAGATCATGGCAAGAAGTTGCGGCTACCCTTGCGGGCTTACAACTAGGACGTGGTCTCCGAGTTTAGTAATGACCCTATAGCGGCCTATCAGACCTACACCAACGAGTTTGATAACCTATCCCCAAAGAAAGTAAAATTACCATCCCATAACTTGATTGCATGTTATGCATGTGTACTCCCATATCGACATCATTGTGGTATGATTTAGGTGGAATGGGAGCCATATTGTCTTAGGAGGAGGTTTGGTGACCCTTTCTGACAAGGGATTAACTTGTCAATGCCTATGGATTGTAGGCTAGGGTTTAGTTAGAAGTAGAGGGCAAGTAGATCTCGAAGGTTTCAGCCGAAAAGTACTCGACGATTATGAAAACTAGGGTTTGCAGACAATGATTCGATCCCCTCTCGCCCCTCGACTCCCCCTTTATATAAGAGGTGGAGCCGAGGGTTTCGTTTTGTACAAGTTACAGAGTCCGGGACGGTTTCTAACTCATCCCGCCAGATTTACAAACAACACTCCCTATTACAATTCTACTTTCCTTAATATATCTTGGGCTCTCGAACCTTCTTATTCTTCGGGTAGCGGGCCTTCGTTAAACCCCGGGTACTATCTTTGGCAGGCCCATTTGGGATGCCTATGTCAGTAGCCCCCGAGATTTTGCTTGAATCGTAGAGTCAAGGAAAATCTCCACTGCTTATTCTTTATTCAACAATTTAAACTTTTCTATATTTCTTTATATAAATTTCTATATTGTACAGGGATATTGGTAGTTGGGGCTAGTTCATCTGACGGATCAGGTACTAGTTAACTGCTCTAGTGGCAATCCGCAAAAACCTACTTCAAGATCACGTCCCTGGACATGATCTCGGGATACCTGGTGCAAACTTCGACAGGTGCCGCTTAAGGTCTTACCATTCCGTCGAGTCCCGGTCAAATTTATCGAGTACCTAACGCGTCCGTTAGGATTTTTCTTCGTATCTCGTTGATACGGATAAAAGTAGCGGAGCGCGATCTTCGGCGATGCCACGCCCGGCGAGAATGGATGCTGGGGTCTTACCTTCGCAAATTTGCGGCATTCAGAAATTGATCGCAACTTTGGCGTTACGAGAATATATTGTCGAGTGCTTTTCCGGCTGTTGGAATGGCACATTTTATCGAGTCAAATATGACTTATATTAATCTCTCGATGGGAGTATATGTAGAGTTAATTATAACTCGAAATATACTCTCTTGCTTTTCTATCTTTCTTTCTTTTTCTTTTTATATTTCATCGGGCACGCGAACAGCGTTCCCGATGGGAGTAGCCCCCGAGGCTACAGCCAAGAACTTGTGCTTGGTTGTAGGCTCAACATTTTAGTCCACCTTGTCGCTATATTGCCATTATCTTCCGATATTCTTTCTCTTCTTTATATCTCGGGTGCGCGAACAGCGCTCCCGATGGGAGTAGCCCCCGAGGCTACAACCAAGAACTTGTGCTTGGTTGTAGGCTCCCAGAATTTCTATATTTGCCATAGTCGAAATTTTACTTTTATCGAAGTAGCCCCCGAGCATTTGGGCAAAAACTTGTTTCTGACCAAAGGCTTCCGAAGTATGCAAATAACTTATCCTGTCGCCATTCTCCTTTTATTTTTCTTGTCGACATATTTTCCCTTGTCAAATTCTCTTCAGCTCTATTAATGGTCGAGATTTTTCTGCCCTGTGGGTCCATCGTTCCCACCACGTTGACACGTCGTGCAAGTGGGGGACACATGTCCTCCGCTTTTTCTGGCGCACGTACGGTAACGCCTATCTCAGTAAAAATACTTTTTTGCCCTTGTATCTAGAAGATCTATTCTCACCACACGATCTCCTCATCCAACGGCACACTGCTTCACCCAATTCTTATATAAACCTTTCTTCAACCTCCGTTCATCCCCTCGCTTGCGCCGCTCACCTGTTCCTCTTCGCAAAACTTCCCCTGCGCCCAACTCTCTCTGATTTTCCGCACTCGCATACATTGCTCTGCCCATTGCCGTTGATGCCACCGCGCGCGCGCCTAACTCGCCACAGCACTCCGGAATCCAAGATGGCCGCCGAGGATCTTGAGTGGGAGAGATCGAAAATCTCCAACCAAGATACCAACATGCTGAAGAGGCTCGGCCTTATGAAGAAGGAGGACGCCATCCGCTTTCCTAGCGAAGAAAGCTACCCCAATCCTCCAATGGAGTACCGGGTTAGTTTTGTTGATCATCTAATCCGCGGCCTTTCGCCTCCAATCCACGATTTCCTCCGCGGCCTTCTTTTCGTTTATGGGATTCAGCTGCACCAGCTGACCCCCAATTCCATCCTTCATATTTCTATTTTTATCACCCTTTGCGAATGCTTCCTTGGAGTCGCTCCCAATTGGGCTCTTTGGAAGCGCATTTTCTGCATTCGCCGCAATGGCTCCCACAACGTCACTTATAACATAGGTGGCGTTGTTATCTGTGTTCGTACCGATGTCGACTATTTCGATGTCAAGTTTCACGATTCTGTCCAAGGATGGCGCAAAAAGTGGCTCTACATTCACGAAGAAAGCGCCAACTCCGTTGAGCACAACATAATTCCTTTCGACGGAAATGCCAAAATTCAACGTCGCCGCTCCTGGGATGCCGAAGCTTCTGAGGAAGAGAAAAGGCGACGGAGGCACTCATGTCTCGCATTCGTCGGCTTCAAAACACTCGAGGCAAAGAGGCTGTCCGGTGTTCAAATCACTCGCCTACTTCCTTAGGATTAGAGTGCAGCCTCTTCGAGCTCGCAAAAATCCCCTTTGGACGTACTACGGTAAAAATGACGCCAACAGAATCTCCGGTGACCTTTCCACCAAGGACTTGGAGAAGTTGGTTCGAAGACTTTCTCGCCTGGGCAAGGATCCAGTTCCTTCCTCTTGTCGCGTGGAACCATATAGCTCCACCAATCCACTCCCCGAGGTATTTTGTCTTTCCGAATTTTTATCTTGTTCCGCACTTTTTCTGCATCTCATTGTATTGTCATCTCTTTAATTTTCCTTTGGTTTCTATTTTTTACAGAACCATCCTACTATGACTTCCCTTCCTCCTCTTCACGAGGGTGGAGAAGTCGAAGAACGAGCCATCGTTGCCGAAGATACTCAAGGTTCTTCTATTCCTGAAAGTGAAGTCGCGGGTTCTCACAAATCTGCGGCTTCTCATGAAAAGAAGTTGAGTACGAGGCCGGTGAATCGGCCGAATCCCTTCCTCCTGCTGTTTCTCCAAGGAACAAAAGGAAAAGGACTGATGCCGAGGATTCTGGCACTTCTAAGGCTGAAGAAGTTGTTCCTTCTCATCCGAAGGCAGCTTATGATCCTTATGTTGAATCCCTCATCAGCTCGTAAGTCGTCTTTATCTCTCCCTATTTTTGTACTCGAAATATTTATCTTGTCTTGCTTTTTGTCGATTTTTTGGTCAACAGTGATGAGGAGGAAGAAGTACCAGTTACTGACGTGGCTCCTCGGACAAGCACGTCACGTACTGTACTTGCCTCAGACACGCTAGTTGAAGGAGAAGAAACGTCGCCTCCTCAACAAAACGTCGTCACCACTACTCCACCATCAAGCCCCCTTGCTCCTTCACCAAAAAGGACAAGGGTTGAAAAGATTGCTGAACCTGCCCCTCAGTTGGGCAGTTCGTCGACTCTTCTCCTAGATGATGTAAGCTTGTCGACATCTATATTTTCCTTATTTTGTTTTTCTACACCTTCTCTTTTTCATGCCGATGTTTCTCTTGCTATGTTCTCCTTGAACAGCCTATGATCAAGGATCTTCTCCGCATCGGTTCCCAATTTATTGGGTACCGTGAATATGCTAGTAGAGCCGAAGGTAACGACTTTTATACTTGCTTGTTTTTCCTTGATTTTTTACTTCGTTGCTTGTCGCGATTTTTAATCTTTATTCGCTCTCTTTTCCATATCTCGACAGAGAAACTTGCCGAGGCCAACAAACGCGCCGACACTCTTGCTCGAAAACTTGAGCAAAGTGAGGCGGCTCGCAAGAAAGCCGACCTCGCTGCTAGCAAAGCCAAGGCCGAAGCTGACGAAGCTAAGGCAAAAGCCGCTGGTGTCGAGGAATTGCAGAAAAAACTTGAGGATGCTACAACTGCCTTAGATGAGCACAAAGCTGCGCAAGCTTCTCGTGAAGAAGGAATCCTCAAGCGCCTGAAAACTCAGAGTCGCCGCACTTTCAGTAAGTTTGCTGATCCCTTCGTTTTTATGGGAATCATTGTTTTCTTGTCTTTTCACTAATGCTTTGTTTCCTTGACAGCCCAAACAAACCAGGATTTTGATCTGACGAATCCTGTCAATGACCCTGTCCTTGACGCACTTTCCTATCTGGAGCTTCATGGGTCCGAGATTCGCGAAGGTGTGTCGAATGCTAACGCAGTGTTGTCTGCATTGTTCCCCTACTTCTTCCCGAAGAAAGAGGAGCCTACAACTTTCCTCAACCTTGCCAAGATGTTCAATACACCGGAAGACCTTGGACTGAAGATGCGCCACGAAAATATGAAGGTTGCCGTTGAGAACACTGTCGCGTTGGTTGCTGATAGTCGACAGACTATTGACTGGATGAAAGTTGGCGACACCGAGCAAATAGAACAAGCAAGGTGGAAGTCGCTGATTAAGGCGGCCAAGCCCAACACGAAGAAGATCTTGGCGTATCTCGGGATCAAGCCTGCTTCGACTCCTAGCTCCTCGAGGCCGGAGGTCTAGTTGCATGCCTCCTTTTTTCTTTTTCTGTTTCTTTTGCTCTTGTCGCCATTTTAGCCTTGGCGACAATTACTCTCTTAGTCCTCCTGGAGAACTTTCTTTTGTAATACCCATGTAAATTTTCTAGCAAGTAATGAAATTTCTCTTCGTGCTTTTCATTGATCCTGGGCCCCCTTTTTTTTCAGTTAATATTTGATAATTACTCGACCCCTCCTTGTTCTGCCGCTGCTTCACCTGCATCTTCCTTCTCGAAGAAAGTACTAGTCGACCATAATCTCCTCGAGAGTTCATCAAGCGGACATTTGTCGGAAGATTTGCAAGAACTTCGACAACAACTTCAATCTATGAAGAAACAAACTTTGGCCATGATGGAACAATCTCGGAAAGCATCTGAACGAGAACAACTTGCTCTTCAACAAGCCCAAGAAGCTATGGCTGCTAGGGATGTTGCTATATTGGAAGCAAAAGGAGCCACGACCCGAGAAAATAGTATGCTTGAGCTAATGCTGGAGGCTAGCACAGATATGTTAGGTACGTTTTTGCTTTCTTTTGATGCCTTTCCTTTATTTTGCTGTGCCTTTCTTCCAATTTCTTGCCCTGTTGCTTTTAACAGGCTCAGTTCTTGATTCTGCTGCCGAAGATCAGAGGGTGAATGAGAGAACAAATCTTCTTGTCAATCTATCCCTTAACCATGGCTGTTTGTTCTGGGCCACTCCTGAACGAACCCAACAAATTGTTAGGTTCCAAGATCGTGCTTGCCAAGTGCGCGACTTTCTCAATTTTTGCACGGCGACATTAACCCTTGTCTATAGGAATCTATTTCCGCGAAACGAGGTTCCAAAAACTCTTCCCGAATTATTGGAGGTATTCAGAGATGCTCCCCGCATCCATAACTTTGTGCGGGCTCAACTCACTCGCTGGAGCGAGATTTGCCATGATTATGATAAACATCTCGTTATCCAAAGTTGGACCTGACGAAGATTGTTGCTGGTTGCCTGGCCAAGAAAACTCGTCGGAAAAATGATATTGACTCAATCGATGCGATGGTAGCTCCTGTGGCCGAATCGATGATAGATGAACTTCTTCGGATGGACTCGGAATTTTTTACCAAGGGTTCTTATGCTGAACATAAAACAACCAGAGGCTTGTCCGTAGATACTATCTTGGGGTTTAACTGACTTGTATTATATTGGAAACCTTGTATCTTACTCCTTTTTGTTTTCTCTCCTCTTTTTTATATTTCCGAAGGAATTTATTGTATATTGCTGAGGTCCTCTATGTTGTTGAAGCCCCCGAGCCTAACTGGGCGAAGGTTGCACTATTTTTTCGTCCTTGAAATCTATCTTTTCTGTTGTAATAAGACGTCCTTGTTTGTCCCTTGGATGGATTGCCAATTCTTCGGGTATCTTTGATGTCGAAGTTCTATATTTACATAGCGAGGTTTTTAGACCAAGGCATTTGCGTTCTTTGACGTGTACACTATATTTATGATTGCTGGCTTCCGATTTTGTTATATTTGGCGAGGTATTAATGTACCAAGGCGAAATATTTCAATGAATCTATATTGTATGTATTTTGAGACTTGGGCGTTGAGCCCCCGAGCGTGTCGAAAAATAAGAAGTATATCTCCACTATCTTTATTATATTGCAGCACCACGAGCCCGCCTCATTAAAAACCTTTCCCGGCCCCACTCGGTGCCCCGAAAAAGGAAAAGAGTGCGTCTGAAAACTCGTGGGCGTTTCAGTACATTGAAGTTTTTACAAGGACTATATTTTAGCTTTAGGCGTAGAACCGCCTGAGTTGCGCCACGTTCCAGGGGTTTTGCTCTTCTACCCCTGTCTTCTTGTCCTTTATCCTGTATGCTCCCCCTCCAATTACTTCCGTGACGATATAGGGACCAAGCCATGGTGACTCGAGTTTTTCATGACTTTTTTGCGTGAGCCGAAGAACTAAGTCCCCCACTTGAAAAGATCTTGGCCGCAAACGTCGATCGTGGTAATTCTTCGAGTCTCGTTGATATTTGGTGACCCTTGATAACACTTCGTCTCGAGCTTCGTCGAGTGCGTCTACATCGTCTTCCAATGCTGTCCTTGAAGCTTCTTCATCATATGCTGTGACTCTAGGGGAGTCGTGCTCTATTTCTATTGGTAGTACTGCCTCTGCGCCGTGGACCAGGAAAAACGGGGTTTCTTGTGTCGCCGTATTTGGTGTTGTTCGGATGCTCCACAACACACTTGGTAGTTCTTCAGGCCAGGTATGTCGAGCTTTTTCTAGTGGTCCCAACGGACGTTTCTTGATGCCATTGCAGATAATGCCATTGGCTTTCTCGACCTGCCCGTTGGTTTGAGGATGTGCAACTGACGCAAAGTGCAGCTTGATACCCACTTCTTTGCAGTAATCTTTGAATTCGTTGGATGTGAAGTTACTGCCATTGTCCGTGACGATGCTATGAGGCACTCCAAATCTGAAGACGAGGCCTTTTATGAATTTTCTCGCGGATGCTCCATCCGGCGAATTTATCGGCTTCGCTTCTATCCACTTTGTAAATTTGTCGACAGCTACTAGCATGTATTCCTTTCCTCCTGGCCATGATTTGTGTAACTTGCCTACCATATCGAGTCCCCATTGTGCAAAGGGCCACGACAAAGGTATTGGTGCTAGTTCTGCTGCTGGAGAGTGAGGTTTTGCGGCAAACCTTTGACACGCATCGCAAGTCCTTACTATTTCTTTGGCGTCCTCGATTGCTGTCAACCAGTAGAATCCTGCCCGAAAAACCTTGGCTGCGATGGCTCGACTACTCGCGTGGTGGCCGCATATTCCTTCGTGCACATCCTTCAAAATTACTCTTCCTTCTTCGGGTGTTACACACCTTTGCAGAACTCCTGAAATATTTCGCTTGTATAGTTCTCCTTTGATCACCGTGAAGGCTTTAGACCGTCGAATTACTCGCCTTGCTTCAACTGGATCGTCGGGTATTTATTTCCTGAGGATGTATGATACATATGCTTGCATCCAAGGAACCTGTACCATCATCACAAGCTCTTGTTCATCTTCATCCTCCGTGGTTTCGACGAGGGGTGTCGAACTTTTTTCTTTTTTCTGCACCTTTTTTGGCTTTGTAGATCTCTCCGATATTTCTTCCCAAAACACTCCTGGCGGGACTGGGAGGCACTGCGACCTGATGTTTGCGAGGATGTCGGCTTCATCGTTGCTCAACCTACTGATGTGATTTACTTCGCATCCATCGAATAGCTTCTCGAGTTCATTGTACACCTCCTTGTATGCTATCATGCTATCATTGATCGCATCACATTGGTTCATAACTTGCTGGGCCACCAATTGTGAGTCGCCAAAGATTTTTAGTCGAGTTGCACCGCATGCTTTCGCCATCCTCATCCCGTGTATGAGGGCTTCATATTCTGCTTCATTGTTAGATGCGTTAGGGAACGTCATCTGAAGGATATACTTCAATTCGTGCTTAACCTGACGTGTATGGAGGAAGACATTCACAATAAGTATTTAGCGTGGGTTTTAATATTGTGCTTTATTCATATGCAGCTACAATAGGAGGAAGAGAAAGAAGACAGATTGGAACAAGATTCACAATAAGTATGTGACTAAGTATGTTCTGCGAGTGGGCCAGGCAAAGAAATGAAAAGGAATCTTATCTTTGGAACATACTGAGGATGCTTTCAACACGTACCTCCATTGGTCAGGGAAGGGAGCCAAACCTCATTTTCTCCTGTGTGCTCAACTTTGTGGCAATATTTCTTAGTTTAGATGTTTATATTCGCATGACTACCCCAACTCCCGTGCTCAACTTTTTTATTTACTTGCATGATAGCGCACTGAGATCTAGAAGCAAGCGGATGAGCACGAGGGCGCATTGGAGTACTTCCCACAGGGTGAGAAGGGCAAGAGTTCATTTTGAGAATTTGTTAAGGTTCGTCATAAAACAACATTGTGTTTGATCTTTCCGTCTAACTTTCTTTGTTCAAAGTAGAATATTGACCACTTGTTAATTTGGCAACACTAGGGCTAGAAGTTACGCCGGTTATCGAACCTGCTTGGTTGCCGTGACCCTGCGATTACGACAACGCCCCATTTGAGGTCCGCGTCGCCGTTTGACCTTGTTGGTCAGCCTAACTCCACCTCTGATAACCGTGAAGACAAGGTTTCCAATGAGGTATGACATCGCCTTTACCATGTGTTGCAACTATGACTTGCCATGCTTCCATTCATTTGTTTTTTGTTTTGTTTTGAAGGCCGAACAAGAAGATGAGGTGGATGACAACATGCCAGCAGGAAAGTATAAAGCCAATAAACAGTTTGTTATCAACTTAAAGACTAGGAATCCCTACGATGACAGGTACACACCAGATGCTATGCGAAGAAGCACGCGAGGAAGACAAGGAAGAAATAGGTCGTCGAGTCCGATGACGACTACATGGAGCCGTGGCAGAAGATTCCTCCGAGGAGGAAAGGTAAGAGCAAGAGTGCAAGGAAGTAGATCGGTGCTTCTACATGTCCTTTGTTACATGTGTTGTAAGAATTTCAATTGTCGGTGCTGTGAACTATCTAGACTTTTTATGTGAAACATCGGTGTAGTGAATTGTTGTGAACTTATGTGAATTGCTATGAACTTATTTGAATTGTTGTGTAGTGAACTGTTGTGAAATTATGTGAACTGATGTACCGTGAACTTATGTGAATTGATGTGCTGTGGTAGTATATGCCGCACCATATACAGTGGCGCGACACACTGTAGTGCAACGCCTCAACGGAAAGCGTTACAAGGTGCGGCGGAGCGGGCGGTGGCGCGCCAGAGCGACATGCGACGCCGTGGGCTCGGTGACGCGGCGATGACGTTTCTGTTAAAACGGGTTCAAGGGTTCATGACTCCTACCATTCAATGGGAGGCAAACCGGTTCAAGTACAAGTGCAAAATACTATCAACCTTTTTGGTGGCAAACAACTCAAGAGCCTTATTATCTAGTGATTCGGCCACCACCTCCTTGTATGCAACCCAACTTCGCTTGGAGTAGATACGCATTGTCTTTCAACGGACATGCATTCCGAACCTCGCATTATGCCTTCCCTCTAACTCAACACCACAACTAGGGTCCATCTAATTCAAATCAATCCTAACTTGTTCCAAGACCTCGGCGTAGTTAGAACTACGCTCGAACACCAACTGAATCTCATCCGGGTTTGGCTCGATGTTTCCTTTCAAAAAAGCGTCCTTGTCCACGATGTCTACGCACGCTTCTATTCTTGTAGACAGTGTTGGGCCTCCAAATGTAGAGGTTTGTAGAACATCAGCAAGTTTTCCTTAAGTGGATCACCCAAGGTTTACCGAACTCACGAAGGTAGAGGTCAAAGATATCCCTCTCAAGCAACCCTGCAATTACGATACAATAAGTCTCTTGTGTCACCAACACACCCAATACACTTGTCAATGTATAGGTGCACTAATTCGGCGAAGAGATGGTGAAATACAAGTAATATGGATGATTATGAGTGCAGCAACCAAACATGTAGCAGAACTGGTTGCAAACGGTGTTTCAATGCGTGAAAACAAGACCTAGGGATCATACTTTAACTAATGGACACTCTCAACAATGGTACCATAATTGAATACATAGATATTATCACTTCACTATGCTACTCTGAACCACTCTCCGGTTTGATAACAAATACAAATTTACTACGTAGGACTGCACAAGCACTCCTTAAAGTATGCATTCCCAATCTATGGACACCCCACACTATTACTTTGAGTATACAAAGATGGTACTAACTAGACACCACAATTTATAAGTATTTCTGTAAATTGAGCTTAAGAAATAAACACGGTGTGCACACTGTCACCTTCACACCGTTGGACAATGTGTCCCCGGAGATCACATAATAAAACCACCTGAGTAGCACAATAGTTGAATAATAACATCTACTTATTCAACTAGATTCCAAAGCTCATGATCACATAAAGATCATATATGGAGAGATAGATAGACCACATAGCTACCGGTAAAGCCCTCAGCCTCGGGGGAGAACTACTCACTCCTCATCATGGGAGCCAGCAATGGCGATGAAGATGGCGGTGGAGTCGATGGAGATGGTTACGGGGGCAATTCTCCGTCCCGGCAGGGCGGCAGGGTGCCAAAACAGAGACTTCTGTCTTCCGGATCTTGTCTTTGATGGCGACGGAGCTACTGAACTTTTCGTGGATGGAGGCTGATTGATTTAGGGTTCACGCGTCAGGAGGCTTCTTATAAGCGGAAGGGCGATGTCGGTGGAGGCCAGGGGCCCCACACCACCCCTAGGCGCCGCCAGGGCCTGGGCCGCGCCTAGGCATGGTCTGGCCGCCCTGTGGCCTCTCTTCGTCTCTCCTCCGGACTTCGTCTTCGTTACTGAAAAATAAGCTCTTCGGTTTTTGTTTCGTCCAATTCGGAGAATATTTCCTGGACAACTTTTCTGAAATACAAAATAACAGAAAACAGGAAACTGACACTGTGGCATATTGTCAATAGGTTAGTGCCAGAAAACGCATAAAAGTGCAACGAAGTGTAAGAAAAACATATATAAATTGATGTAGAACAACCATGGAGTATAAAAAATTATCGATACATTTGCGACGTATCAGTCCACATGATGAACATGAACAATTCTCGCCATCCCTAAAATAAGCACAAGAACACAATGGAAAACAAATCAATGAATACCCAAGCCAAGATAAACAAAAAAACATCGAACTCACAAAACCAAAACGTAACCTACAAATATAAAAAAGAACTAACCCTAACATAAGAGCAACCCTAAACCTAACCTAACAAAAACCCTAACACTAACCTACCAATCTTAAGCAAAATGCTTCATACACACCATATGATCCAACACTAGCCAAAGCACCAAGAATTAAACGTGCATTCTAGGTCAATTCATATTTGTATGGTTTCCAAGATTTGGACATTAGCCACAAAAATATAAATTTTTAATGAGTCAAAATCAAGGAAAATGAGGAACAGTACCTCTAGAAACTCCCTGGAGAAGCTTTAGATCTATGGATTTTGGTAGATTAATAGAGGAGGGGTGAGTAACCCTAGCCAGCCGCCACCGCCCCTTCTACACCAACGTCTCAGAAGGTTGAGGTTCAAGTGGCTCTGTTTGGGCTGGCCATGCCGACAAAATAAACTTGGATGTATCGTGCCCCATGCCACGACGCGGCACATCACATTGATGCGCTGCGCGGGAGGGCGCCACATTTGCGCACGCGGGCCCGACTGTTCACGCTGGTGGCGGGTGCGGCACCGTGCTCTACGACGCGACATAACAGAGTTTGTGCGCGGCACAAAAATGTTACTAGTTCCCTAAAACTATTTTGCAGGAAGTTCATTTCTTTTGAAAAAAATCGCCTTTGAGTTATTTTTTTTTTGTCTATTTTGCCACGGGTAGGAGAGCATTTGGCCGAGTGTGGCCCTGTGCAAGTAGGTTCCGATTCGGCGGTGGGTTTGGTTGACGTGGTGTCGTGGGTCGGGAGGCAGCGCGGTTCCGGTGCGGGGGATCGGATCGGATAAGAGGTGGCGTCTCGCGTGCGTGCGTGCGGCGCAGCGGGGCCCGGGCGGCCATAAAAGGCTGTGGCCTGATTCGTTTCTCGGGCCCGGACCGGCGGTGGCGGGCCATTCATTTCGTATTTCTCGCGAGACGTTTTCGGGAACGGGCATGGGTGGCAGGGTGGGTGGCGAGTGGCGACCTTTCCTTCGTCCTGCTGCTGCTGGGCGATTTACACAAAAATAACCCAAAAGTGGAAGAAAAGCACAGACTGACCCTCCGGCGAAACTATTTCACCAATCTAACCCTTTTGTGTGGCGCCCCTCCCAGGGGCGCCACACATGCCCATGTGGCTCCCCTCCTGCCGGCGCCACCGACCCAGCCGACGTGGCTCCATCGACGCCGAGCCGGTGCGCCCATCCGACGTGGCAGCATGTGTGGCGCCCCTCCCAACGGCGCCACACATGCACTTGTAATCCCCCAAAACATACTGTAAGACAATTCCTCTGGGACTTAGCCGTTTTGCGAGGCTCGATGTGTGGCGCCGATGCCACGGGCGCCACACTAGCATGTGTGGCGCCGATGCCACGGGCGCCACACATCCACTTAAGTGTGGCGCCCGCGCCCGCCCCCAGCCCGACCATCTTCTTCTCTCGTTTCTTCTCCTCTCTCCCTCTCTCCCCCAAGGCGGCCGGCGGTTCCTCCTCCTCCCTCTCTCTCTCCCCCAACAAATCGGCCACAAATTCATCGGATCCGACCGGCCAATCTCTTCCCCATCCATTCCTCAAGGTAATCCCCTTCGAATCCCTCACATTCATCCACTAATTTCATAGATCTTGCTAGATTTACACATGAACCCTAGACATGGAAACTAGATTTGAAATGGCTATGTATGTGTTGAATGTGTATGTGTAGGAACCCTAGATATGTAGGAACCCTAGATATGTAGGAACCCTAGATATATAGGAACCCTAGATGTGTTGAATGAAATTTTACATGTATGTGTTGAAATCCTTATGTATGTATGTGGTGAAAGGCAAAATTGGAGCTTAGCAAATGCATTCTATTGTCTTACATATGTCTATTATGTGCCTAGGAATGGTATGTCTTACGAAATTCATATGTGTGATGTATTTGGATATGAACTCTCATGTATGTGTGATGTATATGTGATTCGAAAGTTAGATATATTCTCATGTATTCTTGATGGAATAACTCATATTTGTTAGGAATGTATGTGTGATGGCTTATTTGGATATATTCTCATGTATGTGTTGCTCATATTTGGTATGAATGGCTCATAATATGTTGTATGTGTTGCTCATACATGTAGGATGGTGTGGCTTCTGGATGAAGAGTACGACGAGGGAGCACCGGGCTGTTCATATGACGGAGAGGGGAACGGATCTTCACCCTTTGAAGATTCGTTACCATGGCACACCGGATATACCTTATGACGAGAGGTACACGGAGTTCATCCGGCCTACCGGTCTTATGCCGTTCATATCCCTTGTAAGCCGTGGGGGCCACACATGAACCCCTCGGCACTCACCGCCCTTGTCGACCGGTGGAGGCCGGAGACTCACACCTTCCACTTGAGGGCCGGCGAGATGGCCCCTACTCTGCAGGATGTTTCCATGATCCTTGCACTACCTATTCGGGGCGAGCCACTGTGTATGAACACAGCTTCGATGGGTGGCGCCAGCGGATGGTGGGGCTTATTGGCGGGGCTCCTCCGCCGCCGTGAAAATCCAAAGGAGAGAGTTCCCGCCGGCGCGTCTTTCACTTGGATCGAACTAACTTTGCGAGAATGCCCCATAGAGGCCGACGAGGACACTCGGAGGACGTACGCCCGCGTGTACTTATGGTACATGATTTCCAGGACTCTCTTTCCCGACGGTGGGGGTAAGCTGGCCCATTGGTGTTGGCTGAAGGCGCTTACGGTGTTGGACGCCCGGTGGAGTTGGGGAACAGGCGGCACTTGCCTACCTCTACCGGCAGGTGATGATTTGTTCTATGTACTATTTTCCTATAGTAGTGCGCTACACAAAGTAGTAACCAAATATATTATGTACGCAGTTGGACGAAGCTTGTCGCGAGGTCGGGAGCAAGACTTGTCGCAGGATCGGGAGCAAGACCGGGAGCGGCGGTATTGGTGGATGCATGCTCCTACTTTCCGTATGGAGCTGGGACCGCCTATCAGTTGGGCGTCCCAGGGTACTCAACGAGACGCCATGGCCTCATTTCCCTCACTTTCCTGATCGGGAGCCCACTTGGGCATACCTTTGGGACAATGTCTCGGAGATGACGAGCGATCCAATGGTCATGTACAGGCAGTACACTGCGGAGTTGGACACTCTTACCGCTGAGCGGGTAACCGATCACTGCGGAGTTGCAATCCTAGTTTTGATTGATTCTACTGGCATCTACTAAATAATTGTATGCTGCAGGTGGAATGGGAGCCATATGGTACCTACTACCGTATTGGCGCGGCGATGACTGACCTAAACCCCAAGTGCACGGAGGAGGCGCGGTTCTGGCGTATGCGCTGCCCACTCATATGCATGTGGCTTGTTGAACACCACCAGCCGCAAAGAGTGATGAGACAGGTTTGGGCTGTATCGGAGTGCCCACCAACGTGGCAAGACACGGACAAGGCGCTTCACGGGTAAACTTCGGAATCATGCGATGGAAGATTCTTGATAGAAGAGGTACAAACTAACTTGTTGATTCTTGCAGGCTTGATAGGCAGCGGCAGAGGAAGATCACAAATTGGCCAGTCCATCATAGCGGCCACATCACGGCGTTCCAACATCGCTTGGAAGCGGCACGGAATGCTGGCCCCGAGCGGATTGTGCCTCACGACTTCACCGCTTTCAACAACTACCTCGAGTGGTTCCATCAGAACACGCGTATCGAGTTAGTGAAGCGCGCGTATCGTGAAGAGATCTTGGACGACCCCATCCGAGTTCGATGAGGTTGGGCAAAGCCGGCACGACACTTTTGCTCGCAGAGGGAGATCGACTTCTATTGCTTCCGAGCTGAACTTCGTGGTAATGGATTCTCTCACTAACTAGTACATCATCTAGATTGCCATGTGCTCGCTTAAATTGTGTATGCTATGTTTGTCACAGCGGGAGGAGATCCGGAAAACAGGCTGAGGAGTGCGAGGTTGTGTGGGAGCAGAGCCACACGGATGAAAAGCTCGTCGGACCGTTGCGGAATTTCGTTAAGGTATGATCAGCAACTTTGAATGTACGCAATTATGTGCTGGTGGCTTTGTAACCGTGAGTTCCATGACGCAGAACACTCGCACGAAAGATGCGGCGGTTAGCGAACTTGCTAGGTTGCCGCGAAGGCGAAATCCCTACATCCTCCTCTTCGAAGAACATGTATGGACTATTTTGTTGCTGCGAAACATGTTCTTACTAATTTCAACTTTTGTAATCTCATGTGTTCATGTTTGTGCAGATTCCTCCCGAGGACGACCTAATTCCGAGTCAAGGCGTACTTCCGAAGCGTACCTCCAAGCAACGGTCAGCTTACCGAGTTGAAGCCAAGGGGCAAGGCTCCAAACCGGTACACTCCGGAAGATTATGTCAACCGAGGAAAGAAGGTTGTCACCGATGACGGGCCGCCGCGGAGATCAGCTATGTCGAGGATGAGGAACGACGAGCCGTTCTCTTCGAGAGGAGGAGGACGAGGAGGAGGAGGAGGAGGAGCAGGAGCAGCGAGCGGGAGCAGCCAGCGGGAGCAGCAGAGCGGGAGCGGCAGCGGCAGGAGCGACAGCGGGAGCAGCCAAGGCAGCGGACGAAGAGGATGGCCGTCCGGAAGCAGCCCACGAGGACGGCACGTCGAGGACGCAACTAGGATGTGCTACGTGTTGTTGTGAACTCTATATTCATAAGTATCGATTTGTGAACCCTATGTCATTTCGAACCATGGTCCGTAATGCTACTTGTTGTTTGAATCTACGTGCTACAATGTGACCTATGAAGTGTTATATGTGTATGTCATGAAATTGCTACTTGTTGTGTCCAATGTTGTACTCAGTAACTCGTTGGAGTTTGGTAGGATTTTTCAGGTTTTTAACAAAAGTCGGTGTGTGGCGCCCTCCACTCGGCGCCACAAGTGCTAGTGTGGCGCCCTCGGCATCGGCGCCACACATGCCAACCTATATGAACTATTGGGTCGAAAACATCCAGGGGCTTCGGACGATAAGTCCTTAGCCGTTTTCGCGAGCCTCTATGTGTGGCGCCCGTGGCATCGGCGCCACACATGCTAGTGTGGCGCCCGTGGCATCGGCGCCACACATCGAGCCTCGCAAAACGGCTAAGTCCCAGAGGAATTGTCTTACGGTATGTTTTGGGGGATTACAAGTGCATGTGTGGCGCCGTTGGGAGGGGCGCCACACATGCTGCCACGTCGGATGGGCGCACCGGCTCGGCGTCGATGGAGCCACGTCGGCTGGGTCGCGTGGCGCCGGCGGAGGGGAGCCACATGGGCATGTGTGGCGCCCCTGGGAGGGGCGCCACACAAAAGGGTTAGATTGGTGAAATAGTTTCGCCGGAGGGTTAGTCTGTGCTTTTCTTCCACTTTTGGGTTATTTTTGTGTAAATCGCCCTGCTGCTGCTGCCGCGGCAGCAGGAGAGGAGAGAGCATCGCCTCGGGAAGGCGCGAGCCGAGGTCCTTGACTGCCATCCTGCCTTCCGTTTCCTTTTCCTTTTCCTTCTGGCCGGGCCGCTGTGACTGTGCGCGCGCATGCCGTCGCGACGCGTTGGAAAGAGCCGCACATTCAATGGAATCCTTCGCTACACTGTTGCTCCATCAACCTTCCAGTTATTTTTTCACCGCTGACACTGACCACCCCACCGATACATTGCTTTGCTTCGCTCCTGTGCAGCGTAGGTGTACTGTACTGGTACTACGCTGCATAATTACTCTAGCCAGTGCATCTTCAACGCGGTGATCCATCTCACCTCCACACATCCGGATGAGTTGAATGAGATAGAAACGCGATCCAGTGCGCGGATCCATCCCAAAAATGGATAGTCGCGGCGTCTGGGAAAACCCAAAGCCGACCCAAATCTAGACCACGTTTTCGTGGCCGCGGACGCTGATCGCTGGCCGCTCGCGTCCGCCCCTTGTCCGCCCCTGCCAGCGTGTCATATGGAGATAGTATCTTTTTTTAATTTTTATCCTAAATCTACCTAGTACTAGTCTAGCTACGTACGGGGTCGGCGGCCTCGCTGGCTTCTCGCCGCCTGTAAGAACATGTCTTTTACCCCATGTGTGGTTTTGGTAATTGATGACAATCCCTATGGACTAACGGTTGCATTGAGAATCAATCTTAGGTCAAGTCCATAGTCATGTTGGACTCAAGGTTGTAAGATGGAGAAGACGGAGTACAATGATGAAGATGGTGTTGAAGAGAGACAAAGACGGTGTTGAAGATGAAGAGAGAAGACGGCGTAGAAGAAGAAGAGAGAAGACGGCGTTGAAGATGGAAGAAGACGGTGGCGTGTACAATCATGAAGAGTGAAGACGGTGGCGTTGAAGGAAGACGGTGGCATGTACAATCATGAAGAGTGAAGACGGAGCTTGCCGACTCGAGAAGAACGCGCAAGGACTAGGTTTGTGCTCGATATGATAGTTGGTCGTATCATCGGAGAGAGCTCAAACCTTGCATGCATTGCATCGTGTTTCTTGGTTGTTCTTGGTTCTTATCCATGAGATGTTCGAGAGCTTGTGTTCATTCTCATGACAAGCTCTAGCTCATCGGAATCGGATTCCGGATGCATCGCATGTTGCATGTGCGAGGGTGATGATTTTCCCGACATACCATATTGAGAGGTTACACCTCTATGACCATGAGAAAATCATCACCCACACTTTTCCATATTTTTACTTTTTGTAGTGATAGCTCTCGTCGTCTTCTTTCCGGCAAAATTGGTTTCATGTCATTCTGAGTTTCCTATCTCAAGATATCGCGTTTTCTGTATCGTTATATTTGAGAAAAGAAAAAGGAAATTGCTTTTGGGCCGGCGGTGCTACCGCTGGTGGTACCGGCCCAAGTACCGCATCAGCCTTCCGGGCTTACTGGACTCGAAGCGGTACCAGGCCGGTACCGGCCCGGTAGTACCGTAACCCAGTTACGGTACCAGGCCGGTACCAAGCCCGGTACTACCGCATGGCCCCAACTCTGCTTCTCTCTCCTCTGCTTTTCTTCAGATCTGGACTCAAGCGGTAGTACCGCTCCGCAGAGCGGTACTACCGGTTTGGGGTGTTTTCCAGCTCTTTTCTGCGCAGATCTCGCGCGAGCGGTAGTGCCGCTTCAACAAGCGGTAGTACCGCTTTGGGCGCGGATCTGACCGTTTTTCAGCCCCAACAGCTATATTTTTGGGCCCCCTATATATACCTCTCTTCCACCCCCGACCAAACTAACCCTGCACCTCCACTCTCTCTCCTCCATTATTGACCTTGGGTTCCTTCTTCCTCCTCTTGATCCTCCCACTATTTGTTGCATATTTTTGGGGGAAAGGAGAGAGGAGATCTAGATCTAGAGCTTCACCAATTGAATCCTCCTCTAAGTGAGAGGATCTTGCTAGATCTAGATCTTGGAGTTTCTTGGTGTTTCTCCTCACTTTGTTCTTCCTCCCTTATTCCCCCAATAGCTTCTTCTAGCTTTGTTGGAATTTGGAAGAGAAGAACTTGGGCATCCTAGTGGTGTTCTTAGCCATTGCATTAGGTGCATCGGTTGTGCTCTCTCCGGGGTTTCGATCTCGTAGGGTGTGTGTGTTCCTCCTTAGTGGTGTTCTTGCCTTAGTGGCCATCTTGCCTTTTGTGGCGCATTGCATCCTTGGTGGAGTTAGTTTCCTTGGTGGAGTGTGTTAGCCTCTAGTGGCGAGTTGCATCCTTGGTGGAGTTGGTTTCCTTGGTGGAGTGTGTTAGCCTCTAGTGGCGAGTTGCATCCTTGGTGGAGTTGGTTTCCTTGGTGGAGTGTGTTAGCCTCGTGTGGCGCATAGCATCCTTGGTGGAGTTGGTTTCCTTGGTGGTGTGTTGTAAGCCTCTTGTGGCCGTGTACTTGAGAGCCTCCGTGTTGTGGAGTTGCCTCAAGTTTAATACTTGGCGTTTGCCCAAGCTTGTACGGGTTCGGTGACCACCCTCAAGGGTCCCTTAGTGGATCGAGGCTTTACTTTGGTGGAAAGGCTCGAGGAGAATACGGTGACCCTAGTTGGCTTCTTGGAGTGTCTCGTGCCTCCACACCGCTCCAACGGAGACGTAGCACCCTTGGGTGTGAACTTCGGGATACATCGTCGTCTCCTCGTGCACCGGTTACTTCTCAACCCGAGCTCCTTTACCTATGCGCTTTACATTGTGATATCTATCATGCTTGATGCTATGCTTATCTTGTTATCATCTTGTTGCTCATCATGCTAGCATAGGTTGTTGGAGCACTTAGGCAAACCCCTAGTTGATAGGCCTTGAGCTAAACTAGTAAACACATGAGTAGTTTTATTCCGCCTAGTTTAGCTCTCAAGTAGAAGTTTTTATACACCGCCTATTCACCCCCCTCTAGGCGACGTCCTAGTACATTCACCGCCGACTCTCCGTCGGGGCCGTGGATTTCACTCGACGCGGGCGGCCTGTACGCTTGAGGATTCCACTCCAGCTTACCAACTGGGTGGCTCGGTGGTGGCCCTGTTGCGGCGTTCCTCCGCGACAGCCCTCCTCCTTTCCGTCCGCGCAGCTTGGGCGCGCTCCGCCTCCTGCGGCGGTACCATCCGCTTCCCGCACAACTCGAGCTCCTACGCGGCGGCGCGTTCCACAGCAGTCCGTGCCTCCAAGCGGACGCGGCCGACGGGCTAGGCCTCGTGGTTCTCCTGCCGGCGACGCATGCGCTCTTGGCGGCCGCGCTCCACCGACGCAGCATCCTGCCAGGCGCGCCTCGGGCGAGGGAAGCTGGATGAGGTGGCGGGTTGCTCGCATAGTGAGGAGCTGGTTCTTCTGGCCGAGGAGGTCGCCTAAACATCGTTGGCGGGCCCAGCAGGTGGCCTCGTGCTCCTTCGTTGCGCGCGTGAGGTCAGCGAGACGCTCCTCGATGGCGGCGTTGATGTTCGCCATCGCGAGGTCGTCGAAGTAGTCCTCCGCGTCGATGGGCTCCTCCTCCGCGGCGGGCTTCGCCTCCTCCTTCACGGCCTCGTACCAGCCGTTCGTGGCCTCGTGTCAGCCGTCCGCGGCCGCCTCCACCAGCTCCGCGTCATTTTCCTTCTTCGCTACCCCCTCGGCCGCGACGTGGATCGCCTCGTCGTCGGCGACCCAACGCGCGTCCTGCCGCTGCTCCTCCTCCGAGCGGCGAGGGAGAGCTTGGTCCACGTGGCCTGCAGGGTACGCGACATGGCGATGGAGATGGAGAGAGTGCCGAAGAAGGTAGATGGGGAGAGGATGGAGGAGCGGGTGTGAGATCTGCGAGGCCGGTGCCGTCTTTTATAGCCGGCTGCCTTGGCGGGAAACTTGGGCGCGAGCGCGCGCCCATGTTTCGCGTGCGTGGGAACCCTGGTGCGCGTTTTCCCGCCCGCTATTGCTGTCCTGTCGAGGCCTGCCATGCCGCAGCGCCGGTCAGGGAAGACGAACCATGTGCGTCTTTTTGGATCACCACGTTGGGCGCAGCGTGCGACCCAAATAGACACGTGGACGCGGCCGCTGTCCGAGTATCCGCGTGGCTACCCAAATGGCCCAAAACGGACAACCAACGCGTCCGTTTAGGTCGCCGCGTTGGAGATGCCCTCAATTTGTAGATTTACACAAAAATAACCCAAAAGTGAAAGAAAAGCACAGACTAATCCTCCGGCGAAACTATTTCACCAATCTAACCCTTTTGTGTGGCCCCCCTCCCACGGGCGCCACACATGCCCATGTGGCTCCCCTCCTACCGGCGCCACACACCCGGCCGACGTGGCGCCATCGACGCCGAGCCGGTGCGCCCATCCGGACGTGGCGGCATGTGTGGCGCCCCTCCCAACGGCGCCACACATGCACTTGTAATCCCCCAAAACATACTGTGAGACAATTCCTCCGGGACTTAGCCGTTTTGCGAGGCTCGATGTGTGGCGCCGATGCCACGGGCGCCACACCAGCTCGTGTGGCGCCGATGCCACGGCGCCACACATCCACTTAAGTGTGGCGCCCGCGCCCGCGCCCAGCCCGACCCTTCTTTCTTCTTTCTCTTCCTCTCTCCTTCTCCTCCCCAACCGCCGCCGCCGCACGCCTCCCCTTCGGCCCCCCACCAAATCAACCAAGGAATCATCAGATCTATCCGGCCAACTCCTTCCTCCTCCATTCCTCAAGGTATTCCCCTTCGATTCCCTCCGATTCATCCAATAGTGTTGGTGGATTTGGTAGATTTGGGTATGAACCCTAGATTTGGTAGATTTCTTGGATTTGGATATGTAGAAATTTATGTTGGTGGAATCTACATTGTAGTATATGTGTTTGAACCAAAGATTTGTTGGAGCCCTAGATATGAAATTTTACATGTATGTGTTGAAATCCTATATATGTATGTGTTGAAATGTCTAATATTTGCCTAGCAAATGCATTCAAATTTGTTACATATGCCTAGCAAATGCCTATTCAAACTTGTTGCACTCAAATGTGTGTATGTATGGGTGATTCGAAAGTTAGATATATTGTCTTACATATGTATGTATGTGGTGAAAGACAAAATTGGAGCTTAGCAAATGCCTATTCTATTGTCTAACATATGTCTATTATGTGCCTAGGAATGGTATGTCTTACGAAATTCATATGTGTGATGTATTTGGATATGAACTCTCATGTATTTGGATATTCTCATGTATGTGTTGCTCATTTTTGTTAGTGGAATGACTCATAACATGGTTGTGTAAACATGTAGGATGGTGTGGCTTCCGGATGAAGAGTACGACAGGGAGCATCGGGCTGTTCATATGACGGAGAGGGGAACGGATCTTCACCCTTTGAAGATTCGTTACCATGGCACAACGGATATACCTTATGACGAGAGGTACACGGAGTTCATCCGGCCTACCAGTCTTATGCCGTTCATATCCCTTGTAAGCCGTGGGGGGCCACACATGAACCCCTCGGCACTCACCGCCCTTGTCGACCGGTGGAGGCCGGAGACTCACACCTTCCACTTGAGGGCCGGCGAGATGGCCCCTACTCTCCAGGATGTTTCCATGATCCTTGCACTACCTATTCAGGGCGAGCCACTGTGTATGAACACAGCTTCTGATGGGTGGCGCCAGCAGATGGAGGGGCTTATTGGCAGGGCTCCTCCGCTGCCAACAGAACCAAAGAAGAGAGTTCCCGCCGGCGCGTCTTTCGAATGGATCAGGACTAACTTTGGAGAATGCCCGATAGAGGCCGACGAGGACACTCGGAGGACGTACGCCCGCGTGTACTTATGGTACATGATTTCCAGGACTCTCTTTCCCGACGGTGGGGGTAAGCTGGCCCATTGGTGTTGGTCGAAGGCGCTTACGGTGTTGGACGACCGGTGGAGTTGGGGAACAGCGGCACTTGCCTACCTCTACCGGCAGGTGATGATTTGTTCTATGTACTATTTTCCTATAGTAGTGCGCTAGACAAAGTAGTAACCAAATATCTTATGTACGCAGTTGGACGAAGCTTGTCGCAGGACTGGGAGCAGGACTGGGAGCGGCGGTATTGGTGGATGAATGCTCCTACTTTCCGTATGGAGCTTGGACCGCCTATCAGTTGGGCGTCCCAGGGTACTCAACGAGACGCCATGGCCTCATCACCCTCACTTGGGCATACCTTTGGGACAATGTCTCGGAGATGACGAGCGATCCAATGGTCATGTACAGGCAGTACACTACGGAGTTGGACACTCTTACCGCTGAGCAGGTAACCGATCACTGCGGAGTTGCAATCCTAGTTTTGATTGATTCTACCGGCATGTTCTAAATAATTGTATGCTCGCAGGTGGAATGGGAGCCATATGGTAGCTACTACCATATTGGCGCGGGGATGGCTGACCTGAACCACAAGTGCACGGAGGAGGCGCGGTTCTGGCGTATGCGCTGCCCACTCATATGCATGTGGCTTGTTGAACACCACCAGCCGCAAAGAGTGATGAGACAGCTTTGGGCCGTATCGGGAGTGCCCACCAATGTGGCAAGACACGGACAAGGCGCTTCATAGGTAAACTTCCGGAATCATGCGATGGAAGATTCTTGATAGAAGAGGTACAAACTAACTTGTTGATTCTTGCAGGCTTGATAGGCAGCGGCAGAGGAAGATCACAAATTGGCCAGTCCATCATAGCGGCCACATCGCAGCGTTCCAACACCGCTTGGAAGCGGCACGGAATGCCGGCCCCGAGCGGATTGTGCCTCACGACTTCACCGCTTTCAACAACTACCTCGAGTGGTTCCATTAGAACACGCGTATCGAGTTAGTGAAGCGCGCGTATCGTGAGGAGATCTTGGACGACCCCATCCAGTTCGATGAGGTTGGGCAAAGCCAGCACGACACTTTTGCTCGCAGAGGGAGATCGACTTCTATTGCTTCCGAGCTGAACTTCGTGGTAATGGATTCTCTCACTAACTAGTCAATGTTTAAAATAGCCGGCTACAAGATATAGCCGCGGCCTCCCAAAACAGCTATAACCCGGCTATAGCCTGGCTATAGCCGGCTATTTAAGAACTTTGACACCTTTTAGCGGGCTAATGCAGTTAGCCGCATCATGCGGGAAAGACTATAGCGGGCTATAGCCCGGCTATAGCCGGCTATTTTAAACTATGTAACTAGTACATCATCTAGATTGCCATGTGCTCGCTTAAATTGTGTATGCTATGTTTGTCACAGCGGGAGGAGATCCAAAAAACAGCTGAGGAGTGCGAGGTTATGTGGGCGCAGAGCGGGAGAGATGAAAAGCCTGTCGGACCGTTGCGGAATTTCATTAAGGTATGATCACCAACTTTGAATGTACACTATTATGTTCTAGTGGCTTTGTAACCATGAGTTCCATGACGCAGAACACTGCACGAAAGATGCGGCGGTTAGCGAACTTGCTAGGTTGCCGCGAAGGCGAAATCCCTACATCCTCCTCTTCTGAAGAACCGCAGGTATGGAGTATTTTGTTGCTGTGAAACATGTTCTTACTAATTTCAACTTTTGTAATCTCATGTGTTCATGTTTGTGAAGATTCCTCCTGAGGACGACCTAATTCTGAGTCAAGGCATACTTCCGAAGCGTACCTCCAAGCAACGGTCAGCTTACCAGTTGAAGCCAAGGGGCAAGGCTCCAAACCGGTACACTCCGGAAGATTATGTCAACCGAGGAAAGAAGATTGTCACTGAGGAGGATGACGGGCCGCCGCGGAGATCAGCTATGTCGAGGATGAGGAACGACGAGCCGTTCTCTTCAGATGAGGAGGAGGAGGAGCGAGGAGCGAGCAGGAGGAGCGGCGAGAGCGAGCAGCAGGAGCAGCGAAGCAACAACAGCCAAGGCAGCGGACGAAGAGGATGGCCGTCCGGAAGCAGCCCACGAGGACGGCACGTCGAGGACGCTACTAGGATGTGCTACGTGTTGTTGTGAACTCTATATTCATAAGTATCGATTTGTGAACCCTATGTCATTTCGACCCATGGTCTGTAATGCTACTTGTTGTTTGAATCTACGTGCTACAATGTGACCTATGAAGTGTTATATGTGTATGTCATGAAATTGCTACTTGTTGTGTCCAATGTTGTACTCGTAATCGTTGGAGTTTGGTAGGATTTTTCATGTTTTCAACACAAGTCCATGTGTGGCACCCTTCCCACTGGCGCCACAAGTGCTAGTGTGGCGCCCGTGGCATCGGCGCCACACATGCCAACTTATATGAACTATTGGGTCGAAAACATCCAGGGGCTCCGGACGATAAGTCCTTAGCCGTTTTCGCGAGCCTCTATGTGTGGCGCCCGTGGCATGGGCGCCACACAGGCTGGTGTGGCGCCCTTGGCATCGGCGCCACACATCGAGCCTCGCAAAACGGCTAAGTCCCAGAGGAATTGTCTCACAGTATGTTTTGGGGGATTACAAGTGCATGTGTGGCGCCACACATGCTGCCACGTCGGATGGGCGCACCAGCTCAGCGTCGATGGCGCCACGTCGGCTGGGTGTGTGGCGCCGGCAGAAGGGGAGCCACATGGGCATGGGTGGCGCCCGTGGGAGGGACGCCACACAAAAGGGTTAGATTGGTGAAATAGTTTCGCCGGAGGGTCAGTCTGTGCTTTTCTTCCACTTTTGGGTTATTTTTGTGTAAATCGCCTCTCAATTTGAGTCCTCTATCCTTGATCGTTGATTTGACGAGTCATGTGTGGCGTATTGACGGAATGACAGCATTGCAGTGCACACTGAATATTCAATTCTTGATTTCGCCTCACCTCGGATGCTCTAGAGTCTAGAGCTACGCGGTGCCCTATTTATCCACCATCCACCCCGCACTGTGTTGTTAACAGTATGTTCCGGTTAATCGTGGATGTGTCGATCCGCTCCTGTGGGCTGTGGCTGCTGAACACGCACGTTAAGATAACAAAATATCTACCGGATACCGCGTTAGGTCTCCTTTAACTAATGGGATATAAAAACATAGAAATAAGAAATGCATCGAATGGGGATGTCATCATGTCTATATATGAAGGGATGAAAACAGTGCGAAATAAGAGAAACCAAGTGGTGTCATATTTATTTTCACATTTTTGCAGAGACAAAAATAAACACGAAAACCCCAGAAACAAAAACAAAAGCAGATATTGTTGGAAACATATATCAACCGAATACGGTGCAGATACGGATCGATGCATATGTTTGCCGAAACCAAGATAACCCTTGATCCAAACAAAATCTCTCAAGAATTTAAGCAAATCAACAAACATGTTCCTTAATTCTAATGTGTCACTAGTTTTACTAGGTAACAAGGAAATGATCGAACTGTGGAAGCCTCCTTTAATGCATGGGGGGATTATATAGTTAGTTTTTGGATGAGCCGCTTTGGAAGTTTGGTACCACAAGGTCATGTAAAGGCATTGTTGAATCATGCAATGCACGTCCAATTTAAAACAGAAATTTCTTATTAGCCAAAACGGAGATCCCGTTTCCGCGTCTGTTCCACCCAAAAACGTTGTTCCGTTTTCGTTTCCGTTTCTGCAAAAACCTTTCCATTTTCGTTTTGTAAAAGCCGTTTTCGTATTTTCATTCCCTTTCCTTTTTCGGGCAGAAAAGTTGAAAACTTTCCGCTCCATTTTAATTCCTAGATATATGAATCCTATAAAAAGATGGAGTGTCTTTGATTGTGGTAGAAAAAAATATAAGGTATGATTTAATGATTTTTTATATAATTTACACTACAAGATACCTATAGACCTTTTTTCTATGGGATATATTCCTATTAATCAAACGGATCGTGTAGGATTTTTCTTTTCATAATATCCGAATCGTACACAAATCTATAAATCAAAGGAGCCCAAAATTGAAACCGCAAAACTTGTATGCCCCTTTACCGCAAACGTCTTTTGCGGTTTGGACTTGTGTTTATGTAAGCAGATCCGGTATACCGGCTCCGTACAGTTGAATATTCTGTTATGCAGTACCCATTTACCAAATCAGCTCCGGCAATAATGCATTTTGAAATCCAGAGAAAATATGTTTTGTCCTGTAATAATGCAAACTCTACTCGAATATTATACATATGTATAATTCTGTCATTAGCTACTTCCTTCGTCTAAAAATAAGTACCTCAATTTTTTATAGTTATGGAATTTCTTTTTTAGTTATGGATGTATGTACAAGTAAAATATCTACATACATTTATATCTAGACAAAACGAATACACTCAATTATGGACGGAGCTAGTATTAGGAATACTACGGATTCTACATATTTATAGTTTATCAGCAATCTCAGCTGTTGACGGTAACACTTACTCCGCCACCGCTCAACGAAGCACCTTGTTTATCACCAATTCTTCTCTTCAATGGCTTCAATATAATCTCATCATCTCACGGCTCGGCGTTTGAATTTCCTCGGAGACGTAACGGGGCTATCCGAATTCCATTCGATGAACCTTGTCAGTCTTTTTTAGGAACCCTTGGAGATACCATGGCCGTCTAAACTGTTTCACCTAGGGTGAACATACCTCAAGTGTATTTCAAAGATGGATAAGAATTTAAGATCTTTTCAGGGTCTATTGTTGGGAATGTACAAAATAGGTATTCACATGATGTGGACCAGGGTATCTCACAGGAGGTGTGCAGATGGAGGCCGAGCCGACTAGAAATCTAAGGCAGATGCCTAAGGGCTTGGAAAGACATATGTATGCCAAAAAAAAGAAGGAGGCTTAGGTATTGGAAACTTGCAGGCTATCAACCAGGATCTTATTCTTATGGCGGCCTGGAGACTTGCAGATCAGCCACACAACTTTCTCCACCAAGTTCTGAAATCGAAGTATTTTCCCGACTCCTCTCTTTGGCGCCTAAATTCAAATGCTCCCAAATCGGCCTTTTGGGCCTCCATACTTAAAGTCCTACCTATTCTCAAAGCCCACACTTTCTACCAACTCACTTTGGGTCAGATTTCTATTTGGAGCACACCTTGGTGTGAAGGATGGGCTCAGATATATGATTCTTTGATCATCCAGCCTGGAAACTACTCCTATCCAAGCCAAGTTAAAGATCTTTGGATACCCGGGCAATTTTTTTGGAATGAACAGCTAATTGACAATTTATTTCAGGAACAGATGGCAGAAATAATCAAGAACACTCCAATTATTAATACACAAGAAGACTGCCTTTGCTGGTAACTTACACCAACATGTAAATGTAATTCCAGAAGCGCTCACAGAGTATGCCTTGAAAATCTGTTTGAGCACGGGGAGCCAAGACCAAGACAGGTTAGTGCAAATACTAAACTCCTCCTTCAATCAATATGGGCAAATAGCAACATAATTCCCAGGATAAAAACTTTTGGTTGGAGGATTATAAGGAAAGCAATTTCATCAGGAGCGAGAGCCGGTAAGTATAGTAAGCACATTAGCAAATATTGTTGTAGATGTAATATGGAGGAAACAGACCAACATCTACTTTTCCTATGTGCTTTTGCTAGAGCAGCTTGGTTCATGCATCCCTGGAATTTGAAAATTGATCAAGTAGCTTCTCCCTCTGAATCCATAACCCAAATAATTAACAGGCTTCTCACTATGAATCATCCCAATGGTAGTATTGAAAATATTCTTACCTTCATGTGGTGCCTATGGAAAGCCAGAAATGATTGTCTATTCAATAAAAAAGAAAACACACCTTTACAGGTTCATCACATGACTAATGCTATTAAATAAAATCTAGAATTATTTGATCCAATACAGGTTGGAGTACAGGAGCCACAACCAAGAACAGATGTACAAGAGGAGATGCTAGGTCCAGGGAATACAATTAGCACAGACTTGAGAATACAAGGGAGCAAGATCTTCTCGGATGCGACATGGCGGAAAAACAATACATCAGGTGCTCAAGAAATTCAGAAGACAGGCTTAGGTCTATACTGTGAATTTCCAAGACAAAATAGGGAAGAAACCGTCATGATCCAGGCCTCGACAATCCAGCCTTCTTCTCCACTTCTTGCTGAAGCTGCTGCCCTACTCCTTGCCTCAAAAATTGCAGCAAAGGTCCAAGAACAAGGAGTTACATTCCTTACTGACAATCTTGCTTTGGCGAAAGCAGCGGCAGCTCACTCAGTCACAGATAAGAAAGTGCCCTGGGAACTTAGGCAACAAATTGCAGACTACAAAAGGGCATCGGAACACCTTCTTCCGAAGATATATCATATAAAGAGAAATCTGAATAGAGTAGCTCATGACTGTGCAAAACAGGCACTTCGACGATCTGAGTCGTTGCCTATCTTCTCTTGCCTAAATTCAGCTCACAGGAATGTAGGTACTTGTCCCATTGCTACCTCTCTACAGAATTTTGATCTTCAGAGATTTGTACTTAATGATGTCCTGTGCTTATGAGCTGAATGCAATATAAGCGCCTCTGGCGCCTGCTTTATTCAAAAAAAAAAATACAACGATCGTCTAGGAAAATGTAGAGACTTGGAGTACACGGCTTGGCATGCGTGCCACCTTAGGACCTAGTAGTGACTTCCGTGTAAACTCTAGCCCAGGATAATTTGTAAGCAGACGCAGAGGGTGTATGATTTGGTGCTTGATATTGGTCTACAGAAGGACTATAAATTCGTCGCTCTCATGGATCTCGATGCTAGGTAAGCTGAGTCCATGGCCATCCCGTGCACCAAATCATACACCCTCTGTGTCTCATCGCCGTGAGGTGCCCTCTATGGCGTACCTATGTACAAGACCACAACACGTGTCTATGTTGATATCTGCGCGGTTGGGGAAAGGCGAAATACCCGCCTTTTTATGGCCCCTATAGAATTGAGGACGTTATTTGGGCAAAACCGCAAAAGAGGGGCTATTTTATGGTTGGGCTCATTTTGCGGTATCTCATGCACAATATACATAACCTGATAAATACTCCGTGGCCAAATTACAGGTATCAGTACGATCGCCATTGTCTAATGTTTTAAGCTACTTTGTCTCCCGCCCGTACGATCCTACGCAAGTTTCGAATAAACGGCTCCCAGCTCCCTCGCATCGCACGCAACCGCACGTTACGGCTATCAGGTGCCAGCTCTCCGTACCGTACAGACTCTACGCCGCACCGTCGTCCGTCCGTGTGTGGGTACGGGGTACCAAAGGCGGAGCCCCTGACTCGTCTTCTCCGGTGACGCCCACCATACGTACGAGCTAGCGAGAGACATAGAGCGAACGCAGGTACGCTGGCATTTCCGGCGCTCACTGTGCGCTGCTGCGCGGCGCGATTCCGTGGCAACAATAATTTCGTCCGGCCGTATGGGGTTCCGCCGCTGCCGTCCCTGACAGCGCCCTCGGCGCCGATCGGTGGCAGGGCCCGTGCGCGCGGTGCCGTGGCCCCGGCCCGATGGATGGATCGATGGATCGCCGCTGCCTCGCTCACGTGTGCCCGCCTGCCTGCCTGCCACCGGCGATTGATTCCCCCTGATGTCATTTACCGCATTGCCTGCTGGCGCGCGCGCTCCGGCAGCGCCGCTACCCTGGCACGAGCCACGGCCGCAGACCGCAGACAGCAGACAGCGAGGGACGCCGTGCAAAGTTTCATCGCCGATGGATGTGGACGGCACCACAGCGCACGGGTGGGTGTGAGTGAGGCCATAACCAAGTACCGTACTATCATGAGCAGCTACGGCATGGCTAGGCTTGGCGGGGCCGCACGTGTGACGTGTCGAGCAGGCGGTGGCGGAGGGCGGACGGCCCCCGTCGCCGTCGGAGAGAGACGGGGAGTGTGTATTGGGAGGAGCCGGCCGGGCGCACGTGGGCCGGCAGATGGAGGCGGCGAGGCGCGGTGTCGCCGTGATGGGGGCACGCACGTGGGTGGGAGACGAAGCAGGCCCAGTCTGCTTTGCCCCTTTTGACCGCGCTCCCGCCGGCCGCTGCGAGGCTTCTCCTCCGTCGGGCGTCGGCAGTACGTCCACGCATGGACCGTCCCCGTCAGTACGTCCCGACGAGTGTACTGTATGGTGCCATCCACCATGTACGTTTCGTTTCGTACCAAATCATAATTTTTCGCACCACCTACTGACCTACCGGAAGCTGGCTGCGACTATCACCATAGCACGGACCTACCGGCGCTGCCGGCCTTGCAGAGGAGGAGATACGCCGTAGGATACTACTGTACGTACAAGACCCCAGTGGCCAGTGGGCAGTGGTAACCACGTTCGTGATACGACCACACGGAATGATGGCCTTGACATCAGCCTACGCCCCTGCACCCGTCCCACACGCATCCATCGCTCTCCCGGAACCGAAAAAGCAGTCGTTGCCGTGTAACTATACCGGCCGTACAACACGCAGACGCTCTGAGCTCTGACCCAGCGGCGCCGCACCTGCAGCTTTCGCCTTTCCACGACCGCGTGACGGAAGCAAAGACCAAATGCAAAGGGGGACAACGTACGTACAGGAGAATCAACGCACAAAATAGTACTGTACCGCTGCTGCTGCTACAAGTAGCGGCTACCAGCAGCGCGAGCAGGGCAGCTAGGAGCTACTACCGGTGGTAGAGGCTACTGTACGGCTGTAGTAGACGGCACAAGGTCATGGCGCCTAGAGCGTAGCTAGACAGGTGACCACGAAATGGGGCGTACTAGCTGCTGCAGCGGCCTAGCTATTCTCGGTTTAGGCCTTGCGTGCCGTCTAGGCAGAGGGTGGCCCGCCCGCTGCCGCTGAGACGAGGACAAAGCGTGCGTTGGCACGGGTGCACAGAGGCACGTACCCGCCACTCGTGCACACCACCTCCACCTCCAACTCCAAGCGTGCGGAATTCCTCCTGCACACCGTGTTCCTTTAAAAAAAACAAGGCAAAAACTTTATCTAATCAATTAATTAAGAAGAAAAATGTTAAGTTAATTTGTCGAAAAGCAGACGAAAAGCATACAATAAGACACCACGGGTGACGCCCACTCTCGTGACAGGGCTAAGCTCACTGAAACACACCGATGAAACAATGGACGACACACTCGCCAACACCAGTCGATCTCCCACCGACGCTAGAGAGAAAACGTCGTGACTACTGTGGGAGGAGCAGACACGGGACACTCCAACGTAGTTGAAGAAGACGAGCCTCCAAGAGAACTGTGCCAAATCAACCTTGTCGCCCACGTGACACAAGCTTGATGTCCTCAACACTGTCAAGCTTTTGGGGCCCCACCCCGACATCCAACGGTTCCACCAAGCCAAGCGCAGACCACCAACACGATCTTCTGGGGCCGCCATCCCGACATACCATCGCTCGTACTCGGAGCCACAACGCCGCACGACTCAGCCACCCGCGGCCCAAGCTGCACAAAGCAAAACGCTCGCACTCGGAGCCACAACGCTGCACGACTCAGCCACCCGCGGCCCAAACTTCACAAAGCAAACCACTCGCACTCGGAGCCACAACGATGCATGACTCAGCCACCCGCAGCCCAAGCCGCACAAAGCAAACCGCTCGCACTCAAGGCCACAACGCTGAACGACTCAGCCACCCGCAGCCCAAGCCGCACAAAGCAATCCGCTCGCACTCGGAGCCACAAAATCTAACTCATAGTGATCATTTCTCTTTAGCAAAGAATGACCTTGGTTATCAAAGGATTGAACAAAGATCTAATGAATTATGAGTTTAATAGACCACCTTTAGCAGAAAGACCTATATTCCTTGCTCATTATCGAACAATCACTTACTTATGGAAAAATATTTTCGTTCCGTTTAGACCAATCAGGTATTTTAGTGATAGGTTCTATAGGAACTGGACGATCCTATTTGTTCAAAAACCTAACGAAAAATTACGATTTTCCTTTCAGTAATGTACGAAGGC
Organism: Lolium rigidum; assembly: GCF_022539505.1. Classification (NCBI taxonomy): domain Eukaryota; kingdom Viridiplantae; phylum Streptophyta; class Magnoliopsida; order Poales; family Poaceae; genus Lolium; species Lolium rigidum. Next base: position 242,742,609 of record NC_061511.1, read on the forward strand.
TTCTTATTCCAAAATAACAGAAGAACCTTTTCGTTTTTTTCTTCATATACTAGGGGTTTTACTTGGAAAATACAATGTTGCATACTATGGCCACCGCTTCATTAGGCTTGTAGGTGTAGATGTTCTTATCGCCAAGAAGGTGGCTTCCGGTTGATCGATGTATTATCTTGTAAGGTTTTGACGAATAATTTAATAAAAAAAAGGTCGTGTGTATCATTTTGATGAGAAGTCGGCGGGTACACCCTCCATTTCGAGATAAGCTCCAACACAAGAAAGCTAAAAACATCCTTTTTGTAGTCCCAAGATCACTTCCGGGGCATCCCGCAGTGATGTGTTCTCCTCCCATATCAACCGATAATGACATAAATTGCATCCGCCCCTTTAGGTGCGCCTTCATGTAAGCTTCCGTGCGACGACCAAGATAAGAAACCTAGGCAAAGGAAGTGCCATTCAATCTGGCATCAACATTGGTGGGATCTTCATTTTTCCGATCAGGATGGCCTTGAACTGGTCCCCGGTCCCGGTTTTGGTCTTTGAATGATATTTTCCAAATCCACGGGTATGATAGAATTAGCCCCTAAACATGTCTCATATAAATCCAGGTTTTGCGGTTAAACACAACGATTTGTGTTATTCCGTATGCTCCAAATAACAACGGATAAAATCACATTAAGTTACGACTATCTTTTATGTGCAACCATTTTGAGGTCAAAGAAAAAGAAGTTAGTACTCCCTCGTGCCGGTTTATAGGTCTTGCACGTATCTCTAGATTACTAATTTTATCACCGTAAAATAAGATATACACTACAAACTATATATCATTAGAAAGCTTAGATCTTTTACTTTCTAATGATGTAATTTTATTGTGCAAAATTTATATTATATTGATTGAATTGATGATCTTGGGATATGCGTAGGTCCTATAAACCGGGATGGAGGTAGTAATTATTACATTAAATGTGATTCAAGCTAATACGTGCTAGGCTAGAGGTGGCACTAATCAAGAAGAAGATAGTCCAACACCGAGTAAAATGGTTTTGTCATATCCAACGAAGATCTTCAGAAGCACCAGTTAGTGAAATTCTAAAGATTGGAAAATACAAGGAGGGGCAGATGACAACCAAAGTTCACATAGGCATGGGTAAGCCATCCTCATCCAGGCACGACAACCGGGCCTGGGCTTGTAATCTTGGCCCGACAACCGGGTCGGGCATCGTATCTCGAAAACACGTTTCAATGAAGCAGCCTAGCCCATGACCCGCCAACCCAACGGGTTTTTTGGCTATGCCCGGGCCTAGTTTTTTTGTTGTCGGGGTTTTCTCGGCCGTCGACGCATGCCCATGTATACTTGATGGGACTAGAATATCCATAAAATTTTGTTTCCTCATAGAATCGCAAGAAAATCAGCGATCCATGTGCTAGAATTTTGGTTTATTGTCTTTTTCTGATTTTATTATGTTTCTTTGGGTTTCATATGTAGCCTACCTAACTTGCTTGAGAAAAAAGACTTTAATATTATTGTTGTAACTATTCCCAATAAAACACTTTGTGGTACTCGACACCATCATTTATTTTTGGGAACAACAAGTATCGTAGATGCTCTCATGGAACCAAAATTAGCACCGATAATTAACACTGTTGGAACGAAATGTAGTTTCAGGACTTGTTTTATTCATAGGATACGAAAAGTTGAGAAATGGAAAAAAATGGAGGATTTCTATGACCTACCTCCTTGAATCTTATAGAAAAGAAACCTATGAAAATTGGTAGCATAGAAAAATCATAGAAAATTTCTATAGAGATTAAGTGCATAGTATAGTTATCATAGATACATATGATTCTTTTCTAAGATGTCTAACCTCTTTTTAAAAATACAATAGAATTGTAGTATAGGAAAACAATACATAGAAATTTTGTAGGATTTAATCCTTGAATAAAATAGGCTCTATAGGAGAAAATCCTGTAGGTAAAAGTCCTACAAGATTGTTTGATTTTTTTTAATGAAGGTCATGCAAGGTAGGTTGGCTACACTGAAATGATTTATCCGTTTTTGACCCCAAAACAACTAGATCACGCCATTTACGTTGGCTAATTTGTAAAAATCTTGGACCATCTGAATGAATTCACTCAAGTTTTAAATATCTGAAATTTTGTTTGAGGGACGTGGCTGGGGAGCGACGTCCCCCAAACGCGACACAAACAAAACACGTCCACCAAACGTTCGATCCGGCCTTTGAGGGACGAGGCTGAAGATGCTCTTAGTCATTTTGTTTCATATATTTTGAGTAAAGTTGCTAACCATAGTGGCATGACCTCGACTTCAGTTCAGCCATTTGCACGGCGTAACTAAAAAAGGGCCATGGAAGTTTTAAAGTTTTTAAAAAAAACAAAAGTGATCTAAAGTTTTTTAAAAAATCATTTAGGTCAAAGAACTCGCTAAATTCCTATCTGAAAGCAGTGTAAAGGCACTAGGCAGCGTGCTGCTGGCTTGGGGGCACCGATAGGCTAGAGCGTTTTATTTTTTTGCGGGAGATAGGCTAGAGCATATGACATGCACTCTTTATTATTGAAAAAAGAGGAACAAGTCGGATTAGTAGTAGTACTAGGCTGTAGTAACAGTAGTAGACCAATATTTGATGTCCGGCAGCAGTAGATGATTAGCAAAAGCGCAAGCATGATGCAGTAGCCGCAAAGACTTTTTGACCATCGGTTTCCCCTTTCCTTCGCACATCTTCCTTGGGATCAGTGGCCCAACTACAAGTATTTGGGTAAGGCCTAGTGCCTACGTGAGTACGTGACCGGCGACCCGTAGGGGGCTGCACCTGCTAACTTTGGGCTCGCGACGCCTGTGGATTCAAAAAGGTGCTATACAATACGGCCCACCCGCTGACAGAGAGATTTGGGCCGACGCTCATCAACGCGCACAGGCTAGAAATGCCCGTGGACTCAAGGTTTCTTTGGTTTTTCTTATGGTTTGTCGGTTTCTTTCGTTTTATTTTTTCTGGGTTTTTCTGTTTTTAACATATTTTAATTTGACCAAATTTAAAATTCGAGCAATTTTTAAATCTGAGTAGTTTTCGATTTGAGCATTTTTCAAATTTAAACAATTTTAAATTTGAATTTCATAAATTCGAGTATTTCTCAAATTTGAACAACTTTCAAATTCTAACCTTTTTAACTTTGAAAAATTAAAATTTTAAATAATTTTAAAATTTGAACTTTCTCTATGCTTTTCCAAATCTGAAAAGTTATTTGAAAATAATAATAAATGAAAAAAGCTATACAAAGAAACCCATACCTGGGCCAACTCAACAAGGAGGTACGCAGCTGGAGCGAGCTTGCGAGCGATGCGTGCTCGCTCCTAGCGAGCGATAGGTAGGGTCTCCCCCGAACCGAGCAACACCCGCGTGTAGGAAGAGTGTAGTTGTGTCACGGCCGTTCGGGCACGCCTTTGTTTTTCTATTTCCTTTTTCATTATCTTTTTTTATTTCCTGATTTTTGTCCCGTTTCTTGTCTACTTTTCATGAGTCTAAACATTTTTCAAAAGAGGATATTTTTAATAGTAGATAATTTCATATTTTTAAAATACGAATGTTGTGAAAAAAATAGTTTTCAAATTTTGAATGGTTTCCAAATCTATATAAAATTTAAATCCAAATACTTTTGAAATCTATCCTTTTTTAGATCATAAATTTAAAGTAAAAAAAATAAGAAGTGGATAGAAATAGAAAGCAAAAAAACAAAAACAAAAAAACAAGGATAAACCAAACCCAAAACTGAACCAAAAAAACAAAATAAAAAGCCATAACAAAAAGCCAGATAACCCAACAAAAACAAACCTAGAAGGAAAAAACCCACGAAATGGGATCAAATACCCAGGCCGAGTCACCTTGATCGTCAAGCCAAAGGTTTGTGATTTTTGGCTCGCCAAAACCCTGATGGATGGGGGAAGCTCCATTAACATCATGTACTAGGGCATCTACTGGCATTTGCAGCTCCCAGACTCGCGCCTTGAAAAGACGAGTGTCACCTTCCTCTAGAAGGTGATTTTACCGATAGATCGCTACTTTCCCGGAAATCATCGCATGCCGAAAATTCCACCCGTGACTTTAGGGAGCGTCGCAATACAAGTAGTATCGTGGAAGTTTCACAAAGTTGGCATTTGATGGGTTCGTTGCATGAAAAACAAAATTTTCTACCGTGAACATGAACAAAAACGAAGATCCAATCTAGGAAGAAGTAAGATCTAATCTACAAAGATCGAAGCAACGAGATGCATGTGAGACTAACCCTCGAAGATTCCAAAGCTTACGAGATTAGATCTCGTTGTTGATATAGTCGATCGTCCCGTGCTGCAATCTGGCAGCACTTCCGTACTCGGTCGTGCGTACGGTGTCGATGAAGCCCGTCCTCTCCCCGTTTCAGCGGGCAGCGGAGGTGTGGTAGATCCCCTCGGAACCCCAGCAGCACGACGGCGTGGTGGTGGAGGTGGAGGAAAAATTCCTACAGGGCTTCGCCAAGCCTGCGCAGGAAGAAGGAGGAGGGAGAGAGGGGCGGCTAGGGCTTGGGGGATGATGTGCTGCGCCCCAGCCCTCCCTCCCTCTTATATAGGCGTGGGGGGCTGCCTTGGCCCCTTCTCCAAGCCCTTGGGTCGGCCAAAACAAGGGGGCAACTTCCCCAAGTTAAGTCCCTATTTTCAAGGGATTTGATCTTATCCACTTGATCCAGCCACATGGGCCTTGGGGGGCTGGTGTGGCTGGCCCATGTGGGCCTATGTGCCCCCTCCGGTCCATGTTGGTCGTCCGGGATAGGTGTGCCCACTATGGTACCCTCCGGAACCTTCTAGAACCTCCGGTACAATACCGAAAAATCCTGAACTTTTCCGGTAACCCTGAAAATGACTTCCCATATATGAATATTATTCTCCGGACCATTCCAGACCTCCTCGTGATGTCTTGGATCCAATCCGAGACTCCGAACAAACTTCGGTTCCATCTCATATTCTGAATCTACTTATGCGACATCGAACCTTAAGCGCGTCACCCTACGGTTCGTGAACTATGCAGACATGGTCGAGACTCCTTTCCGACCAATAACCAATAGCGGGATCTGGAGATCCATAATGGCTCCCACACATTCAATGATAACTTAGTGATCGATTGAACCATCTACATACGATACCGATTCCCTTTGTCACATGATACTTTACTTGTCCGAGGTTCGATCATCGGTATCTCCATACCTTGTTCAACCTCGTTACCGACAAGTACTCTTTACTCGTACCGTGGTATGTCATCTCTTGTGACACAGTCACATGCTTGCAAGCTAATCAGACGACAATCCACCGAGAGGGCCCAGAGTATATCTATCCGTCATCGGGATGGACAAATCCCACTGTTGATCCATATGCCTCAACTCACACTTTCCGAATACTTAATCCCATCTTTATAACCACCCATTTACGCAATGGCGTTTGATGTAATCAAAGTACCCGTCCGGTGTAAGTGATTTACATGATCTCATGGTCGAAGGACTAGGTAACTATGTATCGAAAGCTTATAGCAAGTTGAACTTAATGACTTGATCTCATGCTACGCTTATTTGGGTGTATGTCCATTATATCATTCACCCAATGACATAACCTTGTTATTAACAACATCCAATGTTCATGATCATGAAACCATGATCATCTATTAATCAACAAGCTAGTTATACAAGAGGCTTACTAGGGACTCCTTGTTGTTTACATAACACACATGTATCAATGTTTCGGTTAATACAATTATAGCATGGGATGTAAACATTTATCATGAACACTAAGATATAACATTAACTAATTTATTATTGCCTCTTTGGCATATCTCCAACAGTCTCCCACTTGCACTAGAGTCAATAATCTAGTTTACATTTGTAAAGATATAACACCTTGGCCTTCTGGTGCTTACCATGTTTTGCTCACGGGAGAGGTTTTAGTCAACGGATCTGACACGCTCAGAAACGTATGTATTTTACAATTCATTTGCGTCTCAGCGCATCACTCATTTTCCAAATGAGTCAGCATTAATTATATATGCTTAGTCCTCTGGTGGAACCTTAATACCGCGGTCTGAAATAAGTCACTAATATTATCACACACAATATAGCTTCAAAGTTCTGACATATCGGAACTACACCAACTTCTCAAAGAACTCCTCGACTTAACATCCTCAGTCATTGTCAAAACAATGACATACTCTGCCTTTGTTTGTAGAATCCGTCACAATATTTAGAACTCATCTAAATCTAGCATAGACTTCTTCTAGCTCATTGTGCTACCTTTTAAACAACACTTAGCCTAATTGAGATTGAAATTTTATTTTTATATGAGACCAAACTAATATCGGTGCAACACCTTACAACGATTTGTTTGTCATTACCCCATACAAAACTATATATATATATATATATATATATATATATATATATATATATATAGGGTTGCACTATTCTGAAACCGGTGCTCAGAATATTATTCTGAGCACCACCGGCCCCTATATAAGGTTTATGGCCGAACGGCCCCGCTCCGACCGAGCCCCCCCGCCCCGACCAAAATCCACCTGCCTCGATCCCGCCCCGCTTCCACCCCGTCCTCCGCCGCCACCCCGCGCCCGCCGCCCGCCTTCCCCCCGTCTCCGCCCCCGCCTCCCGCCTCCGCGCGCGCCGTCGCGCGGCGGCCGAGGGCTCGCGCGGCGACCGATCTCGCGCGGAGCCGATGCGGATCTCGCGCGGCGACCGAGCTCGCGCGGCGACCGATCTCGCGCGGCGACCGAGCTCGCGCGGAGCGACCGAGCTCGCGCGGCGGACCGAGCTCGCGCGGAGCGACCGATCTCGCGCGGAGCACACGGGATCTTTTTCTCCGGCGAGCCAACTTCTTCTCCGGCCGAATTCTTCTCTGGCGCGCCCCCCTCTTCTCCGGCGAGTCTCTTGAGGGATCCTTCTCTGCATCATTCTCTGCAAATTCAAGAAACCCAAGCAAATGGATCCTCCAAAATCTAAGAAGATGCGGATTCGACGGAAAAGAGTTGTAGATGTCGTTCCTACAAGATCTTCACCTCGATTTTCTCACAAATCTACTTTGCTCTCAGATAAAATAAGGGAAACTTGCATATCTGCAGTAGTTACACCTTTGAAACGAAGTACATCTGAACAAAATGAGGTGAGACAATGTTGTACAGACTAGAAACTATAATCTTGAACTTCTCGGTGTACTTCTCTGCATTTGTTTTTGTCGAATATTGAAATTGTACTTATTCTGTATGCTTATTGTACTTCTCTGTTTCAGCACATGAACTTTAGTAAAAAATTGAACTTAGTAATCCCTATGACCTGCACTTCTCTGTTTTGCTAGTTGTACTTAGTAATCCCTATGACCTGCACTTCTCTGTTTTGCTAGTTGTACTTAGTAATCCTTTTGAACTGTACTTAGCAAATTCAACTTAGCAAAATTGAACTTAGTAATGCCTGTATACTGTACTTCTCTGTTTCAGCACATGAACTTTAGTAAAAAATTGAACTTAGTAATCCCTATGACCTGCACTTCTCTGTTTTGCTAGTTGTACTTAGTAATGCCTGTCTACTGTACTTCTCTGTTTTGCTAGTTGTACTTAGCAAATTGTACTTAGTAATCCCTATGACCTGCACTTCTGTGTTTTCCCTAGTTGTACTTAGTAATCCTTTTGACCCGTACTTAGCAAATTCAACTTGGCAAATTGAACTTAGTAATGCCTGTGTCTTGTACTTCTGCTTTCAGCACATGAACTTTAGCAAAAAATTGAACTTAGTAATCCCTATGACCTGCACTTCTCTGTTTTGCTAGTTGAGCTTAGTAAATCCTTTTGTCCTGTACTTATCACGTTATACTAGTTGTACTTAGTAACCTCTGAGTGTTGTATTTAGTTATATTGTACTGCTAATGTTGGTTATATTGTACTTCTCTTTGTCCATAATAGTACTTCTCTTTTTTTCATGAACTAGTTATTTTATCCAAGTTATAATTGTGATATGTGTACTGCCATTCCTAATTCGAATAAATCTCTGATATTCTACTATCGCAGGATGAATCAACGGCTAGACGAAAAAAAGAAGTGAGGTTGTGCTTGATCCAAAACCTCTACGAGTGGGTTACTCCCGAAATTCCACGCAACTTCTTTGTCACTCGGCTACTCACCTTTTACAAATGGATTGGACTCGGACATGTATAGTCCGGAAACAAATTGTGATACGAACAAAAGTGCTGGACGGAAACAACGTCACAATTTCCTTACAATCCGGGGCCTCGCTGTGCCACCACATATCCCGAATATTGCACGTGTCCTATCAACTAGACGACCTGCTAGAAAGGTTGCTGAGGTTGGTGCTACACATCCTCCGGATCAACATAATTCTAGTGCCTACAAAATGACTAGTAGGGAACCGAAGTACACGAAACGAGCAGCACCTTCATCCTCCGGATTTCCTCCTCAACGTGCACACTGTACATCCCTCATCCTCTCGGATTTGCTCCTCCACGTGCACATGTATATCCCTCATCCTCCGGATTTCCTCCTCCACGTGCACATGTATATCCCTCATCCTCTGGATTTCCTCCTCCACGTGCACCTGTACATCCCTCATCCTCTAGATTTCCTCCTCCACGTGCACCTGTACGACCCTCGTCCTCTGGATTGCCTCCTCGTGACCCTGTACGACCCTCGTCATCTAGATTACCACGCCGTGACCCGTCAGATCCATTGTTACACAAATCATTGGTGACACCGCCTTGCCCAATACTCCACGAAGAAGAAGCGAGATACCCCGGTGGAGCAACGTCGCTACGGCCATGTGAGTACATTTGAAGAAATTTAGTTTCTAAACATCTTGTCTGTATCACACTTGTACTTGTTGCTACATTATACTTGTACTTTTCGTTTTATGATACTTGTGCTTATCATTGAAATGCCTAATGTACTATTGTTTTTTGTTTTTGCGGGATAATGATCTTCCGGATTATCTATTACCAAAGATTAAAATGGTATTCAAAGATTTCGAGGATGCCAAAATATTTTACAACGGATATGCAAGGCATGCTGGTTTTGGAGTCGGAGCCGGACAGCACAATGGTGCCAATCGATACCTATACTTGCAACCGCCAAGGTCATTACGAGAGCAACCGTTGCGAGCCGGCCGCCGGCGTGATAAAACCACTAGTCGATGTGGTTGCCCTGTCGGCATTAGAGTAAAGAAGAAGGAAGATGATACTTATGTAATTGAGAATATAAAATTCGAACACAACCACCATATGATTCAAAGCCCCGAGCATGATGAATTTCATACATTCTCATAAAAATTTCGACCCTTCTTTGCTGGAATTTGTAAAGTTCCTGCAGTTTAATAATGTAACTCATCGGATAATTTTGTCGATCCTATATTCATCGGTGGGAGGCGCGCGGTACTTAACATTTCATGGGCGCGACTTGCTAAACCGGTAAAGCAACACTCTACCCTTTTTGCTCTTTTCAACTTAGAATTTAAGTTGTTTGTGAACCTCAACTTCCCTTTATGATAACTCTGTACTTAACGTGTGAAAAAACATTCCTATTCTTGCATGTCTATCTTTCCATGTACTTTTGATTGTAGTATGGTTGTACTTCATGCTAAAAGCAATCTGTACTTTCCGTCCATATAATTGCAGGAAGGCAATAAATTCCCAAGAGGATATTAGGGATGACATTAATAAGCTTCGTCTTACTTTGGCGAGATGAAAGCTTGCAACAAAGAGTTTTTCTTCGATTTTCAGCTTGATGATGAAAACCGTATAAAGAATATATTTTGGGCTCCCGCAAGCTGTAGGGGATCATACGAGGATTTTGGGGATTGCATAACATTTGATACAACATACAAAACAAACGGACACGACATGCCCCTCGGAGTCTTTGTCGGAGTAAACCATCACACTGCAGTCCACTATTTTTGCTTGTGCTCTTGTCGGGGATGAAAGTGAAGACTCATTTTATTGGGCTGTTCGAACGTTCTTAAGGTGCATGAATGGGAAGCAGCCCACAATAATTTTAACGAGTCATGTTTACGCACAATCTTTTGCATATTTTACGTGAGAACATATAGCATAGTAAATAATATTACATCCGAACCGAAATTCAAATTTGCACTGCTTCACTTATGTTCGATTTCTAGACACCTTCTTTTTATTTACGGACCAATGCCCGTCCATGGCACAAGCAATCCCTCGTGTTTTCTTTAAAACACCGCATAAACTATGCCGATGGCATATGATGAAAAAATTCCACCTACACTTGTCGAGTCCGTACAAGAAGTATTTGACCTTCAAGGCTGAGTTTACTGACAATCCTGAATTGGCCACTCATGCCTACGGAATTTGAAAACGCTTGGCGAAATCTACTTGACAAATACAATGCGCACGATGATCCCATGATGTTGCAGCTACGGGAAATCGGGGAGGAGTGGATCTCAGCCTATTTCAAGAACGTCTTACGCGCAAGAATGACATCTACTCGGCGCTCGAGAAAGCATGAATGCATCCCTAAAGCGTAGTACGTTAAATGAGAAGCTCGGTACGAACCGTTTTGCGAGAACAAGTTACCAAACTAATATTCCAAAGGAGACAAGCGAGAAAATTCAAAGACATATGCAATACGGTACTTAATCTAAAAAACATTTACTGCACATCTTGTGCTTCATGTTAGCATTCTTGTTATCTTTTCTTCATAAAAGATTAAAAAAAATGTGTTGTGTCCTCTTTTCGATCAAAAACAAATAAGAGAACCCATTATGGATTTGAGCATCAATTCCCGCAACTTTATACGAAGACTGTTTTCAAAGAGTTGCGAGGCTCTGCTGAAGAAAAGCACACTCTTCCGCATAAAACCAAACCCGAGACTACCCGAACTTGATGAGTACAATTATCTGGTGACCTATCACCAACCAACGAACGACTTTTCTTGGTCAAACCATCAGTTCAGAGTACTTGCAGATCCTATTAGAGGCGAATACAGGTGCGAGTGCCTGCTATGGGAACACACAGGTACAACATTATAAAAAAAAACAAAAAAAAACTTGTACTTCTGTTACCTTGTGACTTAAACTTCTGTTTCACCCATCCTTACACTTCTTACAGTTTCGATGGATTGAAACTTCATTTTATCACAACAGGACTGTTACTGCCTACATATTTTATGCCTGTCTGGACCACACGAGGGTTGATAGCGTTCCGATCGAGTTACATACTAAGAAGGTACACTAATGGAGCGCGACATAGAGGAACTTTTGATAGGAGAGATTACAAGACACAAGCTTCGATGGAACCTCGTATCCGTACCCGGCAGAATGAAATCACTGCAGCTGGCTATGAAAGTTGTTCGGAAAGCTACATGCTCGGAAGAACGACGGGCAAGAGCAAAAGTTGGTGCGCGAGCATCGTATGACGAACTTGATGCAATGGGTTCGTCAACACCGGATAATGATGAAGATGGTTCGGGCCGGTGCCCGGATATTGATGAGTTTGAGCTCGAAGAAACTCACTTTTGGACGAGAACCCCAACGAGACATATCTCGATTGTCCTAACCGGCAAGAAAATCAGCCGACAACGATGGTAACGATATGCCGCATAGGGTTATACTACCACCACCTAAGTCCAAAACTAAAGGAAGCGAGGAATAAGGAACACGGTGGCTCTAAACCTCCGGGAGCTATGAAGAAGAAGATGCGAGAGAGCTCGTGAAGAGGGAAGGGAAGAACACGTGCGGTATATGCAAGATGAAAGCGGGACACAACTCTAGATCTTGTCCAAAAGATCCTAGAGTAAAGAAACAACTTGCTATAAGTAAAATAAAAGCTCCAAGAAGAAAAATGTGTTCGGGATGTAAAAAATATGGAACAGGCCACAACTCTCTTACTTGCCACCGTGACAAATGGCTTGAAGCTAAAAGGAAAATCAAAGAAGAAAATGCTAACAAGAAGAAAACCAAAGAAGGAGGAGGAAGAGGACGAAGAAGAAGAAGAAGAAGAAGAAGAAGAAGAAGAAGAAGAAGAAGGAGAGGACGAGGAAGAGGAAGAGGAAGAGGAACAAGATGAGGAAGAAGAGGATGACGAGGGAGAGGGAGAGGAAGAAGAAGAAGAAGATGATGGCGAGGGAGAGGGAGAGGAAGAGGAAGATGAGGCTGAGGAAAACGAGGACATAGAAGAAGATGACAAAGCGGAAGACGAGGATGAAGGAAATGAACCAACGCCACCTACACTAAGAAGGAGCACCAGAAATAAGTTAGCATAAAAAAACATAGAAATAAGTTACGATATTGTAATTAGTTTACTTCCCATTCAGCAATTATCTGTAATGGAAAATGATCTTGGTTTACTCCATTCAGTAATTAGTTTACTACCATTAAACATAATTTCAAGTACGTACATCGGCAACATCGGCGACGATAAGATAAAAAGTAGGAAGTACAATATATATAACTAGGAAGTACGAGGTTACTCAATAGGAAGTACAGAGTCTGTTAAAAATTACAAAAATATACAGAAAAAATGACGACCTAGGTAGGCCCGAGACGTCAAGTTCTAGCATGAATTAGAAAGAAGTACAAGATGACATCGAATGGCAGTACAACACGAATTTGATATATGAATACACAACTTATTTGTCTTACAGGCAAAAAACAAAGGAAGTTCAGGAATGAACTACAAGGAAGTACAAGAAAGAAGTGCAAGGAAGTACATAACTACCATTAAGATAAATTCAAGTATATACATCAGCAACAAAAAAGATAAAAAATTAGAAAGTACAATATATACTACTAGAAAGTACAAGTTAACTCAGTACGAAGTACAAAGTACGCAAAAAATTACAAAAATATACAAAAAAATTGACCACACGGGTAGGCCATAGACTACGTTGGCCCTTGTCGAAACAAGGCATCGATAGGCCCACCGGTCGAGAGAAAGGGTGCGCCGTGTGTAAGCGCATATGCAGGTTATTTAGGACGGTTGGCAACATGTCGGGACGCGGCCTTATAAACCACTCGTCACGGCGATCAACTAGCGAGGTGGGACTAAAAGTCCCACCCGCAAAACGCTGCACACGTACCGGCACGCTTACTCGGGCCGGAAAGCCCGGCCGGGCCGTTAAGCGGCTCGTCAATCAAAGAAGTACAGCCTCAACAACAAGGCCAGCAAAAAGAAAGTACAAGCATACATGCTAGGAGGTACATAATTCAAGTACAAGTAAGTACAAGCTGGGAATACAAGTAAAAAAAAATATCATAGATGAATGCTGCGGGAATACAAGTAAGTACAATCGTTACATTCATGAAGTCCAATAAGAAGTTTATATCATAGCTTTAGTTTGTAGGGGATACAAAGGAGGATTAAAAATATAGAAGATGACCAGGAAGTACAGGAGTAAAAACAAAGAAGTACAATTGGACAAAATGCAAAAGTACTAGCTTTGAATCTTGAACTACAGTAAAAATATATATCCCAAAATTATTATATGGGGAATACGGAAGAAGTACAACCTAAAATATGCAGGAAGTACAACACTTCTCTCAAAAAGAAACACAAAAGGCTAATTGAAAAAGAAGAACAAAAAGATATATTGCAAGAAGTACGGGATAACATCAATCAAAAAGTACAAGCTTACTCGGTACCAAGTACATGATTGATTAGTATGAAGTACACTGATGTTCCAGTACAACATGAAAAAGACTGATGTTCCAATAGGTCAAACTATATTAAATTACAAATATGAATATAAAATTCAAATTATATACGAATATGAAAAATATGTTCCTATGCCATACGGCTAAGCATCATAATAAGCTCTTCTCCTTGGGTAGACAACACGAGAATGTGGAGAAAGGCATTGAATTTCCACGCGAGATCATGTAGAGGAACCTTGTTGTTGACATGGAACACGGTTGAGTACAAGTACTCGCCTTCCAATCATCAACGCGAGGCTGCATATAAATAAACAGAAAAAGCAAGAATTATGAAAAAAGAAAAATACGAAATATAAGAAAAAATTACTTCATCTATGAAGATAAAAACATACATCATCATCCGCAATGTCCGGAACGACTTGGTCACCGTCAAAAGAAGATGCAAACTTCAAACAGTAGTAGCCACACTTGGTTGAAACCACAGCTTGGGGACGTGCACATAGTTCGGCTTCTTTGAAACATTGTTCCAATTGGGATGACCACTTTTGGCATAATGTTGTTTGCCATAAACTCCTTCCATGACTAAGGTCAACCTTCGAGCCTGTTTTAACATTGAAATAAAAAAGGAATGACGTTAAGCAAAGGGATATTTAACCTAAAAAAATGTCGGAAAATCAAGCGGAAAATTATTAGAACATACAATCTCCTTGACATCTGCAGGCATGGAACGAACTCCGAGAAAGTTCTTTGTGGCTACTCCAATCAAACGAATCGAGAACATCAAAGGTTGCACGATACTTGTTCATGACATACAAGACATGATGCTTCAGTTGTGAACCAGGCATCGTCTTACGATAGGGCATGATGATGCTGTTATTAAAAAGTACATCAAAAAATAAAACTCAGCGAAGTGCGGGCGAGGTTAGGGCATCAAAGTTTTATATTGAATGTATTACCAGATTTGCAGTCAAGAGATTCTCTGCTGGTTTCAAATAGTCTTGGAAACTCTGCACAGCCCTTACAACATCAAAGTTCTTGCTCACAGTCATGCCGTCCATTTCTAGCAAATACTACACAGAAAAAGATTATAGTTAAAAATGTTATGACTATTCAACAAATAACAACTAGCTTATAAATAGAAAGAAGAGAAACTATATTATTCACCGTAAGAAAGTAGGGAGACAATAGGACACGCGTTCCAGAAGCAAAGACATGATTACGGGTGGGATCCTCCTTCCAGCGGCAGATAATATAGCTCATCATTTCACCCTCTAACTCCCCAAGATCTCCAAAGGCCTTAGCCAATTCTTTGCCGGTAAATAATGATTCAATATCATCGCCAAACGTATCCTTCCCATGGACAAATCTACGATAATTGACACTGTATAGACACAAAAAACAAAAATCATTACAGAGGGGAAAAAACAGGTCAAAAAAGAAAAGAAAAAGTTCAGGAAAAAACATGTGGTCGAAGGATCATAAAAAGATATCATACCTTCCATATTTTTCGACTCCATGCTTGCTCGGCATGAAGTCCTTAAGCAACCTTGCATTTTTAAGCTGATTGAACTCACCGAGGCTTTAAAATCTCTACAGATCCACTCCACTTCTTGGGTCTTCTTGGAGCCCTCTTTGTAGTCGTGATATTAGCCGAGTCGACCGAAGGATCCTTTCTCTTCTTAACAGGAGTAAGTACCTTTCCAGACCTAGTCTTTGGGGTAACAAAGTCATCATCAGAGGATATAACTTCAGCATCCACAACTGTCTTTTCAATAACAGTAGCCTTCCCAAGAACATCAGCCAGCTTATTCTTCAGAGAATCAAAGGATTTGTTGTCAGTTCTCTTCACAGAATCATCATCTTGACTACTGATGTTAACGACATCAGCTTCAGGGACAAAGATCTGAGTCTGGCTATCGAAAAGACAGAAATTCTCTTCATCAAGATCAAGAGATTGAGCTGCAAACAAGAAGTCAGTTGTAAACTTTTTAAAAAATGTATCTGAAACTTATTAAAAATTAACTTTGAATCCAAAGAGCATGGTTTTCTTTATGTTAGGAATGTCCTTGCATGTAAATTCTGTAAGCGACCTACCATTCCAAGACCCAACGGTATGTAACATAAAGAAACCACAGTCCGACTCATGCAGAAAAAACAAGATACATCATGACAATAAAGGACATATAAATGATGTGCAAAAATTATAGATTAAAAAAATAACACATGTCTCACGCATTGTCTCGCTTGCGGTGTACACAAGTACTCTGTCTTCAAGTCATCAATAGTAAGTGGACTGAGAGGGTCTTGCATGTCACGGGAAGCATCCGCCCAAAGCTGCTTTATATTCTTCGTCATCTTGTTGAACATGAACCATCCGAGTAGGATCTTTGCATGTATACAAAGAATCAATATCTTGGAAAGATCTATCCCTCGGATTCAGCGTAACCACGACGTAATGTCCAACCGCATCTCTAGATTTTGGAGGATCAAAAGTTGGAAAAACAACACTGTAAAAATGGACAATTAATATATAAGAAAGGCATCGAGCGGTAAAATTTATATTATACAAAACAAATTTAAAAAGTTTACTCACAATATCATGCCTGTCCATACGCTCAAGTCCAGATTCGGTAAACCAAGACCTCACATTTTTGTCAAAGGATCCGTTCCATATCTTACGCTGAAATGTAAGTAACGGACTTCAAATACCGGGGGAAAAAAGATAGGTAAGTAACAAAACTAAATCATAAATGTCCGCAACTTACACAAACCCGGAAAGGAACAATAAGCTTGCTTGGTGCCCTTGTATTTCTCCCTCATCGGGTGAATGCCAATTTCAGCTACGGTACTTGATAGCATCCCACGCAGGTTAAATGATTCCGAAACATCCTTAACGGTAGCTTCGCAAAATTTATTACGAAACATCACCTTATCCCCGAAAAATAATAATAAAATAATATTTAATTAAACATGTCAATATGAGAAAGAGTTGCCATAAGGATTGTTGCATAAAAAAAATAATATCAACTTACGCTACTTCATCACTGCTTTTTACTTTTGTAACAGAATAGAAAAACTTGTCAATACTTTCTCGAAGTTTTGCAGAATAATTGCGGTACTGAGAGGTTGCAGAAACAAAAGAAATTAAAACATCACGACCTTAAAAAAGAATAAACATAAAATGATATGATTCAAAGATTATAAAAAAAAATACGGTTTGAAGTGCACGAGACTAGAGAAGTACGGGACTACACGAGAAAGAAGTGCGGGTCCATGTGCAAAGAAGTACAAGCTGAAAAAAGTAGAACTAAGTGTACTCAACTACCTAAGTTGTGGGAAGTACAAACACAATTGCCAGGGAAGTACAGGAGCAGAAAATTCATGACTATATATCTACAAAGCTGCAATCCTTTTCGTGCAAAAGGATGTACATGTAAGGAAGTACAAGCAAGGTAAACAGAAAAGTACATGTAACGTCAAGGTAAAAAACAGAAAAGTGAAACAGGAAGTACAAGCAAATCTGCACACTTCTTTTCTATGTTTCCAGAACACAAACTTAATAGACAAAGAAACTGAATTTTTTATTTTACAACCAGGTCCGACAACAAGAACATACATAATCTAACGATATTTTGTTCAAGGTAGTTTTACATTCCCAACATCCCCAACACTTGCAAAGCACACCACACAAAAAGCAACAAACAAAAGCAAAATCAAACTACCAAAGCATGAACTTTACGAGGTCTTGCCTAAATCTTGAGATGTCGGAGCTGGCTCCTCAGTTTGTTCAGCAGCATTGTCCTCCTGCCTAGAAGGCGCAGCAGCAAATAAAGTGCTTGCTGGCACAAGTTGCGAAACCAAAGGTGAAGGCTCTCGGTCGAGAGCAACGAGCATAAGGGGGCGCGTCAACTTTATAAGTATCCGCTCGACATTAAGAGTAGCGGTGACAACATCACTCTTGGTAACTTCGGGAATAACGGGAGCAATGGTAACATCGAGCATGCAGCGGGAGCATGGACAGAACCAGTATTCAGTCCTTCACCAGTATGAGGACACTTAACACCATCAGGTGCTTCCTGCTCATCAAGAGTTTCAGCACCGTCCTTGCCAGACCAGAGATCATCCATGGCATCCACAAAATTCTCCTTGTCATCTTGACGTACATCCGTAAAAGTATTCGCAGCCTCCAAATCATCACATGGAGGAGTATCAGCAGCAGGCAAATCTTCATTGGTAGTAGCCTGCATAAAAATAAAATAGAAATAAAGTCATTACAAAAAAATTTGAAAAAAAGAAAGCATAAGACAAAGATAAAAGAAAAGAAGTTCAGCTTTGCATCTAAAAAGAAGATCAAAATAAAAATACAGAAAATCTCACATCTCCAAGAGATGAGCCGGAAGCATGTCGGCGACGGTAGGAGTACGGGGACGCACAGCGAGCACGATCGAGCACGGGGGAAAACCAGCAGCAGCGGCGACGGAAGAAGCAGCTGCAGCAGCTGCATCAGCATCATTCATGGCCTTCAAATATGCCTCAGCTTTTTCCTCATATGGTTTGCAACGAGCATCCTGGGATGCCTTGAACGGGCACAAACCCTGTCGCATGTGAACAATGCTAGTCTGAAAGTGCACAATGTTTGCAGCCTCCAAATCAAGGGTATCCTTTGTTGCAACTTCATCAAAACAAAGTTCGGGAGGCAAGAAGCCGGCGGTGTAGCTCGGTCGCTTGGCGGATGTAGGTATTTGAAGAGACAAATCATATGCTTTTGAAAGGAGAGCTTCAATATCCCCACAAACATTAACGAGTCAAAGACTCCATTTGGAGCACATTGCCCATCCGAGGCAGATCCACTGCTACTACACCATAAAAGGTCTAGAAGGCTGAAAAGGCTGCAAGAGAAGAGCTACTCCTCTTCGAAGGAGTCAAACGCCCACCAGTCATTCTAGGTACATCATCAAAGAACACAATATCACCACGTGATTTCCACTGCAAACGCACATGAAGATAAAAACAATGTTAAAATCAAAAGTTGAATGAAACAAAAATAAAAAAAAACAAGAATAAAAGAAGAAAGTGGACTCACCGGTAACTTGCCATAAATCCACGAAGAAGGCTTCCGGTCACCTTCCTTAATACGATCAAGATCGAGAAAGCTTCAAAAGATTCGTTGGATTCATGAAAAGTGCACGAGGTGTGCGTTTATCCCTAGGATTTAGCTTCCTGTGGTCAATGCGGTCAAGATACATGAGAAGAGGAGCAATGGCACGGCCAGGAATAGCGACCCAATCTGATTTTGATGCTCGCCGGTTCAAAACAGACTTTCCTAAGCTCATCAACTACAAGCTGGCACAAGTTAAAATCCTTAAGCTTGAGGATATCAAAATCTTCAACCATTGCGGCTTCCCTTGAAACACGAGTAGTATAGCCAGGGCAGATAAATTTGTTATAAAGAACAAGACCGAAAACCTTCAAAGCCAAAGCATCATTGGCTGGGTCTTTCACAAGATTTGCAAGTAACCTCCTAAGATTCTTCGTCTCAATTTGCTTATTCCTGGCATAACCTAACTCAGCCTTTAACCTCATCAAAGCATCATCATGTATACTATCTGAAGGCCTAGGAGGTGAATTCTCGCCAAAAGGAAGCGCAAACAACTTGTGAATTGCATCGGCATTGATCCGAATAATCTTGGTACCATCTCCAAGATCCAAATTCATCGTGACAGGATCGATATGGTACATCGAAAGGACATAAGACGTCGATTGATGTTTGTTCTTATCTTGAAATCCCCAATATGACCCAATCCGACTTCACGAACCAACAGACTTGTGTCTTTCCTCAAGCAAACCAAAGCGAGAGTTAATTCCTTCAAAGAGCACACGGCAACGATATTAAACCGCTCATTTTCATCATGAACCACAGCAGAAGGTTCTGCCTGCCCTCTCCTCCTCCGCTCATTTTCATCATGAACCACAGCAGAAGGTTCTGCCTGCCCTCTCCTCCTCTTAACAACCTTATACAAAATTTAAAAGAACATTACATGCATGAGATAGAATCACAAACGAGATAATTACAAAAACAAGTACACTAATAAAAAAGAAGTACAAGAGAAGGAACACATGAAGTACAAGTTATTCAAATGTGGAAGTACTAGCACCAAGAAAAAGAGAGACCATACATATAAACAACTAGAGGAGGCATATAATAAATATGAAAAAGAAAGGGAAGTACAAGAGAAGGAACACATGAAGTACAAGTTATTCAAATGAGGAAGTACTAGCACCAAGAAAAAGAGAGACCATACATATAAACAACTAGAGGAGGCATATAATAAATATGAAAAAGAAAGGGAAGTACAAGAGAAGGAACACATGAAGTACAAGTTATTCAAATGAGGAAGTACTAGCACCAAGAAAAAGAGAGACCATACATATAAACAACTAGAGGAGGCATATAATAAATATGAAAAAGAAAGGGAAGTACAAGAGAAGGAACACATGAAGTACAAGTTATTCAAATGAGGAAGTACTAGCACCAAGAAAAAGAGAGACCATACATATAAACAACTAGAGGAGGCATATAATAAATATGAAAAGAAAGGGAAGTACAAGAGAAGGAACACATGAAGTACAAGTTATTCAAATAAGGAAGTACTAGCACAAAAAAAAAAGACCATACATATAAACAACTAGAGGAGGCATATAATAAATATGAAAAGAAAGGGAAGTACAAGAGAAGGAACACATGAAGTACAAGTTATTCAAATGAGGGAGTACTAGCACCAAGAAAAAGAAAGACCATACATATAAACAACTAGAGGAGGCATATAATAATATATGAAAAAAACAGGAGGTAACCTTAGGAATGTCATCATCAGAAACCTGATGATCCTCGAGCACAAAATCTTCATCTTCTTTAAAACAAACAGTTTTCTTTCTCTTAGGAGCAGATTTTTTCACCGTCTTAGGATTCACCTTCGGCTTATCAACAACACTCTTACCACCGAGTAGCATCAGCGAGGCTTTACCTTCTTAAAAGCGAAACCTACAGGATACAAAATTATCAAGTAATTAGAAAAGATACAGAGATATCGGGTAAGTTGATAAAAACTAAAATGAAGTGAGATGAGCCTGCTTCCACCTTAGATTTAGCTTGCTTCCCCTTAGCAATAACACCAAGAGGGCTAGCTTTCGCATATTTAGAATACGTGGGCTTTGTCGTGTGCTACCATCAACACTAGACACAGACAGAGACACGAGGACTTCACAGGGGTACCAGCTATACCAAGCATCAGCCATCCTCTTCTTTCGGACAACACCCCTTTTCCCGTGCGTGGTAACAGGACTGCTAGGAACAACAAGGGACAAATTAATATCGGACGCGAAGCGGACTCGGGATCAACATGAGCCGCCACATCGGCATCCGCATCGAGACGCGAGAGCAGACATCCGCATTATCATCATGGGACGCCGCATCAGCATCTGCATCAGACGCAGAAGCAAACTCGGGATCAACATGAGCCGCCACATCAGCATCTGCATCAGACGCAGGATCAGACTCAGGATCAACATGGGCCGCCACACTATCATCAATAGTCGCATCGCTATCATAAGGAGGAGCCTCGCTATCATCATGAGCCACCTTGCTCCTCCGTTCCCTACGATGGTAAGCTATGGGACCAACATTAGATGCTCCCGCATCATGAATCGCCTTGACCTTTCGTTCCCTAGCACGCACAATTTTCCGTGCAACCCTTTCTTCCTCGGCGGCAAGTCGGGCTGGAACATCTTCTATCCGAGTAAGCGGCTCGGTGCCGTCAACATCCCGAGTAGGAGTTAACGACAACTCCAAAGAACCTATATCACCTTCACCTTGCTCGGAACCATCATGAGCGGACATTCGATCTCCATCTCCATAAGTCTCTTCTACGGAAGCAAGTACATCGGTGATATCCTTGTCGGTAGTTTCGGCTTGCAAATCTGCATCTGCATTAAAGAAAAAGAAACAAATTAATTACAACAGCAATGAAAAAAAAATATTTAATTTCCTAAAATGGTAAAATAAAAGGTAAGGAAGTCCAACAATACATATCAGATAAGTGCAATGCAATTAACTGCATTATTTGTAACTAAAAACAAAGGAAGTACAAACTGCTACAAAATATAGAATACACAGTCTTATTTCTCTTAAGAGCATATATTTTAGTTGTCTTATGATTCACATAACAAAAGAGAACAAGCATGACAATACAAAAATCACAAAAAAACAAGACAATGAGCACACAAACAGGGATCATATTAAAAATGATTACCAGATGTAGAAGAGCTTTTCTTAACCTCATCCTCACTCCTAATCCTCACAGTAACATCAGGGAAAACGATAGGAATACCGGCAACGAGACTTAGTTTGCCATCGGCGGCAAACAATTTCGCTTTCTTAATAACTGTAACTTCACCTAAAAAAAAGAAATGGGTTCAGACATAGTAAAATGAACAATATAAGATGATAAGTAGAATAGAAACAATCAGAACAAGAAAAATGCAAAAACAAAACTAGGAGAGAGCAGTACTAAAAATAAAGAACTACAAAATAAGAACATACACATGAATCTGGAAAAGAAGTACATGTACTAACATCAGATAAGTACATGTACATGTAGAAACAAAAACAGAAAATAATTAGGAGAATTTCCATTGTCAAAATAACAAGGGAAGTACAACTGGTACAAAAAAAAAGTAAAAAATAAACTGCAGTATATGCAACTAAACAAGGGAAGTACAACTGGTACATATAAATAAGTACATGTAACAACAAGACATGACCGAATATACAGGTAGAAAACAAAACCAAAACCAATTAGAATAATTTCGTTGTCGGATAACACACATCCATGAGTAAAAAAATAACTGCAGAGTATATGAAACTAAACAAGGGAAGTACAACTTGTACCAACAAGTAAGTACATATATGAATACCGAGATAAGTATATTTATATGGAGAATGATCATGAAAGCAACGCAAGAATTAACATTGTATAAACTAATTCGAGATCTAAAGGGAAGCACAATTTCGCCGCAATTAAGTACCACAAAAACAAAACGAAACATAAAATTACCTTGGGTTTCTCGAGGCGATGGGGATTTCGGGCAGGATCCATGACTAAAAAAAATAAAATCGACCTCTCCCGATCAACGCGGAGATCGAAGCACATGAACACGAACCCCGCAAACCAACCACACATCAAAAAGCAAAAATCAAAACGAATTAGTCCGAGGAGAATGCAACGAGACAAACAAGAAGACACGCTGCGCGATACAAAAGGAAAGAACAAACAAGATCTACAAAAGCAGGAAACCCTAAGCTATGAACAGTAACCCCTAATCCGGAACCCAACCTCACGAGAGCATTCGCGGGAGAAAATTTGAGGGGCCGGAGAAGGATAGACGGAATAGAAGTACCGCGCGAGATAGGGAGGGGCGCGGAGAAGTTGCTCGTACCGGAAGAAAGCAGCGGCTCCGTCGCCGCAACCGCGCAGCGAGTTCCTCTCGCGACGAGAGACGAGGAAAGCGAAGAGAGAGTGGGGAAGGTGGAGTTACGCCGTGCGGACAGTGCGGAACGGCTGCACAACTTGCAGTTATGATGCAAGAGACGCATACGGACGCCACCGGGCCACAATTAAATGGGCCGAAAAATACCAATTCATAACAAATCGGGCCCAGAAAAGCCCGACTGGGCCGTTACCTGGCATGTCAAACAAATAAGTACAGCCTTAAAAACAAAAAACAAAGGGCAGCGTAAAGGAAATACAAAGCATAAACGATAAGGAAGTACAGGATACAAGTACAAGTAAGTACAACTTTAATTTACAAGAATACAATTAATAAAAAATAGGGATTTCTATTTTCGTGCCCCTGCTTCGTTAGTTGTACTCAGTTTTCCCCAGCTCGTTAGTTTTTCCTCAGTTTTCCCCTCCCTCTAGTTTGAAACCCCTCGAAGACGCGGGTTGCCGTCGGGTCGAGGCCTTACCGTTACCGTGAGGTCGGTTCCTCGCCGACCGTCTCGTGGCCGACGGGTGGATCCATCTACCGCCGACGCGTGGGCCGTTTTATTTCCTGATTGTATACGCGGTGCTGCCAATGACAAATGGGGCCGCTCTATGGGGCTGCCGCAGCCAATGACCAGTGGGTCGTCTATTTATTTATAGAAAATTATATATTGCCGCTCCGTGGGGCCTCCGCAGCCAATGACCGTTGTGGTCGTCTATTTTATTTAGAGAATATAATATAGAGCCGCTCCGTAGGGGCCGCCTCAGCCCATGGCACGTGACTATTTTCGCAGCTTAATCTAAAGTGACTCTTATGCTAAACATTGTGCATCCCGACGTTGACCTAGCAAAGTGGTGGCGAGCATAGCCGTTCCGACCATGCCGATATCGGCATCGGCATCGGCATCGTTTGGAGGATGTGGTGCTCGAATAATAGTGGAAATGGGATGTTATTTTTTACATGCATAATATATAGAAAATAGCTAGATCTCTAAATCGATGCATATGAAGCTACATATATATTCTTGGTCATAATCCCCTTAATTATCTAAAGGGGATGGATGCATGGCTTCACGTCGTCGTCGCTTTCATCGTCGGTATCTTCGTCGTCCGAGTAGTAGTACCTCCTGCACATTGTTCCGTCGAACACCTTCACCGTGAGCACATCATCGCCTTCATATTTGAAGTGTACGAACCAGCCGAAATCCACACCGTGCGCGATGGCGAATTTCTCCCAGCCCTTGTCGAGGTACATCCGGCCTTGTCCGTCAAATAGGACCTCCACGGTCCAGAGACGAGGACCGCAGTCAGCCTGCTCGCGGATACACCTTAGCTGGCTCCTTGCCGTCAAGATAGTCCGCAAATTTTTTTGGGAGTTCCTGCAAAGAGATCGAGCGCCGATCGTTTGAAATTAGGGAACCCTTGAAATTAAAGGTTTTTTAGAACATGCCCATAATTAATCACATGCATCATATATGTGGGAACGCGTACGTACCTTCTTGACCAAAGGGTCTTCATAGACGACGATGAAGAACTCCTCTATGATCAATGGCAGTGTTGACGGTGGTGGTGGCAATGATGATGATCCACTTCCCCTTCCCCTTCCCCTTCCCCTTCCCCTTCCGGTCCGCTTCCGAGACGTGGAAGCCATGGCAATGGATAAAGTGTATGTGAACGAAAAGAAGAGAGAGGCGGAACCTATTGACACAAGGGATGGCCGTGTGGGTGTTTATAAGGGAGAGATGACCGTTGTAGGGTTTACACAATAAAATAAGGAGGAGATGACCGTTGTGGGGGTTTATACACAATAAATTAAGGAGGAGACGACCGTTGTGGGGGTATAGTTTATCATTTTACCGTGAAAAGTAATGCCTAAAAGGAAAGTAATGGCTACAAGAAATCGGTGATGGTTTATCGTTTTTTGCGTGAAAAGTAATGGGTACAAGAAATGGGTGATGGTGTATCATTTTTTGCGTGAAAAGTAATGGCTACACGAAATGGGTGATGGTGTATCATTTTTGTGCGTGAAAAGTAATGGCTACAACAAATCGGTGATGGTTTATCATTTTTGTGCGTGAAAAGTAATGGCTACAACAAAATCGGTGATGGTTTATCATTTTTTTGCGTGAAAAGTAATGGGTACACGAAATGGGTGATGGTGTATCATTTTTGTGCGTGAAAAGTAATGGCTACAAGAAATCGGTGATGGTTTATCGTTTTTTGCGTGAAAAGTAATGGGTACACGAAATGGGTGATGGTGTATCATTTTTGTGCGTGAAAAGTAATGGCTACAACAAATCGGTGATGGTTTATCATTTTTTGCGTGAAAAGTAATGGCTACACGAAATGGGTGATGGTGTATCATTTTTGTGCGTGAAAAGTAATGGCTACAACAAATCGGTGATGGTTTATCATTTTTTGCGTGAAAAGTAATGCCTAAAAAGAGTTTATAATTTAGCTCGTGAAAAATAATGCAGAAAACCAAACTTTGCGTGAAGCTAACCGACGACGAGAGAGAGAGAGAGGGTGGTGGCCCCGACCGAGAGAGAGATAGGGGTTATCCCGCCCGTTAGATCATACGATCAACGGTCGTCGGGCACGATCCGCGTGACATGGGCTAGACCAATCGGGGCAATGTTGGGCGTCTGTGAGAGTTTGTGAAGGGAGAGGGCAAAGCCGAGTAGTATCAAGAAACCAAGGGCAAGTGAGTAGTAAACGGACTAAGGGATTCAAATATGAGATTTAAAAAATGGAAAATGCGTGTTTTGTACAATGAAACCCATCTTGGCCTACCTCAAACTATTTGCAATACAAATCTACATGAGTGTGAAAATTATGGTCTCATTCGGACAAAGTATGTTTTGGGGAAAGCTGTTTTGGGTAGGGCTTATTATGGAAAACCATGCACCTTCATAGCTACTAGGTGATTTGAGAAGTGGCAATTTGTGGTGAAACTTGATTTATCTACGATTTATCTATGATTTGAGAAGTGGAAATTTGTGGTAAAGACTCCATGAGTAAGTGCCACTCCTTTTCGGAATTTTTTGCACATTAAATAACTCATTTAACTAGTTAATCCCATTTGTTGACTCTCTCGTTGACCAGCCACTTGAGGGTAAAACTGAGTATATTGCACTAGCCAGTATTAGCACTCAAGGTGAAAGCCGAGCATACAAAAAATGCTAGTATATGACTCGAGGATATACATGAGTATATCTAAATTTCCAGGGTTAGACTCGAGGACGCGTGTTGCGGTGCGAAGTGGAAGAAGTGCCATTGTTGACGCGTGTCGCGGTGCGTACGTGGAAGACGTGCCATTGTTGACTCGGGTCGCATTTAGGACGCGTAAGCCCCTCTCTCCCTCCCTCTCGCACACGATACGTCTCATTATCGCTCACGCACGAAACCACCCCTCTCACGTCCCATCAACTTCTCCAAAAAACCCCAACCGCCGTACGAGCCCTCCCCCGCCGGCGATGGAGAAGAAGAATGCGCCGGCGGCCATCGCCCCGAGCCCGTCGCCTCCGAGCCCGTCGCCTCCGAGCCCGTCGCCGCCGAGCCCGTCGCCGCCGAGCCCGTCGCCGCCGAGCCCGTCGCCGCCGAGCCCGTCGCCTCCGAGGGCGGCGCATCCGAGGGCGGCGCATCCAAGCGCGGCGCCTCCGTGAACCGGGCCGGTCTCACCGCCGACGGACCACTTCACAAGATCGGCGAATGCTTATTGGCCAAAGAGGAGTACGTGGACAGCTACTCGCTATGAGGCAAGTCCGTAGAAATTGGCGCTCGGGTTTACTCGATCCCGACGTGCACCTGCACGAATGGATCATGCTACACCACGCCCTTCCACGCGCCGCTGAGTTCACCTTCCTCCATCTCGGCACATCCCGCTACGTCACCATAGATCTATCTGCAGTTCGTGCAAGGTTCAAATTCCTCGGCTTTTCCCGTGGCGTCACCATAGATCTTATTTTCAATCTTAGTGCTCGAATGTTATCTTTTCAATATATTTTAGATTCTACTTCCTCGGCTTTTCCCGTGGCGTCATCGTGCTTGCCCGTGAAGAACCCACCGCACAAGATACGGCTGCTGAACCCACTCACAAAGAAATCGAACACGATGTTTGAGGCGCGAGATGCCATCTGTTTTCTCGAAATCGGTCGCTGTTATCAAATCCCCGACTATGGTCTTCGTTGCCACACATTACCCGCCGGAAATTGGTTGGGTCGATGAGAGCACTCCAACTAAGGATATAAATGAAGATGGGGATTGGGGAGAAGGAAGATTTTCGATCAAGAACCATGGTTTCCGTTCCATTACCCCGTTCAATGGTGAACTGTATGCAGTAGCTGCGGACAATTTTGAGATCGGAAGAATAGTGTGCACCAATATACGATTGCAGCAGCGCGCGAGCACTCGTCAAGATGGAGACACTAATTTCATTTCCGGAACTTGGACGTCGAAGTTCTACCTTGTGGAGTCGGATGGTGAGCTCGCTGCTTGTGTTGTTGGTCGGCGCGGCTTTGGCGGGCAGACCATTGGTGTACCGTGTGGACACTCGAGCCGCTCTCTCCATCCGGTCACTAACATTGGCAGTAATGCCTTCTTCGTGAATTATATCCGGTGTATCTCCGTCGACACCCGAGTGTACCCGACACTTCAACCTCGGCAGCATCTACTACACGGATTTGGGTTATATCGGAGCGTACTCTCATGATACAAATGCCCGGGATGAGTGGCCACTACGTGTGGATAGAATAGGATTCTACGGTTTGAGAAATGAACACGAGGCCATACCGTTTGGAGGATGTATTGGCCTCACTACTGCGGACGGAAGGAGTTCAATGAATATTTCCTTGGGGAATTGCACGAATGGAGCGACGGAGAAATATATGAGGAGGAATGAAGAACAAATTCATTCATCCTAATCTTCTTGTTGTCCATACATTGCGTGCGTGATCTTGTATATTTTTGCAGCTTAGTTTGTCGTGAACATTAACAATGTTATTGGCTGCTTTTGGCTGCTGTATGCAGTTTACCTATGTATTATACTTAGTTTTCTGATTATGCTGCTTGTGAATTTATCATATAATAGCTTCTAGATTTGCTACTAGATTTGCTGCCATATTGGGCAAAAAACGAGGGCCAAAAGGCATAAATAACCCCGGAGATTTGCTACTAGATTTGCTGCCATATTGAAGAAAGACAGAAATAGAAGCTTCTCTAGATTTGATACTAATTTGGTGAAAAAGACAGAGAGAGAAAGAGGGGAAAAGGTGCTCTTAAAAATGCCAATTTGGGCCGAGAGAGACAAAACCCAGCTCCTCGCTCACGTGCAACCAAACGCTTCTCGTCCCGTCCCACGCGGTCCCTTTCTACCAGCCCCACGCGACGCGGCCCCACACGACGCGGCCCCACGGACGACGCGGCGCAACACGTCGGCACGAACGTCCAAATAAACGGATTCCTTCCGTCCGAGCTCCTTCTGCGGGTCTTCAGACAAAGGCTAGGGTAAAACTGAGGAAAAACTAAGGGGCTGGGGAAAACTGAGCACAACTAAGGAACCGAGGGCACGAAAATAGAAATCCCTAAAAAATATATCATAGATGACTCTGCAGCAAATAGAAGTACAGGCTTGAAAAAAAAAGTACAAAAACTCATAATATTAAATTATAAAAAGAAATACATCAAATAGAATATCCCATGTAGGATAAAGTGAAGAAGCAGCAATTACTGAATAAAAACTAATAGAAGTACAAGCTCACAACAAAAAGAAAAGTACAAACTATGAATCTTGAATTCCAATAACAAAATTACAAAAGGGAAGTACGAGAGTATAGGCATAAGTAGTACGAAGTAAGGGCTACGAAGTACAACTTATATATCTTGATCTGTAGTAACAAAATATATAATTGATTTTATTCAAGTACTACTTATGTATGGGAGGGGGGAACCCCCCAACCCCCCACCCTCTCACAAGGAAGTACTAGAATAGAGGGACAACAAGTACATAAGTAAGAGCTACAAAAGTACACCCCTATAAAATCTTGATCTGCAGAGTAACAAAGATATATATCAGATTTTATGTATGGAGGGAACCCCCCCCCCAACCCCCCACCCTCTCACAAGGAAGTACTAGAATAGAGGCACAACAAGTACATAAGTAAGAGATACAAAAGTACACGCTATAAAATCTTGATCTGCAAGTAACAAAGATATATATCAGATTTTATGTATGGGGGAGAACCCCCCAACCCCCCCCCACCCTCTCACAAGGAAGTACTAGAATAGAGGCACAACAAGTACATAAGTAAGAGATACGAACTACGAAGTACAAACATATGAATCTTGATCTTCAACAACAATCAAGATGAACAACCCGGAAGTACGATTATTCATGGACGGGAAGTACCGCGAGTATAAAGAAAGGAAGTACAAGCTGAAAATTCTTGAGTTCCATAAGAATAATAAACATTTAGTTGCGTGAAAAATGACAACAAACATGATATACTGTAACGAAAAATAAAAAAGTACATGTTTGTTCACAAATAAAAAAAAATGAAATTTATTAAGGATAAACTCGAATACCGGATTACATTATATATTTCGGATAAATTCGTAAGGAAAACTAATCAAACTACTTTAAGGTATTCACCAATCCCTGCCACGTTTCTTCTCGGAACGTTTGTAAAGAGAAAAAAATCCTCTCTCGAAAACATCCAAACGCTTATACACCTCGTAGGTCACATATGCATCCCTCGCAGCATATAAAATATGTTCAGGTGGGAGAGGAGGCGCATTAGCCCACATGCTATGCTCCGTCGTACCAAATCCATCTTTCATCTTCATGTAAAATGGATCTATAATGGCTGCAAGCAACATCTTTCGGACCTTGAGTCCTCTTCTTGTTGTCCGGGTCTCTCCAAATCATCTGGATGTCCTTGATATTATGGATATAAAATTGAGAACGACCAAGAACATTACGATCTTCGACGGCAGTGAATCCAGCGAATGTGTACCGGTACCCATATAGGAAATTATACAACTTCTCACTCCTTTCATCAGCATGGCAAACGTGGTACACCAAAACTTCGAGTGCCCACACAAAGTTGGATGACAGCGGCCTTCTTCGGATTAATGCCGGATCCTCTAAGCTCGTCATACTCAACATCTATCCCCACAAACTTCCTTTCAGAAGCATCAAGGGTAGATTCAATTGAAGTAAGCCATGCCTCTACTCTGGATGCCGTGTTGGTGTACAACACATTCATCTCGGTTGTGCCATGGCAAGGGAGTTTGTATTCGTGGGAGAAGGGGGTTTTGGCCATTGGGAGACGATAGAAAAAGATGAAAGATCCGATCAAGTTTATGGCTGCGCTCAATGAGAAAGGAACACTTATATAGGCGTGAACAGAAATAGAGAAAAACGTGCATAGAAGATAAACATTATCTGATAGAAGTATAGCTAGACCGCCCGAGAAGTACGGGCGCGGATACGAAGAAGATCACTATACAAACAACCAGCAAAAGTTATCCATCCGCACAGACTAACAAGATAAAAACACACAAAAAAGCAATGGATAAAGATACACCTTATATAGAAAAACATGTAAATCGCAACGGAAAACAAAGAAATAACAAACTACATAGAGCGAAGTACAACCTCGCTACACTCGAAAAGTTCGAGTTTGCAACATAGATGATCGGTCGATTTGACGAACAAGTCGGAAAAAAATCGAAACAAACAAACTATATATGAGTATATCCGGAATTAATAACGATATAACAACTACTATAACTTTATCAAAACAATAATTCACGAAAAAAATGATGAACTCATACCCACCCGCATGTTCCGACGGCAAACGGAACGCAAACCTGCCAACGGATTCGATCGCGAATTCCGGATCGACTTTTAGTAATTCAATGAGCATTATAGTATGAATTTGACGGCTAGAAACAAATCAATTTAACGAAACACAAACAAAAAAGCGAAAACGACTAGAAATCGATGAACTGATAACGTGCGGAACTGCTCTCCACGGGCAACTACCGAATCAGCGATTCTAGCAAAATTACAACCAGATTAAACATTTGATTCACTAATATATGCATACTCGGTGCGAATGGAACTCGAATTCCATGTTAAAAACGACGATCCAGACGCCAATTTTGATTCGCGGAATAAGTACGCAACGGACATGCCGGCGGATCAATTCAAATTCAAAAACTTGTTAAATCTTGTAAAAGTTGTAATGCGTGCGTGCGGATTGGTGTATACTAGCTAGAAAAAATAATTACGACACTAGAAAACAACAAACAGATCGATTTCGGGACGTAAACATCGATTCCATGAAGAAAACATAGAAGTACGAACACACGCTGCAAAAAAGTTCCGAGGCGAGTACAAGCTCGTGTCCGGAGAAGTACGAATCGGTGCTCGAATATTATTCCGCAACCGGTTGCGGAATAGTGCAGGTGTATATATATATATATATATATATATATATATATATATATATATATCCTTGGTTCTTCTAAAGCACTCAGGGATATTCTTACGGTTGTCCAATGATCATTGCATGAATCATTCTGGTATATGCTCGTAACACTCTAGAGCACAGGACATCTGATTTTGTACATATTATTCGTGATCTAAAATCACTCATGTGTTTTTACTCATCGAGTGTCAAATACACTCAAGTCTTGTTAAACCTTCACATGGAAAAGAACACCTTCTTAATACTTTTATATTGAACTACTTCAATATTCATTCTATGTACTTTGACTTAAACTTATTATGTTTTTCAATCTATCTTCATAGATCTTGACACTAAATATGTTTCAGTCCATATTCTTTCATTGAAGTTAATTCTCAATGAAACCTTTTAATCACATCAAGTATATAATTACATCATTTATAATCAATGATATGTAAGCCACATATAATATTATAACTATGTCTCAGCGCTCCCACTTAATTTCTTCAAATGCAAGCATCTTCATCGTTTCTGATGAAATCAAAACTCTTTGATTATTTCATCCGGTGAAGATTCCAACTCCGCGATACTTACTTCATCCAGTGAAGTTTGTATAGCCATCTAGTATTCCACGGACTAGCAAAACTCTTTGGTTTGTATCTAGTATACATCCTTCATACACACTTCTGGTAAGGAATGTATTTCTGCCATCCTACTATCATATCTCATAAAAGAAATATGTAGTGATTACTAGAATAATCCACATAGACTATAAGCATTGCTATGGAAGATCTAATCTTATCGTAGTCAACTCTTTGAATTTTGTCGTAAACAACTTTTCGACAAGTCGAGCTTCTTCAAGGATATTCCATCCAAGTCCAACAATTTTATAGATCTATTTACTTTCAAAAAGTATTCACCTATCTTGGATTTCATGGCGCATAGCCATTTTAACGGAGTCAGGGCCCATCATAACTTCCTTCTATGTAGTTGGTTTATCATTGTTCAAAATCAATCCTTTGTCCATAAATCATTTATTTGATCACAAAGTAAACCATACCTACAAGGTTCAATGGGTACTTCGATCTCCATGACTATAACTCTTTTGTAGACATGGGAGCTATGATCGTCGTGGCCGCTTCCAGAACCATTTCCGATGTTGCGCTACTCTGATCATCATGCTCAGGTTCATAAACCTTATCAATTTCCATTGTCCTCCCACTCAAATACATCGCTAGAAACAATTTCTTGGAAATAAGTAAGAAACATCGACAAACACTTTTGTCTTTTACTTCATAGTGGAAAGAATTCCCAATCAATTCTCTGGGATAACCAATAAAGACATTCATCCGATTTTGGTTGTAAACTCATTTACTTATGCTACGCATACCAAAATTTAAGAAAGGACTATTAGGGTTTATACCCATGCCATAAATCATATGGTGTCATTTCAACGGATTATGATGACGCTCTATTTAGTGTAAAAAGCGGTAGTCTCTAAAGCATAATCCACAAAAATATAATGGCGTCATTTTATTTTATCTCATCATTAATCCAACAGATTTGGATACGTCTCTCGGACACTCCATCATCACTATGATACTCCAAGAAACGTGAGGTTGTAGAACAATTTCATAACTCTCTTAGATGTTCGCTAAAACTCGTAATTCAAATATTTACACCATGATCCAATCACAGATATTTGACTTTTCTATTACGATGATTTCCACTTCATGCTGAAATTTATTTGAATCCACTCAAATGTTTCAAACTTCTTCCTCATTGAATAAATATATACACATATATACACTCAATTCATTGTTGGAAGTTTTCATGAAATAGAAGAATCTCCCGCACACAACTATGCCCAGTGATAACCCACAAGTATAGGGGATCGCAGCAGTCTTCGCGGGTAGTAAAACCCAATTTATTGATTCGACACAAGGGAGACAAAGAATACTTGAAAGCCTTAACAGCGGAGTTGTCAATTCAGTCGCACTGGAAACAGACTTGCTCGCAAGAGTTTATCAGTAGTAACAGTTTTATAGCAGTAGCAGTAGTGAAATAACAGCAGCAGAGTAACAGAGACATCAATAGTGATCTTAGTAAACAACAGGATTAAAATAGTGTAGGCACGGGGACGGATAACGGGCGTTGCATGGATGAGAGAAACTCATGTAACAATCAAGCAGGGCATTTGCAGATAATAATAAAACGGTGTCCAAGTACAAAGCAATCAATAGGCATGTGTTCCAATTATAGTCGTACGTGCTCGCAATGAGAAACTTGCACACCATCTTTTGTCCTACCAGCCGGTGGCAGCCGGGCCTCAAGGGAATCTACTGGATATTAAGGTACTCCTTTTAATAGAGTACCGGAGCAAAGCATTAACACTCCGTGAACACATGTGATCCTCACATCACTACCATCCCCTCCGGTTGTCCCGATTTCGTCACTTCGGGGCCATTGGTTCCGGACAACGACATGTGTATACAACTTGCAAGTAAGACCATAAACAATGAATATCATGATGAAATAATAACATGTTCAGATCTGAGATCATGGCACTCGGGCCCTAGTGACAAGCATTAAGCATAACAAGTTGCAACAATATCATCAAAGTACCAATTACGGACACTAGGCACTATGCCCTAACAATCTTATACTATTACATGACCAATCTCATCCAATCCCTACCATCCCCTTCAGCCTACAGCGGGGGAATTACTCACACATGGATGGGGGAAACATGGCTGGTCGATGGAGAGGCGTCGGTGGTGATGGTGGCGATGATCTCCTCCAATTCCCCGTCCCGGCGGAGTGCCAGAACGAAGACTTCTGGCTCCCAAGACGGAGTTTCGCGATGTGGCGGCGTTCTGGAGGGTTTCTGGCGACTTCGACTTCCTCCCGTGCGTTTTTAGGTCGAAGGCAATAAGTAGTCCGAAGGAGGGCGTCGGGGGCCGACCGAGGCCGCCACACACTAGGGCCGCGCGGCCCCTCCCGGGCCGCGCCGGCCTAGTGTGTGGGGCCCTCGGGCCCCCACCGGCTCGCCCTTCTAGCTCCGCCAATATTCGGGAAAATAGGACCTTCCGCATAAATTCAGAGGATTTTCCTGAAAGTTGGATTTACGCACAAAAACGAGACACCGGAACGGTTCTGCTGAAAACAGCGTTAGTCCGTGTTAGTTGCATCCAAAATACACAAATTAGAGGCAAAACAATAGCAAAAGTGTTCGGGAAAGTAGATACGTTTTGGACGTATCAACTCCCCCAAGCTTAGCTTATTGCTTGTCCTCAAGCAATTCGGTTAATAAGCGAGCGATAAAAGAACTTTCACGAACACATTTGTTCATATGATGTAAATATTCTCATGCTATGGCTAACACTTAGGCGAGTTCATAATAAGATACATGCAAATAAGATCATCTAATAGCTATGTCAATCATGGAAAGGTACCAACAATTAATAATAAGCATCATGAATCATGTATATAAGCGGGATTGCAATGTTTATAAAAGAGTATGATAGAGTGGTATCTCGCTTGCCCATATTTGATCAGCAAAACATAAATGCTCGGGCACCTCCGAAGTTCATAGAAAGACTAGAAATAGTGATTGTCAAAGATAAAAGCATCAAAGTTATACCACAATCAATCATATTTTGAGACAAGCATATTACACTAAGAATGACAGTTGTGCTCTCAAGAAAGTGCTCAAAGAAAGGATGGAGACACAACATAAAAGTAAAAGATTGACCCTTCGCGAGAGGAAGCGAGGATTAACATGCGCTAGAGCTTTTCATTTTTAAAACAGGAGTAAAATTGTTTTGAGAGGTGTTTGTTGTTGTCAACGAATGGTAATGGGTACACCAACTACCTTGCCAACCGGACTTTCAAGAGCGGCTCCCATGAATGACATTATCTCTACCAGCAAGGTAGATCATCCCTCTTCTCTTTTGTTTACACACGTATTTTAGTTTTATTATGGGTGACACTCCCCCAACCTTTGCTTACACAAGCCATGGCTAACCGAATCCTCGGGTGCCTTCCATCAATCACATACCATGGAGGAGTGTCTATTTGCAATTTAAGTTGCTTATCGATGAATCGAGGGCAAAACATGTGAAGAGAGTTATTAATGAAAGTTGATTAATTGGGGCTGGGAACCCCATTGCCAGCTCTTTTTGCAAAATTATTGGATAAGCGGATGTGCCACTAGTCCATTATGAAAGTCCGTCAAGAGTAAATGACAAGGTTGAAAGTTAAACACCACATACTTCCTCATGAGCTATGAAACATTAACACAAATTGAGAAGCATTTTGAAGGTTTAAAGGTAGCGCATGAGAATTTACTTGGAATGGTTTGAAATGTCATGCATAGGTATTTATGGTGGACACTTTGGAATAACTTGGTTTTCATGTGTTTGGAAGCACGAGCAGCGTTCCCGCTCAGTACAAGTGAAGGCTAGCAATAGACTAGGAAGCGACAATCAAGAGAGCAATAACTGTCATAATCTTGCTTGCGACAAAAATAAATTAACGGAGGCATAAAAGTGATACAAGAATTCTGAAGCAATGTAAATCATCGAGGCTTAATTGACTTTTGTTCAGTCATATGCATGCGTGAGCATGTGCCAAGTTAATTCAAACGAATTATTCGGAGGAGGATACCACAATATCATACCTATTTATGAATAAAACAATGCAAGCAAACATCCATGACATGCTACTCATATTAATAAATTGGAGCTAAACATGAGAGATCATGAACTACTAGACTTTCTTAAATGACATATACCTCACATGAACCAACTAAGCATGCTCACATGGATGAGTATATGTACAAAAATGAAAACAAATAGAGTTCATACCAGCCTCTCACCACAATCAGATCGTCGAATATCGTCATTATTGCCCTTTCACTTGTGTAGCTTGGATAATATGAAATGAAAACCACGCTCCAGCCACCGAAGACCATTGAACTCATAATGAACTTTACAAACCAAAGAAGAACAGCAAATATTTTTGGTGTTTTCGAATTTGAGAACAAGAATAAAAAGAAGCAAGCGATCAAAGCAAAATCTTTTTGGGTTTTCTTATAGCAAACTAGTAATAGCAAATAAAGCGAAACAAATGCAAGAAACTAAAATAAACAAGTGGTGAAGAGAAACAACAGAAATATTTTTGGTCTTTTTGTGTTTTAGGAAAGAAACAAAGTAAGAATAAGAAAATGAAAACTAAAAGAAACACAGAAAAGCAAGATGGCGGAAATCTGCCAAAACCTGACAGCGATACGATGAATCGATTTTAAAGAAATTCTTAAGTCTGCTCAGCTCGAAAAGTGTTCAACTAATGAAATTTAGATAACAACCTGGGGAACATGCACAAAAATTGGCAGCTCAAAATAACGTTACGGCTGTGCGCACGAATTTTTTAGTAACAGTCCGGAATCTGTTTTCGGTAGCACTTCCCCAAATATCATCTCCCTCTCATTAGAAAACCACTCAAAGAAACTAAAAAAGTATGTACAAGTATCCAGCAACCATAATATGCAAAGAATGAGTGATGCCGGTATACCTCCACCCAAGCTTAGGCTTTTGGCCTAAGTGGAGATCAACCCAGCCGAGGGTCTGGGTTCCACGCCGGTGGATCATACATGGCGTAGTCATAATAAGGTCCCGATGCAGAAGAAAAGCGTGGAGGCTCCTCATGCCCAACTTGATGCGAAGAACTCGCTGCATCGGATGATGAATCGAGGTGTTCCTCGTCCTCCTCCGTGTTGTCTCTCCTTCAAACACTTCTCCAAAGTTACAATTATCCATCTTCCTTTTCTGAAATTTTTCAACAAACAATATAAAATTTGATTTGGTGACATATAATTGAGGGAAACTACCATAGGAACTTGCTAGAGTACTAATCATGCATCAAAACTAGTTTCTACCACTTAGAACAAGCATGCAAGCTCACTAAACATATTACCTACAGCAGCAAAATATTCAAGATATACTCCACCAAACAAAATTCTACTTGGATAATCGAAGGAGTCCTGCCAAATTTCAGACAGAAACCTGGGCTGAGCAAAGAGATCGAGAAATCTGGAGCTCTTGAGCAAAAACGCGAGTGAGAGAAAGCTAGTGTCGATTTTTTCGGGAGAGAGAAGATTGTGGGAGGAAGAGATGCTGAAGTGGGGCAAAGGGGGGCCCACACACCAGGGTGGCGCGCCCCTTGTCGGCCGCGCCGGCTCGTGGGGTGCCACCACGGGGTGCCCCACTGGTCATCCCAGGTGCTCCAGGTGCATTTTCGAAAAATAGGACCCACGGTATAATTTTTGTGAATTTTTGAAAACTTTGAAAAATGCACATTTCTGGGTATTAAGTTTATTATTACTGGCCAGGAATTTTTTTGAAATCTCTAATTAACTAAGGAACTTTACAAAACAAAAGTGCTTCAGCAAGTAGATCAAGTGGAGGGAGAAAGAGATGTTGTTTACCTCCTCTATGCATATAAAAAGTATTTGTTAACAAGGTTGATCAAGTCTTGCCACCAAATAAATTTTACATAGCATAAGAAGAAATAAACCTCAAATCAATCATGTTACCTTGAATTGTATTGATATGGATCCAATCATAAGATTTTGATATCCTTCTTTAGGCTCATATATAGGACAATCGATAGTTCCAACTTTGATAGTTCTCACATTAGAAATAGTATTAACTCCACATACTTTATCAATCCTCTTGGGGAAATAGACGGTGTGCTCCCTATCATCAACATTGAAAGTAACCTTTCCTTTATTGCAATCAATAACAGCCCCTGCGGTGTTAAGAAAAGGTCTCCCAAGAATAATAGACATATTATCATCTTCAGGCATTTCCAACACAACAAAATCGGTTAATATCAAGTAGTTATTAGTAACTTGAACAGGAACATCCTCACATATACCAACAGGAATAGCAGTAGATTTATCAGCCATTTGCAAAGATATATCAGTAGGTATCAACTTATCTAATAAAAGTCTCTTATAAAGAGAAAAAGGCATAACACTAACACCGGCTCCCAAGTCACATAGAGCATTTTTAACATAATTATTCTTAATAGAACAAGGAATAGTAGGTATACCTGGGTCGCCCAACTTCTTTGGAACTTTGCCATTGAAAGAGTAATTAGCAAGCATAGTGGAAATTTCCTCATTGGGGATTTTCCTTTTGTTAGTAACAATATCTTTCATATACTTTGAATAAGGAGGCAATTTAATAGCATCGATCAAAGGGATTTGCAAGAATAAAGGTTTCATCCAATCACAAAATTTATTATAGTGTTCTTCTTCCTTTGATTTTAGTTTCTTAGCAGGAAAAGGCATTTGCTTTTGAACCCAAGGTTCCCTTTCATTACCATGTTTCTTAGCAATAAAATTTTCTTTAGTATACTTTTTATTTTTATCTTGCTTTTCAGGTTCATCTTCAACTTCTTGTTTATCAGAAACATCATTCTTATCATTACCATTATTATTATCATGTTCATTACCACTTTCAGTTTCAGCATCGGAAATATAAATACTATTAGGATCATTAACGGGTTCGGAGGATTCTACAACATTTTTATGTTTCTTCTTCTTTTTCTTAGAAGGAGCACTAGGTTCAATGCGTTGAGAATCTTGTTCAATTCTTTTGGGATGCCCTTCGGGATATAGAGGATCCCGGGTAGAGACACCACCTCTAGTTGTTACTTCATAAGCATGTTTCTCTTTAGAATTATTTTTTAATAAGTCATTTTTCACTTTAGTAAGCTGATCAATTTGAGTTTGAACCATTTGAAAATGTTTAACAAGCATCTTAACATCATTGGAGGTTCTCTCCACAATATCATGCAAATTGCTAATAGCTTGAAAATTTCCATTAGATGATTCTCTACTCTCATATTAAAATTTTCTTCCTTAACAATATAATTATCAAACTCATCTAAGCATTGCGCAGGAGGTTTTGAATACGGAATATCTTCCCTAGTAAAGCGCTGAAGGGAGTTTACCTCAATCATGGATGAAGGGGGAATTATTTCACATATATCTTCTATGGGAGGTAGATTCTTCACATCTTCAGATTTAATACCTTTCTTTTTGAGAGACTTCTTGGCTTCCCTCATATCTTCATCACTCAATTTAATTAAACCCATCTTCTTCAATAATGGCGTTGGAATTGGTTCAGGCGTAGTCCAATCATCATGATTCCGGCCTATTTTAGCCAATAATTCTTCAGCTTCGTATGGAGTTCTTTTCCTGAAAACACAACCAGCACAACTATCCAAATATGCCCTAGAATCAATGGTTAGTCCACTATAAAATATATCAAGTAGATCATTCTTTTCTAAATCATGTCCAGGTCGAGCTCGATAAGAGAACAAAATCTTGCCCAAGCCTCGGGCAATTTCTCTTCATCTCCCTGGTCAAATCTATAAATTTTACGTAAAGCAACATGTTGAGCACTAGCGAGGAAAGTATTTTCGAAAGAAAACATCACGCAAATTAGTTGGACTTTTAATAGAACCAGGAGGCAAATTATTATACCAAGTTTTAGCATCATCCTTTAATGAGAAAGGAAAAATTTTAGCGACAAAATAAGTACGCATTTTGACATCATCAGAAAACAAGCTACTCATAGAAGAAAGTTCAATCATGTGTTCTACAGCACTTTCTTTTTCAGTACCACAAAAGGGTGCTTTCTCTACAATAGCTATATGAGATAGATCAAGAGAAAAATCATAATCTTTATCCTTAATGCATATAGGAGATGTGGCAAATTTAGGATCGGGAGATAACTTATGTCTAACGGTATATTGTGTGAGAAACTTTTTAATTTTACTTGCATCAACGGTAGCATTGCATCTATTAATAAAATCATCATTAAGCTCCACATAATCTTCATCGGGATCATCACTAGAATAATCAAGTTCGGGTGAATTAACGGGTGTAGTAGCATTAGGAGTTTCGAGTATTTTCAATTTGTCTAGACCTAGCAATTGTAGCATCTAGAAAGGATCCCAATGAACCACTATCATCAAGCACAGCAAAAACATTATCAATATTATGAGAGTTTTCAGATTCAGCAGAAGTACCAGCAAGTGAAGCTTGTGGCGGTGAAACAAGTCGACTTATCACAGATGGTGAATCAAGAGTAGCAGAGGTACTCAGAGTTGTACCTTTTCTTTTAGTGGATGGTAATATGGCGACTTTAGGATCGCGAGTTTTACCCATGATGGAGAATTTGCAGCGAACAATATCAATCCAAGTGAACTTCCAAATAAAGCTATACTCCCGGCAACGGCGCCGAAAACATGATCTTGATAACCCACAAGTATAGGGGATCGCAGCGGTCTTCGCGGGTAGTAAAACCCAATTTATTGATTCGACACAAGGGAGACAAAGAATACTTGAAAGCCTTAACGGCGGAGTTGTCAATTCAGCTGCACCTGGAAACAGACTTGCTCGCAAGAGTTTATCGGTAGTAACGGTTTTATAGCGATAGCAGTAGTGAAATAACAGCGAGAGAGTAACAGAGACAGCAGTAGTGATCTTAGTAAACAGCAGGATTAAAATACTGTAGGCACGGGGACGGATAACGGGCGTTGCATGGATGAGAGAAACTCATGTAACAATCAAGCAGGGCATTTGCAGATAATAATAAAACGGTGTCCAAGTACAAAGCAATCAATAGGCATGTGTTCCAATTATAGTCGTACATGCTCGCAATGAGAAACTTGCACAACATCTTTTGTCCTACCGGCCGGTGGCAGCCGGGCCTCAAGGGAATCTCTCTGGATATTAAGGTACTCCTTTTAATAGAGTACCGGAGCAAAGCATTAACACTCCGTGAACACATGTGATCCTCACATCACTACCATCCCCTCCGGTTGTCCCGATTTCTGTCACTTCGGGGCCATTGGTTCCGGACAGCGACATGTGTATACAACTTGCATGTAAGACCATAAACAATGAATATCATGATGAAATAATAACATGTTCAGATCTGAGATCATGGCACTCGGGCCCTAGTGACAAGCATTAAGCATAACAAGTTGCAACAATATCATCAAAGTACCAATTACGGACACTAGGCACTATGCCCTAACAATCTTATACTATTACATGACCAATCTCATCCAATCCCTACCATCCCTTCAGCCTACAGCGGGGGAATTACTCACACATGGATGGGGGAAACATGGCTGGTCGATGGAGAGGCGTCGGTGGTGATGGTGGCGATGATCTCCTCCAATTCCCCATCCCGGCGGAGTGCCAGAACGAAGACTTCTTGCTCCCGAGACGGAGTTTCGCGATGTGGCGGCGTTCTGGAGGGTTTCTGGCGACTTCGACTTCCTCCTGTGCGTTTTTAGGTCGAAGGCAATAAGTAGTCCGAAGGAGGGCGTCGGGGGCCGACCGAGGCCGCCACACACTAGGGCCGCGCGGGCCCCTCCTGGGCCGCGCCGTCCTAGTGTGTGGGGCCCTCGGGCCCCCACCTGCTCGCCCTTCGGCTCCGCCAATATTCCGGGAAAATAGGACCTTCTGCATAAATTCGAGGATTTTCCCGAAAGTTGGATTTCGCACAAAAACGAGACACTGAACAGTTCTGCTGAAAACAGCATTAGTCCGTGTTAGTTGCATCCAAAATACACAAATTAGAGGCAAAACAATAGCAAAAGTGTTCGGAAAAGTAGATACGTTTTGGACGTATCACCCAGTGAACCACATACATCATCATGTATGTTTCCACTAAGTTAGTTGCCCGTTCAACTTTTTGGCCTATGAACAGAATTTCAGTCATTCTCTTTAGAAGAGATTTGCAAGCGCCAAACGATTCAAAAATCAAATGAATCCAAAAATCCATTTGCATGGAGTTCCTTCATGCGTTCCTTTGTAACATGACTTAAATGGCGGTTCCACTAATAAGTGGAATTCACATCATTTGCCTTATGGCATTTTAGCGTCAGTGTTATGCATGTGTGCTTCACCACAAAGATTTATAATAACTTATCCATCGTACATGGAATACTGTCATAATTTGAACAACTCATTGTTTTCATTTGACTAGAACAAAACAACAATTATAAAGTTCTTTATTATATATCTGAAGGGCTAGGTAGAATGACAACGATGAACACAATAACACTTTATTTTGTTCCAGACGTGCATTCCTACCATATTTCTTTTCAGTCACTTAGGCCATTGTATTCTTGTATTGCGTTGTTTTGTATGACACATCATACCAACCAATATGGTACAAATACCCCAGAATTTCATTGTGTGACCAAACAAGGAATACATTCATAACATGTATATCATCTATATACACTTGAGCTAGACTTT
The DNA here is from genome assembly GCF_022539505.1 of Lolium rigidum. Taxonomy (NCBI): domain Eukaryota; kingdom Viridiplantae; phylum Streptophyta; class Magnoliopsida; order Poales; family Poaceae; genus Lolium; species Lolium rigidum. The sequence continues at coordinate 242,785,691 of NC_061511.1, forward strand.
CTAGTCTTTTCTTTCTTTTCTGCAAAAATCTTTTGTAGTTTCTCTTTTAGCTTTCCTCATTTTCAGAAAACACTTCACCTTAAATAACTTCTAGGTCCGTTGGTCAAATACCAATAACCTTGAGGTTCTTTCTTTGAAGTTGATCATCACATGACAAGATTTCTAGATTTCACTATTAGTAACTTTTTAATGTGATGAACAATTTCACTCATAATTTTATCCATCAAATCATGACAACTTTACGAGACCATGTCTGTACATGCTAGGCTCGTAAAGTTTAACCTTAGTACTCGTATGTGCAAATTTGGCTTGCACCCGTTGTATGCACACGTAGAATCTATAACACCCGATCATCACGTGATGCTTCGAAACGATGAGTCTTAGCAACGGTGCATACTAAGAATGATCACTTCATGGATATGTGAATATCGTTAGTGCCCAACTAGTTGGAGGATTGGGACGCCTGGCGTTTTCAACTTTCGTACATTCACATAAAACTTATGAGTTATGTAGTCTCACTAGATTATATTCTATCATCTTGCAATAAGGTCTTAGATATCACATATATCTCATACCTTGCTTATTTCTGAAAACAAAATTTCCAACTCCTTACTTTTCAAACGGATTTGAACTTCAAGTTTCACGGAGACAAGATGATTTTAGGTACTAATTAAAACCATTGCTCCTTGAATCAGCAATGTGAGGTTTACTAAAAGTTTGCAATAGGACTTAATCATTTCTTGATTTTTTAACAATACGGTACCAGTCCGTAAAGTTACTTGTCAGACTTAACAATATTTCTATCTCAATTACAAGACTAGCGCATTGTATATAACGGATGCCAATTCTATAAATTTAATTCAAAATACTATTCAGACTATGTTCATGATAATTAGTTCATGTTTTAATCTAATTACTAATGAACTCCAGCTTAATACAACATCCCTCATAGTTGTTTAGTGGCACACGATCCATATCCACTACACCAAAACCGATCATCACGTGAGATGATGTAGCTTCAATGGTGAACATCAACATGTTGATCATATCATCTATATGACTCGTGTTCAACCTTTCGGTTTCCGTGTTCCGAGGCCATGTCCGTACATGCTAGGCTCGTCAAGCAAACCCAAGTATTTCCGCGTGTGCAACATGGCTTATACCCGTTGTATGTGAACGTAGAATCTATCACATCCGATCATCACGAGATGCTTCAAAACGACGAACTGTAGCAACGGTGCATACGAGGGGAGAACACTTTAATATCTTGATATTAATGTGAGGGATCATCTTATAATGCTACCATCGCGATCTAAACAAGATAAGATGCATAAAGGATTAACATCACATGCAATTCATAATATGTGATATGATATGGCCTTTCTTCTTGTGCTTTTGATCTCCATCTCCAAAGTACATGAGCATGATCTTCATCATCACCAGCATTGCACCAAGGTCCATGGCGCCGCTTCATAGTTGTCCATCACTTATAGCTACTATGAAATAAAGCTATTACATGATGAATAGACACGCAGGTCTTAACAAATTTAAAGACAACCATTAGGCTCCTGCCGGTTGTCATAATACAATAATGAACATCTCATACATCAAATATAATCATCATCACATCATGGCCATATCACATCACCAAACCCTGCAAAAACAAGTTAGACGCCTCTAATTTGTTTGCATATTTTACGTGGTTTAGGGTTTTCGAGTAAGATCCAATCTACCTACAAACATGAACCACAACGGTGATACTAGTGTTGTCAATAGAAAGAGTAGATTGAATCTTAACTATGGTGAGAGAGACAGACACCCGCAAATCCACTTATGCAATACAAGTTGCATGTCAAGCGTGGAGCAAGTCTCATGAGACGCGGTCATGTAAAGTTAGCCTGGGCCGCTTCATCCCACCATCCCGCAAGATGCAAAGTACACTAACCAAAAACAACAAGAGCATCAACGCCCACAAAACCATTGTGTTCTACTCGTGCAACAGATCTATGCATAGACACGTCTCTGATACCACTGATGGGTTCGTTGCATGGAAAACAAAATTTTCTACCGTGAACATGAAAAAAACCAAGATCCAATCTAGGAAGAAGCAAGATCTAATCTACGAAGATCGAAGCAACGAGATGCATGTGAGACTAACCCTCGAAGATTCCAAAGCTTACGAGATTATATCTCGTTGTTGATGTAGTCGATCGTCCCGTGCTGCAATCTGGCAGCACTTCCGTACTCGGTCGTGCGTACGGTGTCGATGAAGCCCGTCCTCTCCCCGTTCCAGCGGGCAGTGGAGGTGTGGTAGATCCCCTCGGAATCCCAGCAGCACGACGGCGTGGTGGTGGAGGTGGAGGAAAAATTCCTGCAGGGCTTCGCCAAACCTGCGCAGGAAGAAGGAGGAGGGAGAGAGGGGCGGCTAGGGCTTGGGGGGGGGGGTGATGTGCTACGCCCCAGCCCTCCCCTCCCTCTTATATAGGCGTGGGGGGCTGCCTTGGCCCCTCCTCCAAGCCCTTGGGTCGGCCAAAACAAGGGGGGCAACTTCCCCCCAAGTTAAGTCCCTATTTTCAAGGGATTTGATCTTATCCACTTGATCCAGCCACATGGGCCTTGGGGGGCTGGTGTGCCTGGCCCATGTAGGTCTATGTGCCCCCTCCGGTCCATGTTGGTCGTCCGGGATAGGTGTGCCCACTATGGTACCCTCCGGAACCTTCTAGAACCTCCGGTACAATACCGAAAAATCCTGAACTTTTCCGGTAACCCTGAAAATGACTTCCCATATATGAATCTTATTCTCCGGACCATTACGGACCTCTTCGTGATGTCTTGGATCCAATCCGAGACTCCGAACAAACTTCGGTTCCATCTCATATTCCGAATCTACTTATGCGACATCGAACCTTAAGCGCGTCACCCTACGGTTCGTGAACTATGCAGACATGGTCGAGACTCCTTTCCGACCAATAACCAATAGCGGGATCTGGAGATCCATAATGGCTCCCACACATTCAACGATAACTTAGTGATCGATTGAACCATCTACATACGATACCGATTCCCTTTGTCACACGATACTTTACTTGTCCGAGGTTCGATCATCGGTATCTCCATACCTTGTTCAACCTCGTTACCGACAAGTACTCTTTACTCGTACCATGGTATGTCATCTCTAGTGACCCAGTCACATGCTTGCAAGCTAATCAGACGACAATCCACCGAGAGGGCCCAGAGTATATCTATCCGTCATCGGGATGGACAAATCCCACTGTTGATCCATATGCCTCAACTCACACTTTCCGAATACTTAATCCCATCTTTATAACCATCCATTTACGCAATGGCGTTTGATGTAATCAAAGTACCCTTCCGGTGTAAGTGATTTACATGATCTCATGGTCGAAGGACTAGGTAACTATGTATCGAAAGCTTATAGCAAGTCGAACTTAATGACTTGATCTCATGCTACGCTTATTTGGGTGTATGTCCATTATATCATTCACCCAATGACATAACCTTGTTATTAACAACATCCAATATTCATGATCACGAAACCATGATCATCTATTAATCAACAAGCTAGTTGTACAAGAGGCTTACTAGGGACTCCTTGTTGTTTACATAACACACATGTATCAATGTTTCGGTTAATACAATTATAGCATGGGATGTAAACATTTATCATGAACACAAAGATATAACAATAACTAATTTATTATTGCCTCTGTGGCATATCTCCAACAATCTCCCACTTGCACTAGAGTCAATAATCTAGTTTACATTTGTAAAGATATAACACCTTGGCCTTCTGGTGCTTACCATGTTTTGCTCACGGGAGAGGTTTTAGTCAACGGATCTGACACGCTCAGAAACGTATGTATTTTACAATTCATTTGCGTCTCAGCGCATCACTCATTTTCCAAATGAGTCGGCATTAATTATATATTCTTAGTCCTCTAGTGGAACCTTAATACCGCTGTTTGACACGAGAAAAACGTACGGCACGACTCCCGCGAGTAGGACGGAAGGGCGTGGTTTCTCTCGTGCGCGCCGGGGATCGGTAAAAGGAAAATACGCGGGCGTGCCAGTGTATAATGATACACAAAGTAACAAAAGAGATGCGGGAACAATATTTTATTAATCATATAGTTAACAAATACAATTCTTATGTGTTGCGCTCCGTGGCCTACTAGCGCGGCCAGCCTGACTAGGGCGATTGCGGTCTCCTGATTCCCGGGGCCTCGGAAGGCTCCCGGTTAATTACTCCCGCGGGTTACGCCGCGAGACACCTCCGATTAAGCTGTGTGGTCGTCTTCGTCGTCTTCGCTTCACGTCCTGCATGCATGATGGTGGTGAAGATGTGTGTGGGCAGCGGCGAGCCCGTGTCCTCGTCGGTACACGCGCCGTTGTAGGCGTGGCCTGTGCTGCGGCCTCGCCCGCCCTCGCCGTCGCGCCTCGTCGGTCTTGAGCGGCGATGATGAGTGTTGTTGAAGTAGCATGATGCAGTCCGTTTAGCTAGGACTTCTTGACGACTTAGCGGCATCGTCGGGGTGTGCAAGGGGTACGCCTCGCGGGAGTAAATTATCGGGAGACCGGCGTCGGTGTAAAACCAACACGCGCTCATGTCGGCTTGGCCGGTGTGGTCGGCGCCGTGACCGGGCCCGACGCCGAGTACACGGCAGTCGGCGCAGCTTGGGCGCCGTCTCACGAGGCCACGGTAGAGTCGTGTCGGGGCGCTATCCAGCGGAGCAGCACCGCGGCAACCTGTACGTCGTGAGCAACCTGTACGTCGCAAGCATAGAAGCTCATGGCTGGTTGTCTTGTGTTAGCCCATGTGCATGGGACACCATGGCCATGCGTCGCTAGCATGTATACAACTTGCTGCTCACATATCTCATCAATCGTCATGCAGGCGTACATTGGCCCGGTAGCACCGAGTTGTCCGAACCTGTACGCCAGGTTGCTCCTGTACGTCGACTGCGTCGTGCTTGAGCCTATACACCGCTGAACATCATGGCCGCGGAAAGGTCCGATGAAGTTGGCGGCCAAGGGTTGCACGCCCGCAGCGCCTCGACGCCATCACCGAGTCGCCGAGCTGTACTTGTACGGAGGACTTCGGGCTGGCCTCATAGATAACCTGCACGCCGGTATGTGCGGCACCCGGATACGTCGCTCGACGGGGTCGCTCATGTTGGCCGAGATGCGCCTATCCGCTGGGATGCGTGGCCACCGGTACCTGTAAACCCACATGCACCTGTACGCCCATCTGCATCAGCCTCCGAGCCGCACCTATGCGCCACTTCCGAGCCGCACCTGTACGACGTTGCTAGGTTGGTCCTGTCCGTCAAGGTCTTTGAGTCGCACCTGTATCAAACTCCTGGGGCTCATGGTCCGGCTGACGAAGCGCACCAACCTAAGCCTCCGCGCGTTGGCTTTTCCATGGTGCTATCCTCCGACTCGCAGCGAACGGATAGGCCGCAGCGAGCTTCATGGCCCCAACGGACACGCCGGCCGGCGGGCTGCACGATGGCGAGTGCCATGGCGACGACGTCCAAGTTTTCTTCCGCCATGCTAGCTGGAAGAGGTAGAGAAAGGAGAGAGATGCAATTTAATCGTGGTTCTCACCATTGGGAAAACTGAGCTTCGTCTCCATGGATGCTTCTCCGGTCTTGAACCTGTACGTCTTGCTCCCAGTCTGGATGGATGGGTTGCCTCGTGCGAGAGCTGGGTGCGATCTCTCCTTGGACTCCTGCGCCTTCTCTCTGTCTCCTGATGCGATCTCTTCTTTTTTCTCTGTGTGTCATCCTTTTTTCTCGCTTTCCCCCCCCTCCCCCGATGCGATCTGTTCCTGGTATTTATAGGCGGCAGCTGGAAACGGAGCAACGCGTGCCGCGCAACGTCTACCGTTCCGATTCTTGGGGCTCAAGAGATAAGTACGTCTTGTAATCCATATCTGCTGGCTGGTGCTCCGCTGATACATCGCGCCGCGTACCGGACTCGACCGAGCTAGCTTGCTCGACCGATCGGCAACGTGCACGTACTTTGTACACATTGAGTTGTAGGCAGCCAGTTAGTTGCGAGCATGCACTGCTAGCCATCATCAAAACTTATGCGTGCATACTTCTAAATGAACCAATACGTGTACGCGCGTCCGGCCGGGCCGTATGTACGGCTTAGTTACTTTAGCTTGTACTCGTACGTCTGAATGTGTCATTTCCATGAAGCTATAGATTGATCAATTGCTAATTCACTGGATCCATGTATCAATTGAAAGGCCTGCTTCATGCATTAGCCTTAAGCTATTTTCTTTTCTTGCCAATTTGCCTGGCAATAAAATATCGTCGCGACTTTTTTACAAAATCACGTCAAACAAATGCCCCTCGCCAAGGCGAGGTCGCGCGCGAAGCAAGGCGGCCTCGGCTTGGCGAAACTCCCAGCGCAACGAGTACATGTGCAGCCTGTGCCTTCGCGTATTGGGAGGCACCCTAGGATGTTGTTGATGTAGATGATCTTTCGAGTTTGAACGATTTGTCGGAGGCCCGAGAGTTGATGTAGAGGAAGTGTCGCGGTTGCCAGGTGTTGACGTAGTGGCAGCATCGCTAGTGTCGAGGTTCAACGTAGAGGAAGTGTCGCGGTTGCCAGGTGTTGACGTAGTGGCAGCATCGCTAGTGTCGAGCATTAACGTAGAGGAAGTGTGGCTACTGCCAGGTGTTGATGTAGAGGCAATGTCGAGTGTTGATGTAGGGGTGGTGTCGCGAGTGCCAAGTGTTGATGTAGAGGCAATGTCGAGTGTTGATGTAGGGGTGGTGTCGCGAGTGCCAAGTGTTGATGTAGAGGCAATGTAGCTACCACCGCGTGTTGATGTTGATTGGTGTCGCGGCTGCCAGGTGTTGATGTAGAGGTAGAGTCGCGAGAGTCGAGTGTTGATGTACATTGGTGCGGGAAGGTACGTCCGCGTACATATTTTGAAGAAGACCGGTTGGGATCGTGTGCGATGCCAACCAACCGGCTAGTCTTCCTTCATCTTCATGTGTAGATGTGGATGAGACGCCGGTAAACCGTCGGCGTGAACATCGTTGCGTGGAGACACCACCTGCAGGGTAAAGAGACGTCCTGCAACATTGGCACCGTCGTAGACGAGGTGCCCCAACGATGTAGATGGACCAGAGATGGAAACGCCTCTGGTGTTGTTGATGTAGGTCGGTGTAGAGACTTAAAGGCCGAGACGCTCGCCGTTGGCCCGTATGACCCATTGTTGTTTTCCCTGCAAACGCTAGGCTGTACCTGCGCGGGCTTATGGCTTGAAGCAACCAAGAGCGATAAACATGCAAAAGGCAGAAGACAAGGAAAAAGAAAGAAAAAAATTTGGGGTTGTGTTTTAAAAATGTTGGCTTTCCCGTTATACACTAGCTATATGTGTGATATCCGAGAAGGCTGCCGAAAGACTTGTCACTGGGAACCGTCGAAATACCATGACGGTCATAATCCGTCCTTCTGTGTATGTGTGTGGAGACGCCGTCTTCGGAGATGCTTCCGAGAGGCGAGAGAATGTCATACCCTAGCCCATCATGATACCGAGGAGTCCCACAGCCGGACCATGCCCCTGCCTGATGCCCCACAAACCCAGAGACTTGGGCGTGGTAGGTTGAGGCTGAATGGTTTTAGGACGATGACTTGTGGATTTCCATGCCTTGTTGAGGGGTGGTGAACGGCTACCTTCCGCCTTCTTTCCAGTGGTCCCTTTGATGCTTCGGGCTATTGGATTTCTTCGTATTTTGATATTTGCCCTCTTGTGAGGACGCTTTGTATAGGCCATTTGAATAGCCATGGACTTCATGAGACTTCTTGTACTTCTTTGTGATTTTCTTGGATTGCTTGAACTTCTTTCGGATTCTTCGTTGCTTGGAATTCTTCGAGGTTCTTCTTTGCTTGATGGGGGACCCACCTTGAGAACTTGGAAGGCAACCACTCACCTTGGTGGACTAAGGAACCCTCTCGGCACTTTATCCGGAGCTTCGGTGGCACACCCTGGGGTTGTCACGCGGCTTCGCACCCAGTCCAACTTGCGTTGGGTTGGGCGGCCGTTCGATGATCTTTTTCCTAGGGGCTTCCCTGGGGCGTGAGCCTCTGTGAGCGAGTGGCCCGCCGGGAAGCATAGGGGCGCGGAGCCTCGGTACGATGAAGTGCCCAAGTAATCTTCTCCACTGCCTCCGGAAGCATACACTTGGTACGTGTCGTGATTTGTGGGTGTGTTGGTTGCTTTGTTTGCAACACTTTGTGCCGCCCTCCGACGAGTCCTAAGGCAGCCCAATCTTCCATCACCAGCCTGGTATGTTGAGGGAAAGCCTTTTTTTTCTAAAAATGGGGAAAATGAATATCCACGCAATGCATATGTGAATGCACCGTGGATTCGAGCCGACTGAAGAGTTCCCCATCACAAGAAACGCCAAGGGAAAAAAGAAAAAGAAAAAATGTTAACGGAAGAGGCAAATTTCAACAAAAATACTTCTTGAGGAACCTTCCGTTGATTGGCGGCATAGGCCGGGATGCTTGAGAATCAACCAGCTGGTATGCACCCCCGTCATAGACTTGCTCGATGGCGTAGGGTCCTTCCCACTTTGGCTCGAACTTCCCTTTCGTCTTATGTGTGACAACGATAGGGCGCCTTAGCACAAGGACTAGTTCACCTTTCCGGAACACGCGATGCTTGACGAGCTTGTCGTAGGCTCTCACCATGTTCCGGCGATAAAGCTCCAAGTTCCGCAGGGCATAAAGACGCTCCTCCTCGAGGGCATCGAGCTCCTGGAATCGCAGGTGTACCTGTTCGTCCTTGGTGAGTTCATCTTGGATGGCCACCCTTAGCGAGGGTAGTTGGACCTCCAATGGAAGTACGGCTTCACTTCCATAGATGAGGGAGTAGGGAGTAGATTGAGTTGGGGTACGGACCGTGACGCGGTACGCCCATAAAGACTCGAAGAGACGGTCATGCCGCTCTCTTCTATGTCTTGTCACCGTCTTCTTGAGTATCTTGCCGAGCGTCTTGTTGAAGGCTTCAATGGCTCCATTGGCTTGAGTGTAGTAGCCGGTGGAGTAGTTCCACTTGATCTTGTACTTCGCCATGAACCTGTACATCTACTTGGACTTGAAGGCCTTGGCGTTGTCCGATGTGATGCGGTGTGGAATCCCAAAGCGATATATAATATTTCGCTCTAGGAAGTTGATGACGTTGTCGCTCTTCACCTCTCGTAGCGGGACAGCTTCCGCCCATTTGGAGAAGTAGTCTGTCGCTGCAAGGATAAAACGATGGCCCCTCGAGGAAGGTGGATCGATTGGGCCGATGACGTCGATTCCCCAGGCGTCGAATGGCCAGGAGGGAACAGTGGGGTGTAGGGGAACCGGCGGTTGATGCTTGAAGTCGCCGTGGATTTGGCAGCCGTGGCACGACTTAGCTACCTGAAGGCAGTCCGTCATGATACCGGGCCAATAGTACCCAGCTAAGCGTATGCCGTGGTACATCTTTGCTCCGCCTTGGTGTCCGCCGCAGACTCCGTGGTGCATTTCCTGCAAAATCTTTTCAGCCTCACCTCGGTTGACACACCTAAGTAGGATCTCCTGCCCATGAGACCG
>NC_061511.1:242795420-242821030 GCF_022539505.1 Lolium rigidum
TAATTTTCTGAGCTACCTACAGGGAGGTAGACCCAGATTCGTGACAGCAAAGAAATCTGGAACTGCGCAGTAATCCAAATCTAGTACTTACTTTACTATCAAAGACTTTACTTGGCACAACAAAACATAAAACTAAGATAAGGAGAGGTTGCTACAGTAGTAAACAACTTCCAAGACACAAAATAAAAACAAAGTACTGTAGGTAAAAACATGGGTTGTCTCCCATAAGCGCTTTTCTTTAACGCCTTTCAGCTAGGCGCAGAAAGTGTAACTCAAGTAACATCGAAGGGTGGTGCACCTACAGCGGGGTTTGGAGTTTTCTCAACCATGCATAGTATATTAGATACATAAGTTTCAGCGTCTCCCTTTTCATTAGTCTTGGGCTTGCTACTCTCATCAAACAAATTTTCAGGAACAAGCCAAGCATAGTTATTTTCTAGTGCATCATTCATAGCTAGGAGTTTACATGGTATTGGTGCTTTGATCTCTCCACCATCATTAGCATTATTAGTGTACCTTATCCTATCCATATCCATTTTTTCAAGGAGACCAACAAAATTAGTATGAGAACCAAGCATATTAAATTTAGCGAAGACCTTTCTAGCTTCTCTTGCTAGACCACCAAATTCTCTAAGAAGGGTTTCTAAAACAAAATCTTTCTTTTCCCCCTCTTCCAAATCACCAAGTGTAAGAAACATGTGTTGGATTATAGGATTGAGATTAACAAATTTAGTTTCTAACAAGCGAACTAAAGCAGCAGCAGCAATTTCATAAGTAGGAGCAAGTTCTACCAAGTGCCTATCTTCAAAATCTTCAACAGTACTAACATGGGTGAAAAATTCTTCTATATTGTTCCTCCCAACTATAGACCCTTGTCCTACCGGTATGTTTTTTGCGGTAAAATTAAAAGGAAACATGATGAATCAAGTAAAGTAAATGCAAGTAACTAATTTTTTTTGTGTTTTTGATATAGAGTGCAAGACAGTAAATAAAGTAAAGCTAGCAACTAATTTTTTTGTGTTTTGATATAATGCAGCAAACAAAGTAGTAAATAAAATAAAGCAAGACAAAAACAAAGTAAAGAGATTGGGAAGTGGAGACTCCCCTTGCAGCGTGTCTTGATCTCCCCGGCAACGGCGCCGTAAATTTGCTTGATGCGTGTAGTTGACACGTCCGTTGGGAACCCCAAGAGGAAGGTGTGATGCGCACAGCGGCAAGTTTCCCTCGTAAGAAACCAAGGTTTAATCGAACCGAGTAGGAGTCAAGAAGCACGTTGAAGGTTGATGGCGGCGGGATGTAGTGCGGTGCAACACCGGAGATTCCGGCGCCAACGTGGAACTCGCACAACACAACCAAAGTACTTTGCCCCAACGAAACAAGTGAGGTTGTCAATCTCACCGGCTTGCTGTAACAAAGGATTAACCGTATTGTGTGGAAGATGATTGTTTGCAGAGAAAACAGTAAAACAAGTATTGCAGCAGATTTGTATTTCAGTAATAAAAGAATGGACCGGGGTCCACAGTTCACTAGAGGTGTCTCTCCCATAAGATAAAAGCATGTTGGGTGAACAAATTATAGTCGGGCAATTGACAAATAGAGAGGGCATAACAATGCACATACATGGCATGATAAGTATAGTGAGATTTAATTGGGCATTACGACAAAGTACATAGACTGCCATCCAACTGCATCTATGCCTAAAAGTCCACCTTCAGGTTATCATCCGAACCCCTTCCAGTATTAAGTTGCAAAGCAACGAGACAATTGCATTAAGTATGGTGCGTAATGTAATCAACAACTACATCCTCGGACATAGCGCCAATGTTTTATCCCTAGTGGCAATAGCACAACACAACCTTAGAACTTTCGTCACTCGTCCCGGTGTCAATGCGAGGCATGAACCCACTATCGAGCATAAATACTCCCTCTTGGAGTTAAAAGCAAAAACTTGGCCAGAGCCTCTACTAGTAACGGAGAGCATGCAAGATCATAAACAACACATATGTAATAACTTGATAATTAACATAACATGGTATTCTCTATCCATCGGATCCCGACAAACACAACATAGAGTATTACGGATAGATGATCTTGATCATGTTAGGCAGCTCACAAGATCCAACAATGAAGCACAATGAGGAGAAGACAACCATCTAGCTACTGCTATGGACCCATAGTCCAGGGGTGAACTACTCACTCATCACTCCGGAGGCGACCATGGCGGTGTAGAGTCCTCCGGGAGATGAATCCCCTCTCCGGCAGGGTGCCGGAGGAGATCTCCAGAATCCCCCGAGATGGGATCGGCGGCGGCGGCGTCTCAGTAAGGTTTTCCGTATCGTGGTTTTTCGCATCAGGGGTTTCGCGACGGAGGCTTTAAGTAGGCGGAAGGGCAGAGTCGGGGGGCTAACGAGGGGCCCACACCACAGGGCGGCGCGGGCCCCCCCTTGGCCGCGCCGCCATGTGGTGTCGCCACCTCGTGGCCCCACTTCGTATGCTCTTCGGTCTTCTGGAAGGTTCGTGGCAAAATAGGCCCCTGGGTCTTCGTTTCGTCCAATTCCGAGAATATTTTGTTACTAGGATTTCTGAAACCAAAAACAGCAGAAAACAGGAACTGGCACTTCGGCATCTTGTTAATAGGTTAGTTCCAGAAAATACACGAATATGACATAAAGTGTGCATAAAACATGTAGGTATCATCAATAATATGGCATAGAACATAAAAATTATCGATACGTCGGAGACGTATCATTGTACCCAAATCTTCCACCGGTAAAGCATGCTTGAGAATAGGTTGGCGAAGAAAAATTTCCTCAAGCTCATCTCTTTATTTCCTAAAAACTTCACTCTCGCTATTCTCCAAATGTTGCTGCAAAGGATTATTAGGAACACGAACAATAGATGCACACTGCTCCATTTTAAAATCATCACTAGGCAAATCAGCTTTATAAGGACTTTTGGTAAATTTAGAGAAGTTAAACTCATAAGATTCACCAGCAAATTTAGTCAAAATTTTCTCTTTCTTGCAATCTTATATTTACTAATTGGAGGCACCATATAAGCCTCCACGTTAATCCACATCATTAGAATAATTAAGACAATTAGATCTAAAATGTATGGTTAGGATTAGTCGAGAAAGTTGTTATTTATTATGTACCATAATAAGTTACGCAGACACGTTAGAATTACTTTCTGTTATTTATAGCACGTGTAATTATTTATAGCACGTTGCTGATCGTGACAAAACCCCATAACAATACCATCAACGTACAGGAGAGTAATCCTATGTTACGATAACATATCATGTACGCAGACAAACCGTATAACAATTGGAAACTAACCAAGGCAGGACTCCTATCTATCTGTGATACAAACGTATACATACGTGATGGATTCTACAATTGCATCTGTTATCACGGATGGCAAAAAAATCCCATGTGAATCGCCCGTCATAGCATCCATGCTCCTCAAGCTTGGCACGCAGACTTGAACGCATCAAGTCGTCCCTGCTTCAGCGGCAGCTATGCATATTTGCGAACGTGAACATGTCGATTTCTCGCCGGCGGAAGCAGCTTATCGAGCACGGCCATGACGGCATGATATAAAGCGTACTCTGCAAGGTTTCAGTAAAACAAATCTTAGATCGCCTTCAACTCTTATAAACGGCTCCATGAGCTCATGGAGGAAGTGCAATGGGCAGCGACAAACGCTTGGTGGCTCTAATCACAGCATGGCTCAGCTGATGAGTTGATTCGTCTACTCAGTCATACGATCGAGCAGCAGCACATGTCGCCAACCAAGTGGACTCATCTCTCTTGCGACATCGGACTGCGATCGTATATAAAGTATGAATCAACGGGATGTATCAATACTTCTGTAACGATGGTTTACTGATACACTACAACACAAGCAATCTCTCCAGATTTATGTCACGTCGAACCGGTAGGTACTTCTTTGGATGTCAAAAAAAGATTTCATTAGTAGTTTCTCCTGCCTGATAAATTCTCATCATCAATTTTCTGCTTAGACATCTAGATCGATAGTTTTCACCCTGAAATAGTATATTTGCAGGTCGTACTTTCCCTTCTATTTGTAGAGGTTAAAATTAATCCTATATTTCCCGTGCAAAAATAATCAAGGGTTATGTTCTGCAGTCTTCAAGACGACCCATGTTGGCAAGTGCAAGTTCTAGGAATAATATGTTCTCCTACTTAATCCAATATGTATGCGGCCGAGTTGGTTTAGTTAAAATTTTGTTTTAATTTATCCAGACATACTCTAATATAGTTGTTGGTGGCCCGTAAAGTGGTAACATGGCCTAGAGCTAGAAAACTATATTTGAAAATTATGTTTCCTTTTTTTCTTATGAAAGTATGAATGGACATTTGGACTGGAAAAAGTCTAGCTTAGATGATACTATTTCCACTGTTCGCATGATTAACTTCACTCTTGGCGCTTTTTCAAGTTATGTTATTTTGCTCTCTGACCATCAGCACTTAATATTCCCATCTAAGCGTACAAAATTCGTGCCTCACGTTGATCTGCAGGCTTTAGATATAATTTTATCAGCAGAGTTGCACCTCAGAATTCTTCGATGCCAAGCAAGGTGACAGGTATCCTTATTCCGATATTCACCATAGATCCAAAAAAATATTACGATTTCAGTTCATCTATAGATGCGGGCCGAAATAATAATTATATTAATATCAGTGATTTTTTTGTTTTCAGTTCAGCGATTCTATTTATATTTCTCGCGGCTATACATTACATTATTTTGTATATGTTCTGAAGTGGCTCAACACAAAATCACCAGCGACCCACTACAACGTTTTCGAGTCTGATAGTATTTTCACCGGACCTTTCAAATATTTGTGAAAATGTGGCTATGTGGCCTCAACAGGTGGATTCATGAAAGAGACGATATATAAGGTTGAATATCTGCCAAATATGTCTATTTTTGTTTTGTACTATGTTTTCGATAATTGAATGCATATCCGTGGAATAATTTAGCAGTTCATTGTACTAGATTTATTATCAAAATTAATTGCCAAAAGTGCAATAGTCCATGGAAATCAATTTCTTTTGATGAAAAAGCACATACTCCCATTATCTTTGTGAATCTTCAGTTAATACTATTTTTTTAGAAATTCAACCTGAATATAATAGAATGAATATGCATGAACAAACCATGCATTTCTCACAATCATATACATGTTGCTACTCTATCTACCATTCAATCATTATGCCCAATATTTAAAAAACACAACACAATTTGTTTGTTGTTGCCTCAAATCATCTCAATACTATCTATCTCCACAATTCATTTCATGGTATGTAACATCACGTGATTGCATAATTAGATTTTTGTCTGCAGAATGTATTTATATATTTAATATACTTTGAAGAGTTAACGAAAAGAAGAACTTGGGAATTATATACTAACTATCGGCATGAGCTTTTGTCACATGCGGAACAATATATTCATTTTGTCCGATGTAACCAAAACTAACAATCGTGTTTCAAAAGGAAAAAGATAATGCTATCTTAATGCCTGCCTACAAAAACAAATTGTTCTTTAATTATCCGACTGCTCATCTAAGTTATAAAGCGCACTTATCTGGCTGCTAATAACATTTATCAAGTGCACTTTCTTAGCACTTATTCCATAAGGTACACAACTTGCTCTATCCTTATATAAGAGAAAGCGAGTTACATATGTATTAGCTCTCCATGTTTGAACCAATTTTCAATTATTCATCAGTTTTCTCGGGACTCCATCAATCCATTTAATTTATATTTCAAAGTAGCTAGCCCACGCAGTCGCGCGGGTTGATGACTAGTCTATAATAGCTCCACAAGTGTTTAGAAAAGGTCTACCAAAAATGATAGGACAATAATCACTAGCAGCAGAACCAAGTACCAAAAAGTCAGCAGGATATTTAATCTTACCACATAGAACTTCCACATCTCGAACAATACCAATTGGAGAAATAGTTTCTCTATTAGCCAGCTGAATAACCACATCAAAATCTTCAAGTTCACAAGAACCAATTTCGTGCAATATCTCCGTGTAAAGCTCATAAGGAATAGCACTAACACTTGCACCAATATCACATAAACCATAATAGCAATGATCACCAATTCTAACAGATAGCATAGGAACACTAACTTGTTTGGGTTTATTAGGATGTGAAACAATATTAGAAGCATCTTCACAGAAAATAATATGACCATCCTCCACATTTTCAGTCACAAGATCTTTAACTATTGCAACAGCAGGTTCAACTTTTATTTGTTCTTCAGGTTCTATAGGTTTCTTTTCACTTTTATGAACCACACTATTTATAACAGAGTACTCCTTCATTTTAGCAGGGAAAGGAGTTTTTTCAATATAAGCTTCAGGAATAACATGATCAACAGTTTCAACTACAACGTATTTATTAATAGATGAATCAATTTTATCTTTATACGGTTCATGATACTTATCAAAATTCTTCTTAGGCAATTCATAATGAGAGGCAAAAGCTTTATAAAGATTTGCAGCAACTTGAGAATCAAGACCATATGTAGCACTCATATTACGAAATTTATCGGTATCCATAAAAGCTTCAATGCATTTATAATCATAAATTATACCCGATTCTCTATCCTTGTCGTTCTCCCAACCTTCGGTATTTTCTTGGATCCGATCAAGAAGGTCCCTTTTAAACTCTTCTTTGTTGCTTGTAAATGATCCGGAACAAGAAGTATCCGGCAAGGTCTTGTCTTGAAAAGAAAGTCTTGCATAGAAATTATCAATAATAACATTACCGGGAAGCTCATGAATGGGGCATTTGAGCATTAAAGACTTCAATCTCCCCCAAGCTTGGGCAATACTTTCTCCATCATGAGGCCAGAAATTATATATGCGGTTACGATCTTTGTGAATTTCACTTGGAGGATAGAATTCAGAATAAAATAAAGGCACAATGTCCTCCCAATCCAGAGAATCACCATTCTTCAGCAATTTATACCAATGCGCCGCTTTACCAGACAGCGATATAGAGAATAGTTTCTTTCTAACTTCATTCATAGCAATACCTGCACATTTGAATAACCCGCATAATTCATGCAAAAACAGTAAATGATCACCAGGATGGACAGTTCCATCCCCTTCATTGCGGTTATCCATAACACGTGCAATAATTTTCTTAGGTATTTTATATGGTATCACTTCCTCACCTGGCGCCTCATCCACTACCGTTGCAGTAGTAGTAGATTTCCCAAATAGAAATTGAAGAGGAGATCTCTCCATAATGACTTATAGCAGCAGGCAGAAATAAAATCAGCACAAACAATAAAGGTTTTCCTTACCAATTCCACTTACCAATAGCGCTTCACTCCCCGGCAACGGCGCCAGAAAATAGTCTTGATGACCCACAAGTATAGGGGGTGTATCGTAGTATCTTCGATAAGTAAGAATGTCGATCCCAACGAGGAGCGAGAAGGTGTTGACAAGCAGTTTCGATGAAGGATTCACTGTAAATGCTCACAGACAAGTATTCAGGGGGTTTTGATGTAACAGATGAACAAAGCACAAGTAAGTAAAATGCGAGAGAAATAATTGCAGCGAGTGGCCCAATCCTTTTTAGCACAAAGGACAAGCCGGTTTGTTTACTTATAATGACCAAACGTTCTCGAGGACACACGGGATTTTAGTCTAGTGCTTTCGCTACATACGGCTGATTAATCTTCATTGTTTTGATAAGTGTTGTGTGGGTGAACCTATGCTAATGTACCGCCCTTCCTAGGACTAATACATACTTGTGATTATACCCCTTGCAAGCATCCGCAACTACAAGAAAGTAATTAAGATAAATCTAACCACGGCCTTAAACTACGAGATCTTGCGATCCCTCCCGCATCGATATACCAACGGGGCTCGGGTTTACGTCACTCCGGCAACCCCGCAATTGGCAAACGAGTACAACATGTATTCCCCTAGGCCCATAAAGGTGAAGTATCGTGTAGTCGACGTTCACACGACACCACTAGAAGAATGACACCACAACTTAAATATCATAACATTGAATATTACTCAACCATAGTTCACTACCAACATTTAGACTTCACCCATGTCCTCAAGAACTAAACGAACTACTCACGAGACATCATATGGAACATGATCAGAGGTGATATGATGATGAATAACAATCTGAACATAAACCTTAGTTCAACGGTTTCACTCAATAGCATCAATAACAAGTAGAAATCAACACCGAGAGAGTTTCCCCTATCAAACAATCAAGATCAAACCCAAATTGCTACGGCGATGACGAGGTGCAGCGGTGGAGACGGCGGTGATGATGATGAAGATGATGGTGATGGTGATGGAGATGATGTCCAGCTCGATGGCGGTGACGATAGCGTCGATTTCCCCCTCCGGGAGGGAATTTCCCCGGCGGATTCCTGCCCGCCGGAGAGCTCTTTTCTCTCTGGTGTTCTCCACCCCGCAGAGGCGGCTGTGGCTCTTCGCGACGTACCCTCTGGAGCTTAGGTTTTCGGGACTAAGGGTTTCGCGAAGAAAAGGAGGCGAAAGGGGTTGTGGGGCCCCCACACCACAAGGTGGCGCGGCCAGGCCATGGGCCGCGCCGGCCTGTGGTCTGGCCCCACCTTGGGTCTTCTCGGCTCCCCCTTCTGGCCTTCTCCGTCATCTGGAAAAATAGGATTTTTGGTGTAATTTCCTTCCACATTTGATCTTCCGAAATATTGCATCCTGACGGTGCTTTTTCCAGCAGAATCCTGGCTCCGGTGCGCGATCTCCAAATAATCATGAAACATGCAAAATAGATGAAATAACATAAGTATTGTGTCCCAATATGAAATATATCAATGAATAACAGCAAATTATGATATAAAATAGTGATGCAAATTGGACGTATCACAAATCTCTGGCACGCGTCGCAAGTACGAATGATTTCTTTCGCATCTTCGATTGCTGTCAACCAATAAAATCCTGCTCTGAAAACCTTGGCCGCGATAGCTCGACTGCTTGCATGATGACCACATATTCCTTCGTGTACGTCCTTCAGAATTATCCTTCCTTCTTCGGGTGTGACGCACCTTTGTAACACACCCGAAATACTTCGCTTGTACAACTCCCCCTTGACCACAGTAAAGGCTTTAGATCGTCTAATAACTCGCCTTGCTTCAACTGGGTCGTTGGGTATTTCTTTCCTTAGGATGTATGATATGTACGCTTGCTTCCATGGAATCTGCACCATCATTACTAGGTCCTGTTCCTCTTCTTCTTCTAGTGCTTCTTTTGGAGCCCCGGGGGGTTTCTTGTCCTTCTTCTTCTTCTGTGCTTTCTTTGGTTTTTTAGATCTTTCGGCTATTTCTTCCCAGAACACGCCTGGTGGAATTGCGAGACACTGCGACCCAATGTTTGCAAGCACATCGGCTTCATCATTACTTAGCCTACTGATATGATTTACCTCGCTTCCATCAAACAACCTCTGCAGCTCGTTATACACTTCCTTGTATGCTATCATACTTTCATTGACTGCATCACATTGATTCATGACCTGCTGAGCCACCAATTGTGAGTCGCCAAAGATTTTTAGTCGGGTTGCACCACAAGCCTTCGCCATCTTCATCCCGTGTATGAGAGCTTTGTATTCTGCCTCATTGTTAGACGCATTTGGAAACGTCATCCGTAAGACATACTTTAATTTGTCGCCTTCAGGTGATATTAGTATCACGCTCGCTCCAGCTCCCTCTAATCTCTTGGACCCGTCGAAGTTCATAGTCCAGGTTCTCGATAGATCTGGGGGGTCCCGTATTTTGTAGCTCCATCCACTCTGCGATGAAGTCAGGTAAGATTTGCGACTTTATTGCTTTTCTTTTCTCGTACGTGATGTCCCGAGGGGAAAGCTCTATTCCCCAAAGGGAGACACGACCCGTAGCTTCAAGATTGTTTAATATATTGGATAAAGGCGCCTCATTGACCACTATTATCGGGTGTGCCGAAAAACAATGTCGCAACTTTCTTGCTGTTGTGAACACTCCATATGCTAGCTTCTGGTACTGCGGGTACTGCTGTTTTGAAGGCAATAATACTTCACTGATGAAATATACTGGCCTCTGTACTCCATGAAGTTTTCCTTCTTCCTCCCTTTCGACTACGAGTGCTATGCTGACCACCTGGGGTGTGGCTGCAATGTATAGCAAGAGGGTTCCTTCTCCTTAGGCGCCACCAAGATTGGTGGTGTCGAGATTGTGCGTTTGAGATCCTCGAAAGCTCTGTCCGCTTCTTCGTTCCACTGAAACTTCTCTCCTTGCTTGATCAAAGCATAAAACGGTAACGCCTTTTCTCCCAGCCTGGCTACGAATCTGCTTAAAGCTGCGACTCGCCCAGTTAATTGTTGTATTTCTTTTAACTTTGTTGGCTTCCTCATTGTTACAATAGCTTGAATTTTTCTCGGATTGGCCTCGATTCCTCTTTTCGAGACTAGGAACCCGAGAAGTTCTCCTGCGAGGACGCCGAAAGAACACTTCGTCGGGTTCAGTTTGAGGCAAAACTTGTCAAGGTTGTCGAAAGTTTCCTTTAGATCCTCGATCAAAGTTGTCCCCTTTTTTGATGTTATGATGACATCGTCAATGTATACTTGTACGTTTTTCCCAATCTGTGTTGCTAAGCATTTCTGCATCATCTGCTGATACGTTGCTCCCGCGTTTTCGGACCAAAAGGCATTGTTTTGTAGCAAAACACGCCATAAGGTGTTATGAACGCTGTCTTGACTTCATCATCTTCTTTCAATCTGATCTGGTTATAACCAGAATATGCGTCCAGGAAGGAAAGACGTTCACATCCTGCCGTGGAGTCGATGATTTGATCGATCCTTGGGAGGGGAAAGTGATCCTTTGGATAGTGTTTATTGAGACACGTAAAGTCGACACACATGCGAAGGACTTTCGTGTTTTTCTTCGGGACCAGAACTGTGTTAGCTACCCACGTCGCCTCTGTATGTAGCTCTTTGATAAAACCAGCCTCTCTGAGTCGATCTATCTCTGACAGCATGGCTTTGTGGTTTGGTTCCGAAAAACGCCGCAAAGGTTGTTTGATTGGTCTCGCTAATGGATCCAAGTTTAAGTGGTGCTCGGCAAGTTCCCTGGGTACTCCTGGCATGTCAGCTGGACACCATGCGAAGATTTTCCAGTGCTCACGGAGGAACTCGATGAGCGCGCTTTCCTATGCGAGGTCCATGTCTGTGGCGATGGACGTCGTTTTCTTTGGATCTGTCGGGTGGATCTGCACCTCCTTGGAATTTTTCGTAGTGTTAAAGGTTGTCTCCCTGAGAGGCCTTCCTACATCTGGCAACACATCATAATCAGTTGTTAGCCTTAACGCCATATATTCTGCTTGCATCCCGACAGTTTCTGACAGTCGATGAAAATCCTTATTGCATTTATCAGCTAACGCGAAACTGCCTTTGACTGTAATTGGTCCCTTAGGTATAGGTAACCTCCACAACAGGTACGTGTAATGTGGTACCTCCATAAACCTGGCATATGCTGGTCGTCCCAACAAGGCGTGATATTGCGACGGAAAATCCACAACTTCAAACTCCAGCCTTTCTATCCTGTAGTTTTCTCGGGTCCCAAACTGAACGTCGAGATTGATCTTCCCCAATGGATAACTTGGCTTCTCTGGCGTGATACCATGGAAACGCGTGTCGGTTGGTTTTAAGTTCGCCAGGGATATGTTCATCTTCCTTAGTGTATCTGCATACATAAGGTTTAGGCTGCTCCCTCCATCTATGAATACTCGAGATACGTCGAATCGTGCGATCACTGCTGGCAAAATAAGTGCTGACTGCCCTGGTCGAGGAACTTGCTGCGGGTGATCCGCTATGGTAAAGCCAATGTCCTGTCCCGAACAATTTAGGTACTCAATCGTTGGTGGAGGCATCTTCTCTGCCATGAACACTTGTCGCGAGATTACTTTCGAGCCCTATTAGATGGCCTAGCCTTGTGAATCATCGAGACCGCGCCATTGGAGTTAGGATCAACATATGGAGGCGGGTGTGGTGCTGCCGCTATTCTAAGCTGGTGCCGATTTTCGTCCGTAATTGCGGGAGGAGGTGGAAGGTGGATCTCACTCCTTGGCCCCTGGGGGTTTCTGTGCGTTGCTTGAGCAGTAGCTTGCCCTGCAAATCTCAACATTGCTTGAAAATTTCGACAGTCCTTCTGCAGATGTTCTGACTGTCTCTTCCCGTTGCTGTCAAGATAAAAATGCATCTGACACGGTCCGTTCATCATATCCTCGGGAGACATGTATGGTCTCTGAAACCTTGGTCCACAATTCTGTCTGTTGTTACGGGAATCATCTCTGTTGTCGCCTCGCTTCTCGCTGCTCCTTTGATAATCATCTCGACTGTTTCCTCCAGTATTTCCTCGGAAACCAGCCGATATTTGGCCAGGAGCATCATAACTCGAAAACTGCCGAGAAAATCGTCGTCTATTTTGAAAATTTCGGCTGCGGTCCTCCTCTGGTGACCTATGTCGCTTATTGTGAACATCATCTTCTCCATCCACCCATCTGTTTGCTATCTCCATTAATGCTGACACTATCCTTGGGTTTGTTCTGCCCAAGTCTTTGACAAAATCTCCTCGTCGAATTCCCGCTACGAACGCATCTATTTCCCTCTCGTCAAATATGTTTTCAGCCGAGTTTTTGATGATGTTCCACCTCTGGATGTATTTTCTCATTGATTCATCATGCTTTTGTCTACACGACCTCAGCTCCTCTAGTGATGATGGTTTTTTGCAAGTAGATCGGAAATTCTTGACGAATACATCCTCAAAACTATCCCAGCTGTCGATAGAACCTGGAGGAAGCTTCTTGATCCAAGATCTTGCGGCTCCACTTAGGTGTACTTGAATGCTCTGCATGGCTGTTGCTCTGGTTCCACCTATCAGTTTCACCGTCTCGAGGTAATCGACTAGCCAATCCTCGAGATCTTGCAGGCCATCGAATTTTTTGAAATTATCGGGTAATTTAAACCCTGAAGGAACTCGGGTTTTCCGGACCCTCCTTGTAAAGCACGGTAGCCCACACATATCCTCGTCATTTATCTCTGGGGAACGCCGATGTTCCCTTCTATTTTGTCGTGCTCTGTCCACCCGTGCTTGTGTTGCTGTATCTCTTGCTCCACTTGTTCTTTCGGGACCTGGTGCTGCTGCAGTGGGTCATGGACTATTTTGCCTTGCAGCTCCTTCGGGAGGTGTGGTTGCGAAAGCCGCTCCCATGGCTCCACATCCTGCCATGGCCTTGTTATACAACGCTTCTCTTGGGTCTCCGGGGGATGGCCTGGACGCTAGTATGTAAGCTTGCGTTGCCATATATCCCGCTTCCGGTGTTTTGGGAATGATATTTCCTCTCGTGTCGATTGACATAAAAGACATGTCGAGGTTTTGAACTAAATTTTCTCTCTCTGCTTCAGGTATATTTTGCAGCCGAGATCTTGCTCTACTTCGAGCTTCTCTATGACTATCTCCCGAAGTTCCTGAATTTCGGCTTAGCTATGCCCTTCGCCTGCTTGATGCGGAAGCTGCTTCCTGCCTCTTGTCCAACTTGATTTTCTGCTTCTCGAGCTCCCTCCTGGTACGTGCAAGCCTATATTGATACGCTTGTAAATCCTCATGTGTTGCCGTAATGGTCATTGGTTCTGTACCATCAATAGCTCTTGCGACTCGATCCCACACCGCCTGCGGAAATCGCACCATCTCTCGTGTTCCTGGTCCGATATATTTTGTTCCCAAACCTCGCGTGAGATCTGCAGGGTCGACATACGGATTTCCCGCATCGTCGAAAGCCTCTGACGTCGCCGGTTCTGCCGGCTTGGTTCTCCAATTGCATAGATCTGATGATATTTTGGATTTTGAATTTTGTTGGATTTGGTGACACCATGATACGTCTCCAACGTACCTATAATTTCTGATGTTCCATGCTTGTTTTATGACAATACTTACATGTTTTGCTCGCACTTTATAATGTTTTTATGCATTTTCCGGAACTAACCTATTAACGAGATGCCGAAGGGCCGGTTCTTGTTTTCTGTTGTTTTTGGTTCCGAGAAAGGCTGTTCGGGCAATATTCTCGGAATTCGACGAAACGAAGACCCAACACCTTATTTTTCCCGGCACCTTCCGGAAAGTCAAAGGGGGACCGAGAGGGTGCCACAGGGGCCCCACACGGGTGGGCCGCGCGGCCTCCCACCCGGCCGCGCCGGCCTAGTGTGAGGAGCCCCGTGGCCCCTCCGACTCCGCCTCTTCGCCTATTAAAGTCATCTCGACCTAAAACGCGATACCAATTGACGAAACTCCGGAAAGACTCCGGGGCGCCGCCACATCGCGAAACTCCGTTTCGAGGGACGAAGTCTCGATTCGGCACCCTCGCCGGGACGGGAAGTGCCCCGGAAGCCATCTCCATCGACGCCATCGCCTCCATCATGCTCCGTGAGTAGTTACCCCATGGACTACGGGTTCTAGCTGTAGCTAGTTGGTATTCTCTCCCCATGTACTTCAATACAATGATCTCATGAGCTGCCTTACATGATTGAGATTCATCTGATGTAATCGGTGTTGTGTTTGTCGGGATCCGATGGATTGTTACATTATGATTGTCTATCTACAAAGTTTATGAAGTTATTGTTGCTGCAATCTTGTTGTGTTTAATGCTTGTCACTAGGGCCCGATCGAGTGGCATGATCTTAGATTTAAGCTCTATACTTATTGCTTAGATTGTATCTACAAGTTGTATGCACATGTCTATGTCCGGAACCAAATTAAGGCCCCAAAGTGACAGAAATTGGGACAACTGGAGGGGAAGGCTTAGATATGAGGATCACATGTTTTCACGGAGTGTTAATGCTTTGCTTCGGTGCTCTATTAAAAGGAGTACCTTAATTTCCAGTATATTCCCTAGAGGCCCGGCTGCCACCGAGCTGGTAGGACAAAAGATGTTGTACAAGTTTCTCATTGCGAGCACGTATGACTATATATGGAAAACATGCCTACATGATTAATGATCTTGATGTTATGTCTTAATGCTATTTCAATCCTATCAATTGCCCAACTGTAATTTGTTCACCCAACACTTGTTATTGGAGAGTTACCACTAGTGAAGATAGCTGGGAACCCCGGTCCATCTTTCATCATCATATACTCGTTCTACATGTCATTGGAAGTAGTATCAACTATTTTACTGGTGCCATTGCTCTCATATTACTGCTATCGCTACTGTATTCTTGTTACTACTTGCTCTCATATTACTGCTACTTTCACATCACCCTGTTACTAGTGTTTTTCCAGGGGCAGCTGAATTGACAACTCAGTTGTTAAGACTTATAAGTATTCTTTACCTCCCCTTGTGTCGAATCAATAAATTTGGGTTTTACTTCCCTCGAAGACTGTTGTGATCCCCTATACTTGTGGGTTATCAAGACTATTTTCTGGCGCCGTTGCCGGGGAGGCATAGCTCTACTCATAAGTTCACCTGGGGAGTACACTCTACCTCTCTCTCTGTTTTTGTTTTATTTTATTTTGTTTTGCTTAGTTTACTTTTGTCTAGTTTATTTGTGCTTAGTTTATTTCTGTCTAGTATTATTTTGCTTACTTTACTTTTGTCTAGTTTATTTTTGTTTTGTTTTATTTTCTCTATATACCCGAAAATCCATAAAAATTTGAAAAACCGAAAAATTAAAAACTGCTATTATGGGAGAACCTACGACCTACTTGGAGCTTATTGAATTATATAATAATTATAGAGAATCAAGAACGGGAAAAGTTATGAGAGCTGTGATAGAAAAATTGAATACAATTGCTAAAATCTTGCTTAAACGCCATGATATAAACTGTTGCTCTAAACAGGATACTAAACATCTTAAATTTCAATGTGGCTTTAGTGAGGAAGTTTTAATTAAGAGCTATAATTGGAATAGCTATATTCATTTTGGGTTCGAAGAAGTAGAACAATTTGTTTTGTTTATGGGAGCTTCTGAGATCGAATCCTTCATTGCTAAAAATTATGAAACTTGTGTTGTTTGTAAGGACCTTAAAGATTATGTCTCTTCTATCCTTAGTTTTTGCATAGAAAGCTACAGTGATAATCCTTATATCATTGATTATAAAGAGAGACTCATTAATGCACAAGAATGCACTCACAATTTGCAGGAACCAGTGGAAGAAGAAATTGATGAACACGAAAGCTCATTGGATGAAAAAGAAGAGGAGAGTGATGAACAAAAGGAGGAAGAATGGATTAGCTACCCATGCCAACCTTCTAATGAGAGTAACTCTTTATCTCTTACACTATTTGATTGTCCTTCATGCTTACCAAAGGAGGTTGAATGTTATGTTCCTGTGGATTCTCTTGAAATATTCCCTATGAGTAAAACTTGTGAGAATAATTATGCTACTCTTATCTATGATAATCCATGCTACTTTGATAAATCTTATGATAATGCTTTGTTTGTGCCTGATGTCGAAATGCATGGTACTAAAGAGTTTTGCTTAGCAAATGTTTATGATAAATCTCTAGATGATGGTCCTATGTTACTTGATACTATTAATTGTACTACTAATGAAAATGGGATTGGAGAGTTCTTGACTTTATCTATGAGTCCCATATCTTTTGAGATTGATCAATCATCTTGTTACATTATTGATAAAAGTGAGTTTGGAAGTTTTAATCCTGTTACTTTTGAGCTTGATAAAAATTATGTGTTTATGGATCATGAAAGACATGCTGTATGTGATAGCTATATTGTTGAGTTTGTTCATGAAGCTACTGAAAATTATTATGAGAGAGGAAAATATGGTTGTAGAAATTTTCATGGTATCAAAACACCTCTCTATATGCTTAAAATCTTGAAGTTACTCTTGTTTTACCTTCTTATGCTTGTCATTTTGTTCTTCATGAATTTATTTGTGTACAAGACTCCTATGCATAGGAAGTGGGTTAGACTTAAATGTGTTTTGAATTTGCTTCTTGATGCTCTCTTTTGCTTCAACTCTTATTTCTTGTGAGTGCATCATTAAAATTGCTGAGCCCATCTTAATGGCTATAAAGAAAGCACTTCTTGGGAGATAACCCATGTGTTTATTTTGCTACTATTTTGTTGTGTCTTGGAAGTTGTTACTACTGTAGCAACCTCTCCTTATCTTTATTTTATTGCAATGTTGTGCCAAGTGAAGTCTCTAATAGAATGTTGATGCTAGATTTGGATTTACTGCGAGAAACAGATTTCTTGCTGTCACGAATCTGGGTATGATTCTCTGTAGGTAACTCAGAAAAATCTGCCAATTTACGTGAGTGATCCTCATATATGTACGCAACTTTCATTAGATTTGAGTTTTCTGATTTGAGCAACGGAAGTACCTCTTTAAAATTCGTGTTTACTGGCTTTTCTGTTTTGACAGATTCTGTCTCTGTTTTTTCCATTGTCTCTTGTGGACTTTAAGTGAGGCTTTCTAGACGTGGAGAGCTGTAGCTAATGTTTTATTGAGTTGTTGCAATGTGTCACTACAGGGCCAAGGTGGATTAAAGTTTTTGAGTACTAACCCCTCTAATGAAGTTTATGAGAAGTTTGGTGTGAAGGAAGTTTTCAAGGGTCAAGAGAGGAGGATGATATATGATCAAGAAGAGTGAAAAGTCTAAGCTTGGGGATGCCCCCGTGGTTCATCCCTGCATATTTCAAGGAGACTCAAGCGTCTAAGCTTGGGGATGCCCAAGGCATCCCCTTCTTCATCAACTTATCAGGTTTCTTCTATTGAAACTATATTTTTATTCGGTCACATCTTATGTGCTTTACTTGGAGCGTCTGTGTGTTTTTATTTTTGTTTATGTTTGAATAAATTCAGATCCTATCAATCCTTGTGTGGGAGAGAGACACGCTCCGCTTTTTCATATGAACACTTGTGTTCTTCGTTTTACTTTTAATGTTCAATGACAAAAGTTGGAAGCTATTGCACTTATTGTTATTTGGTTGGAAACAGAAAATGCCTCGTATTGTGGATAATTTGATACTTGGAAATTGTTTTGAGCTCTCAAGTAGATCATGTTTCTCTTGCATCATGTAGTTTAAACCTATTAGTGGAGAAATACCGTAGAGCTTGTTGAAACTGGTTTGCATGATTGGTCTCTCTAAGGTCTAGATATTTTTACGGTAATTGTGTTTGAGCAACAAGGAAGACAGTGTAGAGTTTTATAATGCTTGCAATATGTTCTTATGTGAGTTTTGATGTACCGGTTCATACTTGTGTTTGCTTCAAACAACCTTGCTAGCCCAAAGCCTTGTACTGAGAGGAAATGCTTCTCGTGCATCCAAAACCTTGAGCCAAAACCTATGCCATGTGTGTCCACCATACCTACCTACTATGTGGTATTTCTGCCATTCCAAGTAAATACTTCATGTGCTACCTTTAAACAATTCAAAACTTTATTACTCCTTATTTGTGTCAATGTTTTATAGCTCATGAGGAAGTATGTGGTGTTTTATCTTTCAATCTTGTTGGGCAGCTTTCACCAATGGACTAGTGGCTTCGTCCGCTTATCCAATAATTTTGCAAAAAGAGCTGGCAGCGGGCCGGGTTCCCAGCCCCAATTAATTAACTTTCATTAATAACTCTCTTCACGTGTTTTGCCCTGATTCATCAGTAAGCAACTTAATTTTGCAAATAGACACTCCTTCATGGTATGTGAATGTTGGAAGGCACCGAGGATTCGGTTAGCCATGGCTTGTGTAAGCAAAAGGTTGGGAGGAGTGTCATCCATAAATAAAAACTAAAATACATGTGTAAACAAAAGAGAAGAGGGATGATCTACCTTGCTGGTAGAGATAACGTCCTTCATGGGAGCCGCTCTTTGAAAGTATGTTTGGCAAGGGGGTTAGAGTGCCCACTACCATTCGTTGACAGCAACAAACACCTCTCAAAACTTTACTTTTATGCTCCCTATATGATTTCAAAACTTAAAAAGCTCTAGCACATGATTTAATCCCTGCTTCCCTCTGCGAAGGGCCTTTCTTTTACTTTATGTTGAGTCAGTTTACCTACTTCCTTCCATCTTAGAAGCAAACACTTGTGTCAACTGTGCATTGATTCTTACATATTTGCTTATTTGCATTCATCATATTACTCTGTATCGACAATTATCAATGAGATATACATGTTGGAAGTTGAAAGCAACTGCTGAAACTTAAATCTTCCTCTGTGTTGCTTCAATGCCTTTACTTTGAATTTATTGCTTTATGAGTTAACTCTTATGCAAGACTTTTGATGCTTGACTCGATCCCACACTGCCTGCGGAAATCGCACCATCTCTCGTGTTCCTGGTCCGATATATTTTGTTCCCAAACCTCGCGTGAGATCTGCAGGATCGACATACGGATTTCCCGCATCGTCGAAAGCCTCTGACGTCGCCGGTTCTGGCCGGCTTGGTTCTCCAATTGCGTAGATCGATGATATTTTGGATTATGAATTTTGTTGGATTTGGTGACACCATGATACGTCTCCAACGTACCTATAATTTCTGATGTTCCATGCTTGTTTTATGACAATACTTACATGTTTTGCTCGCACTTTATAATGTTTTAATGCATTTTCTGGAACTAACCTATTAACGAGATGCCGAAGGACCGGTTCTTGTTTTACGTTGTTTTTGGTTCCAGAAAGGTTGTTCGAGCAATATTCTCGGAATTCGACGAAACGAAGACCCAACACCTTATTTTTCCCGGAACCTTCCGGAAAGTCAAAGGGGACCGAGAGGGGTGCCCTGGGGGCCCCACACGTGTGGGCCGCGCAGGCTCCACCCTGCCCGCGCCGGCCTAGTGTGAGGAGCCCCCGTGGCCCCTCCGACTCCGCCTCTTCGCCTATTAAAGTCGTCTCGACCTAAAAACGCGATACCAATTGACGAAACTCCATAAAGACTCCAGGGGCGCCGCCACATCGCGAAACTCCGTTTCGGGGGACAGAAGTCTCTGTTCCGGC
This sequence comes from Lolium rigidum, assembly GCF_022539505.1. NCBI lineage: Eukaryota > Viridiplantae > Streptophyta > Magnoliopsida > Poales > Poaceae > Lolium > Lolium rigidum. Next base: position 242,815,452 of record NC_061511.1, read on the forward strand.
ACCTGCCGGGACGGGGAAGTGCCCCGGAAGCCATCTCCATCAACGCCATCGCCTCCATCATGCTCGGTGAGTATTTCCCCCATGGACTACGGGTTCTAGGCTGTAGCTAGTTGGTATTCTCTCCCCCATGTACTTCAATACAATGATCTCATGAGCTGCCTTACATGATTGAGATTCATCGATGTAATCGGTGTTGTGTTTGTCGGGATCCGATGGATTGTTACATTATGATTGTCTATCTACAAAGTTTATGAAGTTATTGTTGCTTGCAATCTTGTTGTGTTTAATGCTTGTCACTAGGGCCCGAGTGGCATGATCTTAGATTTAAGCTCTATACTTATTGCTTAGATTGTATCTACAAGTTGTATGCACATGTCTATGTCCGGAACCAACGGCCCCAAAGTGACAGAAATTGGGACAACTGGAGGGGAAGGCTTAGATATGAGGATCACATGTTTTCATGGAGTGTTAATGCTTTGCTCCGGTGCTCTATTAAAAGGAGTACCTTAATTTCCGAGTAGATTCCCTAGAGGCCCGGCTGCCACCGGTGGTAGGACAAAAGATGTTGTACAAGTTTCTCATTGCGAGCACGTATGACTATATATGGAAAACATGCCTACATGATTAATGATCTTGATGTTACGTCTTAATGCTATTTCAATCCTATCAATTTCCCAAGCTGTAATTTGTTCACCCAACACTTGTTATTGGAGAGTTACCACTAGTGAAGATAGGCTGGGAACCCGGTCCATCTTTCATCATCATATACTCGTTCTACATGTCATTGGAAGTAGTATCAACTATTTTACGGTGCCATTGCTCTCATATTACTGCTACTGCTCTTCGTATTCTTGTTACTCTCTTGCTCTCATATTCTTGCTACTTTCACATCACCCACTGTTACTAGTGCCTTTCCAGGTGCGGCTGAATTGACAACTCAGTTGTTAAGGCTTATAAGTATTCTTTACCTCCCCTTGTGTCGAATCAATAAATTTGGGTTTTACTTCCCTCGAAGACTGTTGCGATCCCCTATACTTGTGGGTTATCACACCATCATAGAGATTGGTGAAGACCTCTCCAACAATAGTAGATTTGTCGATGAAGTTGAAGCTGTCGATGTTGCTCGAGTCATCGCTTATATCGGAGTCCATGAGATGACTCGAAAGACATGTCGCTGAAGATGTTGGCGAGTTTTTCACTTGCCATGGTGCGATGAAGCGTGGCGACGAAGTTTCCTCGTTGTCTGACTCGATTGATGATGCTGAACTCGAAAAATCAGGATCGACCGCTGATAATCCCGATGAGAACGGAATTTCGAGACGATACGCTCCTTTTTTCTCGACGCGGAAGTGGAACTTCCCGAACGTCATCTCCATGGGCTCCTCCAGATACGCATATGCATCCAAACGGGAGGGCGGGTGGGGAACAAAATCAACTAGACCAGTTTCGATCTGTTTACCTCTGTCCATCGCGTTGCTTGCAGTTGACGAAGTCGACGATCTTGAACGTGCCATCGAGATCGGATCCTTGACACCTCTAATTCCCACAGACGGCGCCAATTGACAAGGGATTAACTTATCAATGCCTACAGATTGTAGACTAGGGTTTTAGTCGGAAGTAGAGGGCAAGTAGATCTCGAAGGTTTCAGCCGAAAAGTATTCGACGATGTAAAAACTAAGGTTGCGTGGAACAATGAATCGATGCTATCTTTGTCCCTCGACTCCCCCTTATATAGGAGGTGGAGTCGAGGGATTCATAATACACAAGTTACAGAGTCCGGGAGGGTTTCCAACCCGTCCCGCAAGATTACAAGTAGTACTTCCTAATACAACTGTAACTTTCCTTAATAATAACTTGGGCTTCCGGATCTTCTTATTCTTCGAGTCATGGGCCTTCAGTAAACCCCGGGTATCATCTTCGGCAGGCCCATTGGGGATGCCTATGTCACATATGATGTGAAGTACTACACAAGGTTGGTATTAGGGTTGATCACCATGGTTCTACTAGGTAATTATTGCTAAGGTTGATTTCAATGATGTGATACTAAGAATGGTGATCAATGGTGTTAACATGTGAGTAACAAGCTAGGGTTTATACCTAGGTGGTACTAATTGGTTATATAAGGTTCATTCAAAAATAGGACATGAAATGATGATCTCATGTGAATTGGTTTTATTTTAGTGGTCATGAGTATGCATTCATTGATTGCTTATTAAGGTTCTACTTGTAAAGTAGATCTCACATGATCACATGCGATATACCCCTAGGGTTTTAGAGTTGGAAACAATTATGGATGACCACATGAAATGATGAGATCCAGATTCTTGTTTATATTAGAACTAGGTTTTTTAATTATGATAAAATCCTTAAAATAATAGTTGGTAATAGATTTGAAGTTAATAATCACTTTGAAATAAGATTAATAATGGTCTTAGCTTTTTATTATTTTAAAATATTTAATAATTAAAGTAATCCTATTTAGGGTTTAATTTAAATGTCAGGGTTTTATAATTATTATTAGGTTTTTAAAATAATAACTGGTGAACTAAAATGTTTAAGTAAACAATTTCTGAACCAACAAAATAATATTAGCTTTTAACATTTTCTTACTTGATTATTAATTAAAAGAAATAGTAATTGATAAATTGCAAATTAGGGTTTATGAAATACCACTAATATTTTAATTGATGAAAATATGATAAATAAAACTAATATTAATATTTTATTTTCCTACTGAATAACTAATATTTAGTTTTGAAACTTCACTAGTTATTGAATTCAAATTGTATTTTTAAAACAAATGAAAAGGCATATTTAATAAAGTTAAAATGATTAATTTTTTATTTTGACAAACATTTTTATATTATATTTTATTTGAATAGAGTTTATTTTTGTGAACAATTTGATATCTTATTTGCATTTTTCTGATCTATCAAGAATTTTATTTATTTCTGTAAAGTCTTAGTTATTTTCTGAATTTTTTAAATAACTAAAATCCTAAATGCACCGAGCTAATCCTACCCTTAGACACAGACAGGTGGGCCTATGTCCGAGTCAGCTGTCACGTTGGCTGCTGACCGAGTCAAAATTGGGGACGTGGCCAACGAGCTCACTGCCGGCGGCTGTAGAGGACGACGTCGACGGCAGAGGACTCCCGCGGCGCAGCGTGTGTGCCTAATCAAATCAGCGCGACTCAGTGAACCTAGTGGTGGTGGTGTTGTGACGAAATGGTCGCTGGAGCCTTCACCGACAGCAAGCCCGAGCGGCGGCAGACAGTGAACAACGACGAAGCGGCACTACGTGGCACAATCGAGCAGGCCAGGGACACTGCAAGATGTAGAAGCTCACCAGGAGTCGGTAGAGCTTGACGGCGAGGACTGGGGTGGTCCAAATCATCGGCGACGATGGTGACCGGCGTTGGAGAAGACGGAGTCGGCGTGGACGCTCTCGAGCAGGGCTGCTCGATTCCTTGTACAGGGTGGGAAAGTCGAGTACGGAGAGGTCGATGTCGTCGACGTCGAGTCGCAGGGAAGCTCCAATCACCGGCGAGAAGATTTGGCCGGGGAAGCTAGGGTTTCGGTTCTTCTTGAAACTGAAGCAGAGAGAGGAAACTAGGGTTAGGGTTCATCTGGCGGTGGCGCATTGAGCTTTATAAATGCCAGAGAGCGGCGGCGAGGATCTTGGCATGGCCGGGCGGCGTCGAGGCGACAGGGAGCAGCTTGCAGCGATGGACGAAGACGATGGTCTCCACCTGTGCGAAAACAAGACGAAGGGGTATCGTGGGCTGGGCCAAAGCTGGGCTTCGTCGATGGCTGTGATGCTGGGCTCCTGTTGGGTTGGCTTCGGCTGCTCCGGTCCAGGTAAGGTAAGCCTTTCCCTCTCATTTTCTCTTTTCAAATTACTGTTTTTATTTACCGATTTCTATTTATTATTTGGATTCAAAATTGAATTCTGTTTGTTTTGCAGGTTCAAAAATATTTGAGTATCAAGATAACTTGATACTATTGCTTAATGCATAGTGTTGCTTTGTAATATTATTAGATTGATATTTTGTGAGGTTTAATGAAAATAGGCATGGACCTATGTTTTTATTTTAGTTCCATTTAATTTAGGAACCGAATGTATTTAGGTGATTAGAATTTTATAACCTATGCATGATGAACACATTATATTTTGCTAATGCTAAGAAATAGTGGTTATTCACATATAGTTTAATTATGGCTAGAGTTTTTTTTAATAAGTAATAATGAGGATGGGTTGGATCATGATTTCATGTGGATAATTGTTTCTAAGGATTTAGAAAAGTGGTTGGATAAACTTTATAGGGATTTCTATTTTCGTGCCCTCCGGTCCTTAGTTGTACTCAGTTTTCCCCAGCTCCTTAGTTTTTCCTCAGTTTTCCCCAAGCCCTTGTTTGAAACCCGCGAAGCGGCTCGGACGGCGGGATTCCCGTTTAGTTGACCGTTCCGTCACGTGTGGGGCCGCGTCTTGTGGGGCCGCGTCGTGTGGGCCCGCGTCGCGTGGGGCTGGTAGAAAGGGACCGCGTGGGACGGGACGAGAAGCGTTTGGTTGCACGTGAGCGGGGAGCTGGGTTCTGTCTCTCTCGGCCCCAAATTGGCATTATTAAGGGCACCTTTTTCCCCTCTTTCTCTCGTCCTTTTCACCAAATTAGTATAAAATCTAGAGAAGCTTGCATTTCGACTTTCTTCAATTATTTGTGCCTTTTGGCCCTCGTTGTTTGCCCAATATGGCAGCAAATCTAGTACTCCTTCCGGTCCATATGTATGTAGTTAAATCTAGAAGCAAATCTCCGGGATAATGTACGATAAATTCACGGTCATAGTAAATCAAGAAAACTAAGTACGGCCAACAAAATATAGTAGACTAGGGATAGATAATCCCTAGATAATATGGATAGATAATAGGCTGCATACACGGCGGCCAACATAGTAACGAGGTTCTTCACGGCACCATCATACTAACATAACAACAAGGGATCCCTAGCTAACAACAAAGGGATCCCAACAACAAATTAGGAGGCGGCGGCGGCACACGTCCGGGACTCCGCCTACCCCATCCGGCTCTGCCTCCACTTGTTGCTCTTGCTCCCCTTGGGAGCCTTGGGCTTGAGCGGAGGCATGCGCCCGGCGGAGATCTCCACCCGCTGCAAGCTGCGGAGGTGCATGCCGAGCGCCACTGTGCTTGGCGCGGAAGGAGTGGACGTTCACCGTCGTGCCGACCTTGGGGAAGGTGTTGCTGATGTTCTCAGCATGCGTGACGAGGCGGTTGAAGTTCGTGGCGCCGAGTCTCCTGGTGCGAAGGGGCACCTGTACACCTCCTTGGCGAAGTAGGAGATGTACTGGCCGACCTGCAGCCTCCGCAGCACCTGGCGAGTCTTGATGTCCTCCTCCTCTTCGTCGCTGCCGACGTCGCTGCCAGACATCTGATCCATATGTTGCGGTCAGAAACCCACCGGCGGGCAGCGACTGGCAACACCGTAGAGCCGGGAACAACTAGGGCTGCGGCTGGCCCCAGTCCCTCAGAGCGACGGCCCGCAAAGCCTCCTGGTCACACGTCCG
>NC_061511.1:242821130-242922650 GCF_022539505.1 Lolium rigidum
CGGTGTAGAGACCTAAAGGCCGATAAGCTCGCCGCTGGCCCCATGGATGACTCATTGATGTTTTTTCCTGCAAAAGCTAGGCTATACCTGGTTGAACTCAAGGTGCGAGGAAGCCGAGAGCTATATAACATGCAAAAAGGCAAAAGACAAGGAAAAAAAGTTTTGGGGCTGTGTTCTTTTTAAAATGTTGGCTTTCCCGTTATACACTAGCTATATGCGTGATATCCGAGAAGGCCGCCGAAAGACTTGTCATTGGGAACCGTCGAAAGACCATGACGGTCATAATCTGTCCTTCTGTGTATGTGTGTGGAGACGCCGTCTTCGGAGATGCTTCCGAGAGGCAGTAGAATGTCATACCCTAGCCCATCATGATACCGAGGAGTCCCACAGCCGGACCATGCCCCCTGCATGATGCCCCACAAACCCAGAGACTTGGGCGTGGTAGGTTGAGGCTGAATGGTTTTAGGACGATGGCTTGTGGATTTCCATGCCTTGTTGAGGGGTGGTGAACGGCTACCTTCCGCCTTCTTTCCAGTGGTCCCTTTGATGCTTCGGGCTATTGGATTTCTTCATATTTGGATATTTGCCCTCTTGTGAGGACGCTTTGTATAGGCCATTTGAACGGCCATGGACTTTATGAGACTTCTTGTACTTCTTTGCGATTTTCTTGGATTGCTTGAACTTCTTTCGGATTCTTCGTTGCTTGGAATTCTTCGAGGTTCTTCTTTGCTTGATGGGGGACCCACCTTGAGAACTTGGAAGGCAACCACTCACCTTGGTGGACTAAGGAACCCTCCGGCACTTTATCCGGAGCTTATGGTGGCACACCCCGAGGTTGTCACGTGGCTTCGCACCCAGTCCAACTTGCGTTGGGTTGGGCGGCCGTTCAATGATCTTTTTCCTAGGGGCTTCCCCGGGGCGTGAGCCTCCGTGGAGCGAGTGGCCCGCCGGGAAGCATAGGGGCGCGGAGCCTCGGTACGATGAAGTGCCCAAGTAATCTTCTCCACTCGCCTCCGGAAGCATACACTTGGTACGTGTCGTGATTTGCGGGTGTGTTGGTTGCTTTGTTTGCAACACTTTGTGCCGCCCTCCGACGAGTCCTAAGGCAGCCCAATCTTCCATCACCAGCCTGGTATGTTGAGGGAAAGCCTTCTTTTGTTTGAAAATGGGGATTATGAATATCCATGCAATGCATATGTGAATGCACCGTGGATTCGAGCCGACTGAAGAGTTCCCCATCACAAGAAACGCCAAGGGAAAAAAAAGAAAAAGAAAAAAATGGCAACGGAAGAGGCAAATTTCAACAAAAATACTTCTTGAGGAACCTTCCGTTGATTGGCGGCATAGGCCGGGATCCTTGAGAATCAACCAGCTGGTATGCACCCCCGTCATAGACTTGCTCGATGGCGTAGGGTCCTTCCCACTTTGGCTCGAACTTCCCTTTCGTCTTATGTGTGACAACGATAGGGCGCCTTAGCACAAGGACTAGTTCACCTTTCCGGAACACGCGATGCTTGACGAGCTTGTCGTAGGCTCTCACCATGTTCCGGCGATAAAGCTCCAAGTTCCGCAGGGCATAAAGACGCTCCTCCTCGAGGGCATCGAGCTCCCGGAATCGCAGGTGTACCTGTTCGTCCTTGGTGAGTTCATCTTGGATGGCCACCCTTAGCGAGGGTAGCTGGACCTCCAATGGAAGTACGGCTTCACTTCCATAGACGAGGGAGTAGGGAGTAGATTGAGTTGGGGTACGGACCGTGACGCGGTACGCCCATAAAGACTCGAAGAGACGGTCATGCCGGTCTCTTCTATGTCTTGTCACCGTCTTCTTGAGTATCTTGCCGAGCGTCTTGTTGAAGGCTTCAATGGCTCCATTGGCTTGAGGGTAGTAGCCGGTGGAGTAGTTCCACTTGATCTTGTACTTCGCCATGAACCTGTACATCTTCTTGGACTTGAAGGCCTTGGCGTTGTCCGATGTGATGCGGTGTGGAATCCCAAAGCGATATATAATATTTCGCTCTAGGAAGTTGATGACGTTGTCGCTCTTCACCTCTCGTAGCGGGACAGCTTCCGCCCATTTGGAGAAGTAGTCCGTCGCTGCAAGGATAAAACGATGGCCCCTCGAGGAAGGTGGATCGATTGGGCCGATGACGTCGATTCCCCAGGCGTCGAATGGCCAGGAGGGAACAGTGGGGTGTAGGGGAACCGGCGGTTGATGCTTGAAGTCGCCGTGGATTTGGCAGCCGTGGCACGACTTAGCTACCCGAAGGCAGTCCGTCATGATACCGGGCCAATAGTACCCAGCTAAGCGTATGCCGTGGTACATCTTTGCTCCGCCTTGGTGTCCGCCGCAGACTCCGTGGTGCATTTCCCGCAAAATCTTTTCAGCCTCACCTCGGTTGACACACCTAAGTAGGATCTCCTGCCCATGAGACCGTTTGTATAAGACACCGGCCTTATAGACGTAGGAGGGCAATCGTCTTTGGAGTTGGCGCCTCTTGACGGGGTCGTCGGGGAGGCTGCCATGCTTGAAGTAGTCGAGGAAGGGCTGCAGCCAATCATCCTCATCCACCACGTTTGTTGTGATGGTGTTGACTTCATACTCCGGCGGGATGAGTTCCAGAACAGCGGGAAGAAGCCACCTTTCTTCGACCGTCACCTGCATGGATTTATCATCTGGAAGCACCAGTGCTGCCGCTAGTTTCGCCAAGGCGTCTGCAGGCGCATTTCTGCTTCGTGGCACATGGAGAACTTCAACCTGGAGAAATTTCCCCATGAGATTCCGGGCCGCATTGTAGTACGGCACCAGTTCAGGCTTGCGTACTTCATAGATGCCGTTGACCTGCCTGACGATGAGTTGGGAATCTCCATAGGCCCGTAAAGAACGGACATCCATGGAGAGAGCCAGGAGGAGGCCGAAGATGAGTGCCTCGTACTCCGCCTCGTTGTTAGAGCACTCCTCCTTGAGAAGGGAGAAGGAGTGATACATCACCTCTCCTCGTGGAGTCTTGAACACGAGTCCTGCGCCGGCTCTTCGTCTTGGGGTTCCGTCTCGAATTGGCCTCCGTACGGGAAGCACCGTCGAAGTAGAGCTCCCATGGACCTTCGATCTCGGCGGTGAACACCTCCTCATCAGGAAGGTTGGTGATGAGTGGGGAGTCCTCCGGGATGGGGTGCGCTGCAAGAAAATCTGCCAAGGCTTGCCCCTTGATCGCTTTCTGGGGGACAAATGTTAGGTCAAACTCCATCATGAGGAGCGCCCATTTTCCTAGTCGCCCCATCAACGCAGGCTGACTTAGTACGTACCTTATAGGGTCCGCTCTTGCAACGAGCTGGATCTGTAGCGCTAGCATGTAGTGTCTCAGCTTCTTCAAGGAGAAAATTAGCGCCAAGCATAACTTCTCTATTGGAGAGTAGTTCCGCTCGGCGCCCACCATTGTGCGGCTTAGGTAGTAGCAAGCCACCTCTTTCCCTTCATCATTGTGTTGAGCGAGTAGAGCGCCTATCGAAGCAGTGCTGCGCCGCAATATACGGAATAAGGGGGCGCCCTTTACAGGAGCTGCCAAGACAGGTGGACTAAGCAAGTACCTCTTGATGTCGTCGAAGCCTCTTTGACAAGCTTCATCCCATACGAACGGAGCTCCTTTCTTCATAAGGCTTGAGAAGGGCTGAATGCGTCCGGAGAGGTTGGAGATGAAACGACGAATGTATGCTAGCTTCCTCGCAAGGCCCGCAACTCCTTGAGATTGCAGGGTGGTGGCATGTTGAGGATGGCCTTGATCTTCTTGGGCTCGATCTCTATGCCTCGGTGGTGCACGATGAAGCCGAGGAAGAGCCCTGATTGCACGGCGAAGGCGCATTTCAACGGGTTCATCTTGAGCTGGTGTTGACGTAGACGCTCAAAGACAACCCGCAGGTCCTCCTTGTGATCTTGGCGTTCTTTGGTCTTGACCACCATGTCGTCGACGTAGCATTCCACTGAATGATGGATGAGGTCTCCGAGTATGTACGTCATGGCACGCTGGTAAGTTGCACCTGCATTCTTCAAGCCGAATGGCATGACGGTGTAGTAGAAGTTGCCCTTCGGGGTCCTGAACGCGGTGTCGATGGCGTCTTCTGGGTCCATCTTGATCTGATTATAGCCAGACGAACCGTCCATAAAGGACAGTGCGCCATGGCCCGTGGTGGAGTCGACGACCATCTCCGTGATGGGCAAGGGAAAGTCATCCTTGGGGCATGCTCGGTTTAGGTCGCGGAAGTCCTGACAGACCCGTACCTGGCCGTTCTTCTTCTCCACGGGCACAATATTTGCAAGCCACCGGGTGTATTTAGCCTCCTTGATGAAACCTGCAAGGATAAGTTTGTCTACCTCGGCGATGACTTGGTCTTCAAACTCTGGACGTAAGCGTCGCGGAGGTTGCTTGACCGGACAGTGATATGGGTCAATCGCCAGCTTGTGAGTGGCGACACGAGGGTCGAGGCCCGGCATCTCCTTGTAGTTCCAGGCAAAGCAATCCCTGTACTCCATCAGAAAGCATCGATAGCCTTCTCGCTCCTCTTCTGTCAGCGTGGCGCTAACAAAAGTTGGGCGCGGATCGTCTTCCGTCCCAAGGTTGACTTCAACGAGCTCGTCGACGGTGGGTTGTCCACCATCTTCTAACTCTGGTGGAGCTGATGTGGACCCGAGCTCCTCCTCTACCTCCAATGGCTCACCGTTGTGGTAGCTTTGTCGGTGAAGACCGCGATGTGAAGTTTCGGCGTCGTCCCCTGAAGAGACAAAAGTAGCGTCGCCACCAGCAGGACCCTCCTCTTCCTCGTTGGATCCTTCGATGTTGATGTAGCCAAGCCCGAACTTGGGACGAGCCTTGTGCTTCCTTTTGATGAGATCTTCTGCTTGCCTCCACCACTCCTCGCACACCGCGGGTGGTGGGGGTATTCTGTTGTTTCGCTGAAGAGTAAAGCCAGCTTTCTCCATCAAGCGAGCCATCTTGGGCTCAGCCTTCATAGTGGATAGCGCTTCTTCTGTATCACCGCGATGTTGAGGAAGTTCAACTATAGAATCACAATGTTGTACTTGCGGAACTTTATAGAAAATGGTTTGGGTTTTAGACCCAGACAAACTTGGGATTGCCCAAACCTCCAATGGGGAAGTCATAGATATGTAAAGAGACGGGGGCTGCATGCCTTGAGCTCCCCTTGCGACTTCCTCCATCTCTTGTATTCTTCTTCTAACCACTCCTCCTTGCGCGGGCATGTGCTCGTCCTTTCGGGCGCCGCGTGCCCGCAGCGTGATGGGTGCCGGCGCATCACTGCTGCCGATAGGAAGCTTCGAGTCCACCTGGGCACCTGCAGAGCTTCCAAGAGTTAAACAACCGGGCTCATGGTGCGCCAAAGTCGATGAGGATGTGGTAGTCTCGCTTGAAGGCGTCGTGGTCGACCTCAAAGTGATTGTTTTCGGTGATGGTAATCTCGCCTTCAATAGCAACGGTGCCGATGGGGTAGGCGTCGAAGAGCCTGCCCCCAGCGAGGTTGGAGTAGAACCTCCCGTCCCCGGTGGGAAGGAGTGCTTGTATTGATGTTGCGCTGTTGAGGAAGATCTTCTACGCCCAGCATGTTTGCGACTCCGGGAGGAAGCGCCCTGTACGTCGGCCGGAGAACACGGCATGATGAGGCGCCTTGCCTCCGCTTCGGATGTGACACCGGGTTTGACTAAAACGTCAACCGCTGGTGTTGTACGCCCCATCTTCTGGTCGCTATCTTCGACGGGGAAGTAGTACTTCGCATCTGCATGATGTGACTCTTGGACGGTGTAGGGGTTGGTGTTGCCAATGATGCGTTGTTGTGTGCCGTTGCCGTCGAGGAACTTCAGGCATTGGTGAAGAGTAGAAGGCACTACGCGGTACTTATGTATCCATGGCCTCCCCAAGAGAGCCGAGTAAGAGGTGTTCGCTTCGATGACGAAGAACCGCACCTTGAAGCTGAAAGTTGACATTTGGATCTTCACCGTGATGGCTCCCAACGTCGGCTTTCCTTGGTTGTCGAAGCCGCATATCATCACGTCTGTGGACTCCAAGTCTTCTTCCGTGAAACCGGCCCGCTTCAGACTCCGAAGGGGCAAGATGTTTACCGCAGATCCTGGGTCGATGAGGATCCGACGAAGGTACGCAACGCCAATGTTTCCCTCCACATAGAGCGGACGGTTGTGGGCGCCATCTTCTATGAGGTTGTCCTCTTCGTCAAACGTGATCTCATTCACGAACAAGGGGTTGGAGAAGAGGCGGTGTTTTGCCATGCACACCTCGTAGATGGGTCGAGTTGGTGAAGGCGGACGTCGAAGCGCCAAGGTTCGACGCTCATGTTGAGGCCGATAACTCGGGACTTGGCGCGTCGTCCTGCCCCCAGCTCGTGTTGGTGATGTGCGTGGCGCCCCTTGATCACGAAGCCGCCGTTGGATGTTGTCCATTTGGTCCTGCAGTTGACGAAATTCTCGCCGCAGGTCCTCGTTGCGTGGCGCAGGTGCCTCGCTCCGAAGAACGGAGAACCTATTGTCATTGGGAAGTGACCTCCCGTCCACCGTCGACATGTGGAGGCACGTTGCCCACGTGCCCCGCCTATAATCTTCGAGGTTGATGGAGACCGTAGGACCTGGAAGAATGGGCTCTTTGCGTGAGCGCCGTTTCCAAAATTCCTTCATGATGGTTCGCCGCACCATCTCCTCGACCTTCAACGGCTCGTTCGCCCATTCATCGGGGAACAAGTTGTAGGGTGGGGTCAAGGTATTCGCGTAGGTGAACACCTTGTCAGCAAGGTCCTTTGCATCAAGGGACCAATCTTCCTCCGGCACCGCGCATTGAGCGATGCGGGAGCTTATCTGTTGTTGGAGGTTTTGTACCTTACGGTACTTCCTCCTGTAGTTTCGAAGCGGGTGCGGGCTATCGGACAAGCGTGCATTCGCCATTAGCCTCCGCAGGTCGTAGGACGCCGCTTCCAAGCCCTCGAGGAGCTCGACCTCAGTGCGCCCGGTCGTTGGTGCAGGCAACGCTGGAGGTGGTGTCGAGGTAGTCGCGCGCAGTGACGCCGCACCTGTTCGCCTATTCATGGCCATGACGCGGAGGCGTTGGGATGCCTCCACGTCTCCTCTAATTTCGGCCCTTGTTGACTCCTTCAACAGGGCACGGGCCTCGAGCATTAGCTCGCGGTGCTGCTTTTTTGCTTTGGCGGACGCCCGCCTTTGCGCCTTCTTGGACTGCACAACTTGGAATTGTGCAGGGTCCTGCGCTTGGTGCATGTACACCTTGGCGCCAACCTCGAAGAACACAGTCGGAGGCCGCGTCCCGAAGTGGATCGTCATCGGCTCCGTGTACTTGTATAGTCCTCCTGCATAAGATATCTGCGATCAGCGGAGCTCTATACCTTTGCCTTGTCATGCAGCATGATGTGCAGATGGATGGACGGGCGAAGACAATTCCGACGACCACAGCGAAGCAAAGATGGGAGGAGAACCACGTCCCACTGGGCGTGCCAATTTGTTTGACACGAGAAAAACGTACGGCACGACTCCCGCGAGTAGGGCGGAAGGGCGTGGTTTCTCTCGTGCGCGCCGGGGATCGGTAAAAGGGAAATACGCGGGCGTGCCAGTGTATAATGATACACAAAGTAACAAAAGAGATGCGGGAACAATATTTCATTAATCATATAGTTAACAAATACAATTCCCATGTGTTGCGCTCCGTGGCCTACTAGCGCGGCCAGCCTGACTAGGGCGATTGCGGTCTCCTGATTCCCGGGGCCTCGGAAGGCTCCCGGTTAATTACTCCCGCGGGTTACGCCGCGAGACACCTCCGATTAAGCTGTGTGGTCGTCTTCGTCGTCTTCGCTTCACGTCCTGCATGCATGATGGTGGTGAAGATGTGTGTGGGCAGCGGCAGAGCCCGTGTCCTCGTCGGTACACGCGCCGCTGTAGGCGTGGCCTGTGCTGCGGCCTCGCCCGCCCTCGCCGTCGCGCCTCGTCGGTCTTGAGCGGCGATGATGAGTGTTGTTGAAGTAGCATGATGCAGTCCGTTTAGCTAGGACTTCTTGACGACTTAGCGGCATCGTCGGGGTGTGCAAGGGGTACGCCTCGCGAGAGTAAATTATCGGGAGACCGGCGTCGGTGTAAAACCAACACGCGCTCATGTCGGCTTGGCCGGTGTGGTCGGCACCGTGACCGGGCCCGACGCCGAGTACACGGCAGTCGGCGCAGCTTGGGCGCCGTCTCACGAGGCCACGGTAGAGTCGTGTCGGGGCGCTATCCAGTGGAGCAGCACCGCGGCAACCTGTACGTCGTGAGCAACCTGTACGTCGCAAGCATAGAAGCTCATGGCTGGTTGTCTTGTGTTAGCCCATGTGCATGGGACACCATGGCCATGCGTCGCTAGCATGTATACAACTTGCTGCTCACATATCTCATCAATCGTCATGGAGGCGTACATTGGCCCGGTAGCACCGAGTTGTCCGAACCTGTACGCCAGGTTGCTCCTGTACGTCGACTGCGTCGTGCTTGAGCCTGTACACCGCTGAACATCATGGCCGCGGAAAGGTCCGATGAAGTTGGCGGCCAAGGGTTGCACGCCCGCAGCGCCTCGACGCCATCACCGAGTCGCCGAGCTGTACTTGTACGGAGGACTTCGGGCTGGCCTCATAGATAACCTGCACGCCGGTATGTGCGGCACCCGGATACGTCGCTCGACGGGGTCGCTCATGTTGGCCGAGATGCGCCTATCCGCTGGGATGCGTGGCCACCGGTACCTGTAAACCCACATGCACCTGTACGCCCATCTGCATCAGCCTCCGAGCCGCACCTATGCGCCACTTCCGAGCCGCACCTGTACGTCGTTGCTAGGTTGGTCCTGTCCGTCAAGGTCTTTGAGTCGCACCTGTACATCAAACTCCTGGGGCTCATGGTCCGGCTGACGAAGCGCACCAATCTAAGCCTCCGCGCGTTGGCTTTTCCATGGTGCTATCCTCCGACTCGCAGCGAACGGATAGGCCGCAGCGAGCTTCATGGCCCCAACGGACACGCCGGCCGGCGGGCTGCACGATGGCGAGTGCCATGGCGACGACGTCCAAGTTTTCTTCCGCCATGCTAGCTGGAAGAGGTAGAGAAAGGAGAGAGATGCAATTTAATCGTGGTTCTCACCATTGGGAAAACTGAGCTTCGTCTCCATGGATGCTTCTCCGGTCTTGAACCTGTACGTCTTGCTCCCAGTCTGGATGGATGGGTTGCCTCGTGCGAGAGCTGGGTGCCATCTCTCCTTGGACTCCTGCGCCTTCTCTCTGTCTCGTGATGCGATCTCTTCTTTTTTCTCTGTGTGTCATCCTTTTTTCTCGCTTTCCCCCCCTCCCCCGATGCGATCTGTTCCTGGTATTTATAGGCGGCAGCTGGAAACGGAGCAACGCGTGCCGCGCAACGTCTACCGTTCCGATTCTTGGGGCTCAAGAGATAAGTACGTCTTGTAATCCATATCTGCTGGCTGGTGCTCCGCTGATACATCGCGCCGCGTACCGGACTCGACCGAGCTAGCTTGCTCGACCGATCGGCAACGTGCACGTACTTTGTACACATTGAGTTGTAGGCAGCCAGTTAGTTGCGAGCATGCACTGCTAGCCATCATCAAAACTTATGCGTGCATACTTCTAAATGAACCAATACGTGTACGCGCGTCCGGCCGGGCCGTATGTACGGGTTAGTTACTTTAGCTTGTACTCGTACGTCTGAATGTGCCATTTCCATGAAGCTATAGATTGATCAATTGCTAATTCACTGGATCCATGTATCAATTGAAAGGCCTGCTTCATGCATTAGCCTTAAGCTATTTTCTTTTCTTGCCAATTTGCCTGGCAATAAAATATTGTCGCGACTTTTTTACAAAATCGCGTCAAACAACCGCGGTCTGAAATAAGTCACTAATATTATCACACACAATATAGCTTCAAAGTTCTGACACTATCGGAACTACACCAACTTCTTAAAGAACTCCTCGACTTAACATCCTCAGTCATTGTCAAAACAATGCCATACTCTGCCTTTGTTTGTAGAATCCGTCACAATATTTAGAACTCATCTAAATCTAGCATAGACTTCTTCTAGCTCATTGTGCTACCTTTTAAACAACACTTAGCCTAATTGAGATTGAAATTTTATTTTTATATGAGACCAAACTAATATCGGTGCAACACCTTACAGCGATTTATTTGTCATTACCCCATACAAAACCTTGTTATTAACAACATTCAATGTTCATGATCACGAAACCATGATCATCTATTAATCAACAAGCTAGTTATACAAGAGGCTTACTAGGGACTCCTTGTTGTTTACATAACACACATGTATCAATGCTTCGGTTAATACAATTATAGCATGGGATGTAAACATTTATCATGTACACTAAGATATAACAATAACTAATTTATTATTGCCTCTTGGGCATATCTCCAATAGCATTAGCATGGAATATGACATTTAAGTTCACTACAAAGGGGTTTCTGACGAAAATTAAGTCGGAGACAAGATTTTTGGGAGTCTGTGGTGACATAGCATACCACTGCATGGTGTAGTACGCACGTCGTTGACATAACACAAGTGAAACACCGTTACACTTATATTACATCCCTCAGAGTGGTACAACAGAAACATATGCGAGTCCAAAGTATGTCTATAGAAGTACACACGAACTGTTTACATAAGATCAACACAACCTCCCACTTTACAGTGAGGTAAAACTTCAAATAAAGCTCCAGAAGAACAACCCGTAGTCTATCTTATTGCTATCACTATCTCTAGAGATACTAGGCTTGCTATAGAATTCTAGCTACTTAGGTGCTAGGATTAGGGGAAAATTCCTTTCTATTACTAGTCTAAACTTCCACTCTAACTGATGCAGAAGTTGACTCCATTGACTTCTTTGATTGGATTCTTCATCTTGTTGCAGTTGACTCCTTTGTCTTTGAGTTCCACGGTAGTTTCTCCTTCGGTGCCTTGATCTAAGAAGGGGGTTCAAATGGGAGGGAATGAGTACGAGCGTACTCAGCAAGTTCATTATAGGAAATAGGTGTATCATGCACTAGCTACAGCCATAGACCAGAAAGTCATAGGCAAATGCAAGTTTTCATAAACATTTCTTCAAAAGGTTTATTTTATTCTTAAAACTATGCCTGTCAGTCTTCACAGGTTGACCAGAAATTCACGGAGTTCCTTTCCTGCCGCGTTCGTAGTTCTCTTCCCGGAACAGGGAGTGACAGCCACAGTTTGATACCCTCTGCAGAGGTGCGTTACTTTTCCCATAAGAGAACTTATCCTTGTTGCCAACCAAGTTATGAGCTTGTCCACACTTCCTTGTGTGAGGCCCGGCATAAGGACCAAGCCAATCACTGCCTTCTCCGCGACCCCGCAGATCCACCCTTTTGTAAGTCTGTCCCGCCCTTTATCTATGGAGAGTCCGACCCGGGCATTTGTTCTCCCCTATACCATTAAGGTAGACCGTTCCGAAAAATTAGTATGCCCTATCCTATACACCATAGATAGACCGACCTGGACAACCCTTACAATCCATCATAGACCTTTAATAAGTCTGCCCTCTCCTATATCTAATGGTAGACCGTTACGGACCACCGTCCTCACCTTTACCAATATATAGACCGATCCAGACAACCCTTATCACTAGTCCGTTGATATGCGAGGGGGAAAAGATACAACTGACTTCCCCAGAGCCATTATAGATCTTATGGTTAACGCGCAATGTACGACACTAGAATCACTAGACGACATTGGTAATTAGTCCTAGATGAGTAGAACCCTTGCAATGGAACCTCCACCAGTCAACACATACCATGGTTCCATTGCCCACCACATAGTCATATTCATAATTGTAAAATAATACTTTGCTTTTCAATGCAAGAGTGATAAGTATAGTACTTTGCATATAGTTTGATAAAAATAATCAAATGACATGAGCAAGCGATGAACTTGCCTTTCTTGATTGCAAGATTATGCAGGCAAAAGCTTCGATACGTGATAACTCCAAATGCTGAAATACCATCATCGTCTGGTAAGGACAATGTTTAAAGAACTGGCAAAGATGCTATAATGCATAGTATGAGATGCAATCGTCCCGAGCGTAACCTAACCCCGATGATTTAGGATTGGGTGAGTTATAAAGATTTCTTTAGGGTGTGTTGCAGTTTTAGGATGGTCCTCAAACAAGGTTTTTATTAGGGTTTGGTGATATGAATAGCATAAACAATAACAATCATAGACACAAAGAAATAGTGGTTGCATAATAAATAAAGAGTAGTGATCAGTGTTAAGTCCTATAGTGCATGGTTGATTCTTATTTATTATATTTCGATAGAATAACTCTCGAAGAACATGTTATTTAAGAAATATTAAGTATTTCTAGTAAGAACTATTTGTTTCTATGGTTTGCTTGATATTTACTTCAAAAGAATAACCTTTGAAGAAAAAGTTTAATAAAGAACAAGAATTACTATAAATAGGAGCTATGGACTTCTAGGGATTACTATTGGATTTATTTAGTTCACTAATATTGACTAGTTGATTCTTAAGTTGAATGGGTGTGGTGACCCGGCATACCACTGCATGGTGTAGTATGCAAGTCTGATATAACACCAATGAAACACCGTTCCACCAGTATTATATCGCTCAGAGTGGTACAACAGAAACATATGCGGGTCCAAGGCATGTCTAAAGAATTACAACATTTACTCGTTACATAAGATCATCACATCCTCCTACTTTACAATGAGGTAAATCTGCAAATAAACTCCGAAGAACGACTCGTAGTCTAATCCTAACACGAACTCTATTTGTAGAGTAATTAACTAGCTACAGAGGCTATGAATAGATTCTAGCTAAATAGGAGCTAGGTTTAGGGAGCTAGTCCCCTTCTATTGTTAATCTAGGTTTTCTCCTTGTTGGATGTGGTATCTGACTCTTCTGACATGGTCCTTTCTCTTGAAGTAGTTGTTGACTCCTCGGCCTTTGAGTTGCACGGTAGATCCTCCTTCGATGCCTCCATATCTAAGCGGGGATTTAAGAGTGGGATGAGTACGAGCGTACTCAACAAGTTCATTATAGGAAAGAGGTGTTTAATGCACTAGCTACAACATTAGACCGTAAAGTCTAATACCAATGCAAGTTTTCATAACCATTTCTTCAAAAGGTTGCTTTTATTCGGAAGAACTATGTCCGTCAGCCTTCACCGGTTTACTAGAACTTCATGGAGCTCCTTTCCGGCCGCGTTCGCAGTTCCATATCCCGGAACAGGGAGTGACATGTCACGGTTCTTTACACTCTGCAGAGGTGTGTTGCTTTACCCATAAGAGATCTTAACCTTGGTGCCAACCGAGCTTAAGTTCTCGTCCACACTTCCTTTGGTGTGAGGCCCGGTATAAGGTCTAGCCAATCATGTTCCTCCGCTACCTCGAACACCCACCCTTTGTTGCATGCCCCGACCCTGGGTCCTCGCCGGTCCCATTATTCCCACTCACGGGTGGACCCCGACCACGACAACAGTTTGGGACTCGTTAACCAAACTCCTTCGCCGGTAGCTGCAACCCATCATAGACCGCAATACCGTGGGGACTTAAGGCTTCCCCAGCCTACCGCTTGTTCTTTGAGCGACAAGTGTCTACGGACTATGCCGTGGGGACTTAAGGCTTCCCCAGCCTACCGCTTGCCCTGACAGATACAAGTGTCTACGGTAAAGCGCATCCGTTGATGAACGAGAGGTGGAAACACTTTTGACTACTCCGTCCCACTCCGGATCTTATGGTTAACACGGTTATTACGGCACAAGAATCACTGGACGACATTTGTTGTTTAATCCTAGATGGATATAAACCCTTGCAATGGAACCTCCACCATATCAACACAATCCATGGTTCCATTGCCCACCACATAATCATATTCATAGTTATGAAAATAGTGGTTTTGGTTTTTATGCAATAGTGATAATCATAGTACTTTGCAAGTAATTTGATAAAGATACTCAAATGACATGAGCAAGTGATGAACTTGCCTTTCTTGACTGCAAGATTATGCAGGCAAGGTCTTCGATACGTGATAACTCCAAATTCTGAAATAACATCATCGTCCGGTAAGGACGATGTTTAAAAGATTGGCAAGGATGCATTAATGCATAAGTATGAGATGCAATCGCTCTAAGCGTGACTTAATCCCGATGATTTAGGATTAGTGAGTTGTAATGATTGGTTTAGGGTGTGTTGCACTTTTAGAGTGATTCACATACAAGGTTTTTATTCAGGTGTGATTACTTGGTATTATCAACAGGTAGACAATAAAGAATAATAATCAATTGAGCACACAAAGAATGATAATTGGCATAATGTTATCAAGTAAGATAATTATGATAATCAGTTTTAGTACTAGATGGCATGGTTAAGGATTAATTATCATATACTTCAAAAGAATAACTTTTGAAGAACATGTTCTTTAATAAAGAACAAGTATGATAATTAGGTTGGTGTAGTTCTATAATTTATTATGGTTCCAAGTAGTTTTGGAGTAAGTGTTAGATGGATGACAACAATAGTTGGACTCATCGACACCTAGAGCTTGTAGAGGTTAAGATAAGCCTAGGCATCCTAAGCAATTCATTCATACATGGTTGTTGTCAAGGTTGGTTTATCTTGCTAATGATAGCTGGCTAGGGTTTATAGGTCCTTATAAGGAGGTTTGGTGATGATTCCTTATTTTCTTCAAAAGAATAACTTTTGAAGAACATACTTCTTAAATAATAAGAAGTATATGCAATTAGGGTTGAGGTTGTCTAGGTTTGCTTATTGGATCTACTAGGTAAGGAATGGTTGGTTCCTAAATATGATGGTTCATAAGCATCTCACACTAGTAGGGTTTAGTGGAACAGGGTTATGTAAAGTAAAATAGTAGGTGTGGTTGATGTTAGGGTTCATCACAATGGTGTGATGCTAAATAGGAATGAATAAGGATAATGGTTTTGGTAATACGATCTAGGGTTTACACCTGGTTAGCTCTACTTAATTATCTAGGTTTGATGAAGATGAACACATGGGATGCTAATTAGTAGTGATAGGGTTCCCATATTTTATGTGGGTTTGAACTAGTATTTAATTGCTAGATATGAATCTATGTTTACTGGTGAAGTAACATGATCACATGTTACTTAGGTTTAGGTTTGAGGAACAATTTAGGGTTCATAAGTAAGTAATGAGGTCTAGGTGTCTAAATGAGCATTAGGGTTTTAGGATTACACATGAAATGATGAGGTTATCTCGTTTGTTTACCATATGGAACTAGGGTTTCCTAATTACCCTATAATTCTTGGATTAATAACTTCGTTAATAAAGTTGAAGTTATTAATAACTTTGAAATTAACATAATATTGGATTTGTCCTTTTATTATTTTTAAAGAATTAATAATTAAGGTAATTTATTAATTAGGATTTAAATCCTTCTAATAAGGATTTAAATAAATAAATAAAGAAAATTAGTTTTAATGTTTTCTTTATTTATTTACTGGCTTCATTTAATTTTGGAGAATTTTTCCTAATAATTGAATTGTAATTCAATAAAGAATAAAAGAGAAATGCTTAATTATTAAGTATTAAATAACTAAATTTTTATTAAAAATAAAAATTTCATATTACATTTTTATTGGATAGAGTTTTCTTTTTTAAGAATTTTAATATCGTATTTACATTTTTCTGACTTAAACTGAATTTTCTAAATTTATTTGAAGTGGCAGTAATTTAATGGTTTTAAATTTAAATGGAATAGACTAAACGTACCGGTGGGATTCTACCCGTGTAGCTGACTGGTGGACCAGGGTTCCACGCTGGCTGCCACACAGACGTGGACCAAGTCAAAATCGGTAGCATGGCGGGGAAGCTCTCTGCCGGCGGGATTCGGCGACGGCGCTGCCCTTTCCGGGCAGATGCGGATGGACTACCCATATCAATCGAACCAGAACATTACGGGGAGTATTTTGGTACCAGCGCCGCCCGCTTTTGACCACCGGAGCATGACCGGCGATGAAGCGCTGCGGCGGCAGAGACGGTCCTATGGTGCTAGCATGCGATAGAGCTCTAGAAGAGGAGCCAAGATGCTCAGGGGAGTCAGTGGCTCACCGAGAACACGCCGGGCTTAACGGCGAGTCGAGGGAAGGTAGCAATCGCCGAGATTGCTTGATGCCGGCGTCGGGGAAGACGATGGCGTCGGCGTCGATCTCGGGCACCTCAGCCCGATTCCTTCCGTGGGCTGAGCTTGTCGAGGTCGGCCGCCACGCTGGTGTGCTTAGCTCTGCTCGGGAAGGCCTCGTTCGCCGGCGGTAAGGAAGACTGGCGGGGCCAGGGTTTCGGCATGGATGCAATTTGAGAGGAAGGAGGGGAAACGGAGCTCATTCGTCGACCAGGGTTATTTATAGGGCTCCAGAGGCGAGCCTCGTCACCGTGTGGAGCAAGGGGAGGTCGACAGCACGAAGGGGAGGTCGAGCACGGCGTCGCCGTGGCCTCCAGTGCTCGGAGGAGATGAGGACGAGTTCCTCCCATTTTTTTTAACGAACGGGTATTCAGGCTGCTCATGGGCTGGTGCTTGGGCCACGTTGGTGGGCTTGTGCTGGGCTGCCGAGGTGGGCTGTGGCGGCCAGGTGAGTCTCTTCTCCCTTTTCTTTTCTGTTTTTATTATCTGTTTTCAATTTCATTTATTGAATTCATATTTTGAATTCAATTTGGTTTCCAGATATTTCAATTATGTTGTTTAAATCAAGATTTAGTTTCCTAACTACTATTTCCTCAATTCTATTTGGGACACTTCATTTTAGATGAGATTCTATTACATATTTATGAATTTATTCAAAATAACAATTAATCATGAATTTTATATGTTCCCTTTAATTCTCTTTTTAGCATGCAATCAATTCTGTTTAGAATTTTGAGAGTGGGTATTTTCATTTCAAAGTTTTTTCAGAGATTGTTATTATGTCTTGGTTTCCATTTGAGGAAGTAATCACTGGCATATTATTTCATGTGAGCAACATTTTTCTTTAAAGGTTTTATAGGTTTGATGACAATCCATATTAAAACTAACATTAGTATTATGGTCTCTTAATCCTTTGAAATACCTAGAGTAATTATTACTCTCCTCAAGGTTGGGTCTTAACTATCCAGGTAAGTGGTTGATAATCACACTTATGGTCTTATTTATAGGACTTAGCATTGGGTGGCTCTTTGTTTTATAATTGAAACATTGTATTTAATTAATGAACCATTAGGGTTCCAATGATATTTACCTAATGGCATTTGTTTTGAATCTCAATTATAGCATGGGTTTATATCATGATCACCATAGTGATAACTAGGGTTGAGATATCATTTTAGTTTGTAGGGATGGAATGACACCATATTGCATATGCTAGGGTTTAATCTCCCTAACCATGATAAGGTGGTTACTTGCTGAATATTTCATGTGCTTCCCTAATTACTAAGGCTTTGAGACTTGGTTTTATCTTCTACCTATTAACTTCCATTATTATCCTTAATTTAGTATTAAATTAACTACATTGGTTATAGTTCTTTTTATAGTTAACTTTGGTCTCATGGATGAATAGTTTCTCACCATATTAAATATGGAGTTTTACTCTTAAGGTTTTCTTGGGTTCTTTATTTTATGAAATATAGGTATGGTAGGATTCTACTTATGATCACCAAATGGTTCACAAGTAAAAGATAGGATATAAACCTAGGTTTGCTTACTATTGATCTCCCTATAATTTCATGTGGGGATGAGATCTACTTATTCTAGTAGAGTTTAACTTATCCTCACATACTTCAAGAGCATGATCATGGTTAGACATGATCCACTTGTTCTTGATATCTCTACCTCAAGTTCTTAGGGTTTATGATCATCACTCAATTTATAATGATCAATGTTTGGATTTCTAATGTATCTCTTATTAAATAGGTTTCTCACTTCCATGATCAAGTATTGTCTTGATCAACTAGGGTATAATATCTCACTTATAGTTTCTTGGGTGGACATGGCTATGGTTGTCTCAATAGATTATATCCCAGGAGAATGCCTGAGATATTCTGTTAGGGTTCTACTTAATATTGTTGGTATTATCATTTGGGTATATGGATAGTTCTTTCCCTCAAATTCAAGTGTTGCCTCAACTAACTTGAGTGTAACACCATAGCTTGTGCTCTCTTATGTAAGAATAGATTATTCTAGGTTATGATGTACTCCTAATACTATAGTTCAATGGTTGTTCTTTATTCTTAAATAGTTAAAGCTAGGTTTAGTATGAATGCTCACTCTCATTTGGGAATGACTTGAATAACACTCTAGGGTTCCTCTTGAAGATGATGATTTAAATACTTGGATGTATATCCAAGGTTCAACTCAAGGTTTGTTAATGCTTCTCTAATAATTATAATAGAACTCTCACCTCTCTAGGTTTGATGCTTAATACTTTGGAATAGAGAAGAATATATTCCTTAGTTGGATCTCCTTGTCTTGTTTCCAAGATTCAAGTAGAATGGATGTCATAGGATTTATGATAAGGATATGGATTAGTTTAAGACATGGAGAAGATAAGTGAAGAATAGTTTCTCCAATTATTGTTACTTGGTTTCCAATTAAATGGATGTTCATATGTTATGGCAAGGAGTACCATGTTGTGATCTTTAATAAGATCAAGTAGTTGATCATTGAATAAAGTGTCGGTGTGTTGATTATTAGTTCCATTTGATCTAACCCCTTAGATCAAATCATCTCTTCCCAAAACCAGGTTTTCACAAAGTCACATTGGGTTTTATAGCGCTTGACTTGATGAGCTACTTCAATTCCACCAAGGTCAAGTGAAACTTCAGATCATGGATCTGTTTTACTTTAAAGCGCGAAAATTCCCCAGATTTTCTATGCATGAATGCAATGCACACACCTGTTTCCTCTATTTTTGTAACCCCATTACCTGGGATATTACAATGGGTCTATATGCAGCAAGTATTGACATGTTTCTTACGATGGTTGATTATAGGTATCATACCAAAGGATGGTTATCAATGTGGTGCTATGAGTTAGGGTTTACTATAACTTCTCATTTGATCTACTAAGTAATATCTAATGGTTCCTAAGCTAGGTGGCTTATTATTTCCTAAGTAGGGTTTAGTTGAATAGGAGCATATTGACAAGGGATTAACTTATCAATGCCTACAGATTGTAGACTAGGGTTTTAGTCGGAAGTAGAGGGCAAGTAGATCTCGAAGGTTTCAGCCGAAAAGTATTCGACGATGTAAAAACTAAGGTTGCGTGGAACAATGAATCGATGCTATCCTTGTCCCTCGACTCCCCCTTATATAGGAGGTGGAGTCGAGGGATTCATAATACACAAGTTAAAGAGTCCGGGAGGGTTTCCAGCCCGTCCCGCAAGATTACAAGTAGTACTTCCTAATACAACTCTAACTTTCCTTAATAATAACTTGGGCTTCCGGATCTTCTTATTCTTCGAGTCATGGGCCTTCAGTAAACCCCGGGTATCATCTTCGGCATGCCCATTGGGGATGCCTATGTCAGTAGCCCCCGAGATTTTGCTTGAATCGAAGAATCAGGGAAAATCTCCAACTTTAATCATTCAATAACTCTGTCGAATTTATCACATATCTTTCGATATGCAATTATATATTGTACAGGGATGATGGTAGTTGGGGATAGTTCATCTGACGGATCAGGTACTAGTTAACTGCTCTAGTGGCAATCCGCAAAAACCTACTTCAAGATCACGTCCCTGGACATGATCTCGGGATACTGGTGTAAACTTCGACAGGTGCCGCTTAAGGTCTTACCATTCTGCCGAGTCCCGAGTCATATTTATCGGGTACCTAACGCGTCCGTTAGGATTTTTCTTCGTATCTGTTGATACGGAAAAAAGTAGCAAACCTACGTCAGAGACGGCGCCACGCCGCTCAGAACGGATCTGGGGTCTTACCTTCGCAAAATTTTGCGGCATTCAGAGATTATTCGCAACTTTGGCGCTCTGAGAATATATTGTCGAGTGCTTTTTCGGCTGTTGGAATAGCACATTTTATTGAGTCAATGAATGACTTATCTTGCCTTCCCGATGGGAGTATATGCAGAGTTATTTGTATAACTCGAAATATGCTCCCTTTTTCTTCTTTCTTTTCTCTATTTTTTTATAATTTCATCGGGCACGCGAACAACGTTCCCGATGGGAGTAGCTCCCGAGGCTACATCCAAGGACTTGTGCTTGGTTGTAGGCTCAACGCCTTATATTGCTATATTTTCTTTCTTTCTCGAGGTTTTCATAATTATCGGGTGACCAGCGCTCCCGATGGGAGTAGCCCCCGAGGCTATGAATAAATGCTTGCATTTGGTCATAGGCTCTCGCCATTTCTATTTTGTCATACTCGAATATTTCTTTTTTCCAAAGTAGCCCCCGAGCATTTGAGCAAAAACTTGTATTTGATCAAAGGATCCTCGAAATTACCACGCTGTGTTTGGATGTTGGAAAACTTGCATGAAATTGAATTGGAAAAGGAATTCCAAATCTAGGATGGAAAGGAAATGCCTTCCAATTTTAATTCCGTTGTTTGGGTGTGTTTGGAATTTCCTGTTGGAATCAGAGACCGCTGACCAATTCTAATTCCTGTTTGGACGTACAAACCATGGAATTGGATGTTTTGTTGAGTTTAGATGATATAAAGTTGTGTACATGAATAAAAATAGCATGTATATAATACAATGTGTATATTTTATTTTTCACACATTATAACATTAAAATAATATAAATAAGACACAAGAATGTAGACTTTTTATACCCACCTCAGGTTCTGAAGTTCAATAGATCAAAAACAAAACAGATTAACGGAAAACACCATATTTCTCTATCATCCTGGTTCATCTCTTCCTAAAGTCCACCCTAGATAGTTTCAAACTCAAACGTATGTATATACAATACATAATTTACATCCTCCACCACAACGAACCGTTTCGCCTCTCTCCTCTCCCAGGCGACAGGGCAGACGACTTAGATCCCATCTACACCAACGCCGGCGCTGGCCCCCTCCCCCTCCGCTTGCCGCTCCGGCGGCAGGAGGGGGAGGGGAGCTTGTTCCTCCGTTCTGTAGTTAGGGCTTGTCTGCTATGGTGCGTCGTTGGGGTGGTGGGAGCGACGCCCGGACAAATAAATCTGCCACAACTCTACTCCCACACCGGCGGCCATCTTTACGGTGGCGTCTCGGAGTTGTTGGCAACGTGTGCTTGTCGATCCTTCAGATCGGCGGCTTGGTCTTCTCGTCGATCTTCAGATCTGGCGAGATTAGTTTCTCGGCGTGTCGCTGGCGTTCGTCGTTTTCTACGGCGGCGCCAGGGGCCGGGGCGAGATGGATGCTCTGGAGCGAGGATGTTGGCCCGGAGGTGGTGGGTCTGTCGCATTTCCCCGACTTTATCGGTGGGATGCGGTGGATCTTGGTTCAAGGAAGCACGGGGACGTCCCCCGGTCAACGTGCCACAGCGACATGTGTCTTGCTGCTCGCAGCGGGCCTGTTCATTGACTCACAAAGCCTCTTTGGCGATGGTGCTTATTTGGATCTGGCAATGGTGGAGGTTCGGCGTCTCTTCTAACGTCTGTCTAGGCGGCGTTGGAGTTTGGCGGCGGCCGCTGGCTTCGGCGAGTGCAGGAAACCCTAAGAATGATTATGTATTTTTTCATTTTTTAGGGTTTTACTTGCAAAGTTTCCAGGACAACTGTTTTCTCCTGGTCTATCTTTCAGTTTCCACATTTGTGTGTTCATGTAACTTGATTTTCAATAATTGAAATATATGTGGTTGCTCTCAAAAAAAAAATACATAATTTACATCCAGGGCTTGATCGGAAATATCAGAAAGAAAAGGAGAATACTGGAGGCACCCACAGCAGACCAATTAGGTCTGGCCTGGTTTTTCATGCATAGCCATGTATCTCAATGACCTTGTCTGGCTCGTGTGACCACTGCTAAAAATATTTTGGATCGGCTATTGATCTGCAGGGAAGGGAATTAGGGAGATCGATGGAGCTGTCCATAGAGTGCCATCTCTGGGTATGATATATAGTCTATATACATCGATGGAACGGGCTGCCTCGCTGCGTATCGTAACGCCGCCATAGCAAGCTTCCGTTTTTGTTCGATTTCTCGATTCTGGCCTCGCCTGTCTGTAGAACTTGAGTAGATGGAGATGGAACCCGACTTGGACTCAGACTGGGATCGATGATGACGCGAGCTAGTGATGCGGACGTCCGGCTGGTGTGACTTACGGAGTAAAACATGCCCGCGATTTACGCCACACCATGGTTGTGGCGCTAGACCACAGTAATTTGACGATGGCGGTCACGGAGAGAAGCGCACACAGTCGTCCTAGGGTTAGGGTGGGGGTGACGACCGCATCGCCATGGAATGAGCGAAGAGGGAGAGGGCGCCAGGGAAGAGGACTTACCGCCCTCGCCGGCGGCGGCAGGTGGCTGCAGGTCTGGGGCGGCTCCAACTCAGCTGCGTTTCTCGGGATCGAGGGAGAAGGCTCGTTTCCACGCGATGCGAGAGACGAAGGGGTATGCGCCTGCGGGACTCGTTCCCACACGTTTCCGAGGCTCAGACTTCGGAATCCAGAGAGGCCGCGGGGCAGTTGCGAGAGGGTGGGCTCGGAAAGTTTCCCAGTTTCCATGGTTAAATTCCACAACCATTCCAAACGCATGAAAGCGGGTCAGAAATTCCAGATAGCCAATTCCAGGTCAGTTTTCCAACATCCAAACACAGTGTAATAGTCTTTGTCTGCCGCCAATTTCATTAATCGTCATAGCCGAGATTTTTCCTTTTGGCAAGGTGACATCATCACTGACGATAGCCACGATCACTGTATCGGGAAGACGCGAGTACTGCTCTCTCTCTGCCTTGCGGGCCCAAAATCCTTATCAAGTTGACACGTCGTGCAAGTGGGGGACACACGTCTCCACTTTTCCTGGCGCACGCACTGTAGCGCCTGTTCCTTTCCTTCATATTGAAATTACGTTGTTACCCCTTATCCACGTGTACATCATCCATCTCATAATTTCTCCATCCAACGGTGCGTCGATTCGCCGCACCCCTACTTAAGGTCATCGTCTTCCTCCATTCGCACTTTCGCTCGTGCCGCACCTCTGCTTTCCTCTGCGAAAAATCCTCCCTTGCGCCCATCACTTCTTGAGCTCAACCACGCTCACACCTTTCTCCTACACCATTGTTGATGCCACCGCGCGCGCGGCTCACTAGGCACAACACTCCAGAGTCGAAGATGGCGGCGGAAGATCTGGGGAACACCGAGTGGGAGAGATCCAAAATCTCCGCCCAAGACATCAACTTGCTGAAGAAGCTTGGGATCAGCAAGAAGAAGGAATCGCTGTGCTTCCCCAGCGAGGAGAGCTATCCATCTCCTCCAATCGAGTACCGGGTCAGTTTCGTTGACCACCTCATCCGCGGCCTTTCCTCCCCCATTCACGATTTTCTGCGTGGGTTGCTCTTTGTATATGGATTGCAACTTCACCATCTCACCCCCAACTCCATCCTGCACATCTCTATTTTTATCACTCTTTGCGAGTCTTTCCTTGGGGTCCAACCGAACTGGGCTCTCTGGAAACGCATCTTTCTTCTCCGCCGCAATGGCACCCCCAATGTCGCCTATAACATAGGTGCCGTTGTTATCTGCGTCCGCCCTGACGTCGAATACTTCGACGTCAAATTCCCTGACTCAGTTCAAGGGTGGCGCAAAAAATGGTTATATATCCACGAAGAAAGCCCCGACTCGGCGGAACACAACATTCCCCCTTTCGATGGTAATGAAAAAATCTGTCGCCGCCGGTCCTGGGATGCAGAGGCTACCGACGAAGAAAAAACGGCGACAGAGGCGCTGATGACACGCATCCATGAGCTTCAAAATACCCGTGGACAAGAATTGTCGGGTATCCAAATCACGACATATTTCCTTAGGATTAGGGTGCAGCCTTTGCAAGCTCGCAAACACCCCCTTTGGATGTATGCTGGCGACAAGGATGTGGATCGCCTGTCGATAGATTTACCGGTCAAGGACTTAGAAAAACTTGCCGGAAAGTCTCGTCGCTTAGCAAGAAAGACACCATCCCGTCATCTTGCCGTGTGACACCATATAGCGCCACCAATGCGCTCACGCAGGTAATATATTTTTATCGCATGCTTGTTCATTCACTTTCTTTCTTTTCTCTTTTTGTACCGCCATTTCTTCGACTACTGTTATTGATACACATTCCTGTCGATACTTTTTTTTATCTTGTCCAGAACCACAAAACTGCGTCACCTCTTCCTCCCCTTCCCGAAGGTGGAGAAGTCGAGGAACGGACTGTTGTCGCCGATGACAACCAGGATACTTCTCGCCCTGAGAGTGAAGTCGCAGGTTTTCAAAAATCCAAGGCTTCCTCTGAAAAAGAAGTCGATTCTGAGGCTACCGTATCGGCACACTCTCTCCCCTCCGTTGTTTCTCCAAGGAACAAGAGAAAAAGGGGTGAAGTCGCCGATTCTGGCACCTCCAAAGCCGACGCATCTCCTGCCGAAGAAGTTGTTCCTACTGAAGAAAGGACAACTTTCAACCCTTACTTGGATGCCCTTGTCAGCTCGTAAGTCCTTGCTTCTCTTTTTTGTTTGCTCTCGATATTTTTTCTATGTTGTTTCTTATATTGTAGTGGTGACGAGGATGAAAATCCACCTATTGACGCGGCTGCTCGAACGAGTACATCGCGTACTTTAGTTGTCTCTGAAGCTCAACCTAATGGGGATGAAATCTCGCCTCCTCAGCAAGACATCGAGCATCCAACTCCAATTGCTAGCCCCCGTGCCCCTTCGCCAAAGAGGGCTAGGGTCGAGCCAGCCAAGGAACCTACCTTGCTAACTGGTAGTTCCACGATGTAAGTTATCTCTTCTTCTCTTTTTTTTATACTCTGAACGTTTCAGTGCTTTGGACTCCCTTCTATTTTTGCTTGGTTCTGTCGAGCTTTTGCTTACTATATTGATTTCTGTTTTCGATGGTCTTCTCTTCAGCCTTTGATGAAGGAATTTGTCCGCCTCGGTACCCAATTGATCGTGTACCGTGATTATGCCTCCAAGCTTGAAGGTATTATTTTTTCCTGCCTCTTCTGCTGAACATACTCCTTCATTCTTTTTGTCGTGATATTTTACTGTCGTTTATTTTGCCAGAGACTCTTGCGGAGGCTAACAAACACGCTGACGCTCTTGCTGTAAAGTTAGAGCAAAGCGAAAAAGCTCGCAAGAAAGTTGAAGCAGATGCTGCCGCTGTCGAAGATCTTCGAAAAAGACTTCACGACGCGGAAACTTCTTTGAGCGAAAACATAGCCCATCAATCTTCTTGTGAAAAAGAAATCCTCACTCGCTTGGAGTCGCAAAGTCGACGTTTTGTGAGTAAGTACTCATATCTCTTCTATTTCTTCGGATCATCAAATTCTTCTTGTCTCTCTTTTCTCTGACAAGCTTCTTTTGACTCACTTAGGGAAAACGCAGCAAGATTATGATCTGGAGAATCCTGAAGGTGATCGCCTTCTCGACGCTCTTTCCCTCCTTGAGATCCACGGAGATGAGGCACGTGAAGGTCTTGTCGATGCCAAAACAGGTCTGTTGGGGCTTTTTCCTTACTTCTTCCCGAAGAAGGAAGAACCCACGCCTTTTACTGCTCTCGCCAAATGCTTCAATTCTCAAGAAGATCTTGGGCTCAAACTTCGCCAAGAAGGTTTGAAAGTTGGCGTTGAAGGCACTATCGCCTTGGTCGCTGACAACCAACAAGATGTCGACTGGGCGAGAGTTGGCGACACGAAGGAGATGGAAACGAAGAGGTGGCAGTCATTGATTAAGGCTGCGAAGCCAAATTCAAAGAAAATCCTCGCCTACCTCGGATGCAAGCCAACTCCCGCTCCTAGTTCCTCGAAGCCGGAGGTCAAGTAGACCACCTTGTCTTCTTTTTTGCTTTGTCTCTTTTGATGCTGTCGCCATAGTAGCTTTGGCGACAACTGCCTCAGTAGTTCATTAGGGACCCTCCTTTTGTAATAACCATGTAAATACTTTGAAAATCAATGGAAATCTATTTTGCTTGATGATTGATGTTGAAACTTTTCTTTCCAGTTGGTATTTGATAACTACACTTCAACTCCTCGTCCTGCCGATGATGAATTTATTGAAGATTCCTCGAGTAAAGGTTCAGCACAAGACTTGAAAGAACTCCGCCAACAACTTCAGTCTATGAAGAAGCAGGCACTTATAATAATGGAGCAGTCTCGAAAATCATCGGAGAAAGAAAAGGTTGCGCTACAGCAAGCTCAGGAAGCTATAGCTGCCAAAGAAACCCTCAGAGCTGAAGCTGCGCAGGCTACCTCCCGAGAGAATTTTATGCTCGAAATGATGACTGAAGCAAGTTTGGAAATGGCAGGTATACTTCTTAAGCCTAAACTTCCTCTGTTTTTTCCTTGTTTTATCCTTTGTGATTCTTATGTTGTTACCAAACAGGTCCCTTTCTAGACGCCGCTGCCGAAGATCAACGGGTGGATACAAGGTCAAATTACCTTTTAAATCTGGCCCTTGACCATGGCTCTCTTTTTGGGCTACCCCGGAACGAACCCGACAAATCGTTAGATTCCAAGACCGCTCATGCCAAGTTCGGGAGTTCCTTGAGTTTTGTTCCAAAACTTTATCCATGATTTTCAATGCTATGTTTCCTCGGAATGTTCAACCGAAGTCTCTTCCTGAGCTGATGGAGAAATTTAAGGACTCGCAGAAAATCCATGGTTTTGTAAGAGCTCAACTGGTAGCTGGTGCTAGGGTTACCCTTATTATGCTTCAGATCTACCACCCCAAACTTGACATGACAAAGGTGGTGGAAACTGTTCATGCTAAGCTGAGGCAACGGCGAAGAGGTGTCGATAGAATCAATGCAGTGGTTACCCCAGTAGCTGAAGAGATAATTGATGACCTTTTTCTCGGATGGATGCCGAATTTTTTGCAGATGGCCATTATGCCGATTTCTGGGTGCCTCTGCCGACGAAGATAGAGTAAATATTGACGACCTGTTGGGTCACGACTGAATTTATATAGCTTATGTTGTCAAAAGAGAACTATAACTTGCTGTATGTATGTTGTAAGTCAGATATATATATATTTTCTTTCCTCTAGCCCCTGAGTGTTTCGGTGGCTAATTTCTTTATTGTTTTTGCGAGGTTAAACCAAGGCAAATAAATTTTACTGAGTATACTATATTTGCGGGTATTAGCCCCCGGACCTTTTGTATTGATCTCTATTTTGTATCTTCATTTATTTTACGAGGTGCTTTGCACCAAGGCGAAATATTTTTTGCAAGTTGTATTCGCCGGTAATGTATATATATATTGTAACTTCTGGGCACAAGCCCCCGAGCCTGTCGAAGAAAAATATGTATATCTCCACTATCTTTATTATATTGCAGCACCGCGAGCCCGCCTCATTAAAAACCTTTCAGCCCCACTCGGTGCCCTGAAAGGAAAAGAGTGCGTCTGAAAACTCGCGGGCGTTTCAGTACATTGTATGTTTACAAGGAGGACTATATTTCAACTTCAAGTGTAAAAACGCCTTAGCTGCGCCACGTTCCAGGGATTTTGCTCGGGAACCCCTGTCTTCTTGTCCTTTATCCTGTACGCTCCTCCTTCGATTACTTCTGTGACAATGTATGGGCCAAGCCACGGCGACTCGAGTTTTTCATGGCTTTTTTGATTGAGCCGTAGAACTAAGTCGCCGACCTGAAAGGATCTTGGTCGCAAACGACGACTGTGGTAGTTTTTCAAGTCTTGCTGGTACTTAGTGACCCGTGATAATACTTCGTCTCGAGCTTCGTCAAGTGCGTCGACATCGTCTTCCAATGCTTTTCTGGAAGCTTCTTCATCATATTCCGTGACTCTTGGAGAATCATGCTCTATTTCTATCGGCAGTACTGCCTCAGCTCCATGGACCAGAAAAAACGGAGTCTCCTGTGTCGCTGTATTTGGTGTTGTTCGGATACTCCACAACACACTCGACAACTCCTCTGGCCAAGTATGTCGAGCTTTTTTCAATGGTCCTAACAAGCGCTTCTTTATACCGTTGCAGATGATACCATTGGCTTTCTCGACTTGACCGTTGGTCTGCGAGTGCGCAACTGACGCGAAGTGCAATTTGATGCCCACCTCTGCACAGTATGCCTTGAATTCCTTGGATGTGAAATTACTGCCATTGTCCGTGACGATGCTATGAGGTACTCCAAACCGAAAGACAATGCTTTTCACGAACTTGATTGCCGACGCTCCGTCTGGTGAATTTATCGGCTTTGCTTCTATCCACTTGGTGAATTTGTCGACAACGACGAGCATGTACTCGTATCCTCCTGGCGAAGCTTTGTGTAATTTTCCCACCATATCGAGACCCCACTGAGCAAAGGGCCAAGACAATGGTATTGGCATCAACTCTGCTGTCGGAGAATGAGGTTTTGCGGCAAATCTCTGGCACGCGTCGCAAGTACGAATGATTTCTTTCGCATATTCGATTGCTGTCAACCAATAAAATCCTGCTCTGAAAACCTTGGCCGCGATAGCTCGACTGCTTGCATGATGACCACATATTCCTTCGTGTACGTCCTTCAGAATTATCCTTCCTTCTTTGGGTGTGACGCACCTTTGTAACACACCCAAAATACTTCGCTTGTACAACTCCCCCTTGACCACAGTAAAGGCTTTAGATCGTCTAATAACTCGCCTTGCTTCAACTGGGTCGTTGGGTATTTCTTTCCTTAGGATGTATGATATGTACGCTTGCATCCATGAAATCTGCACCATCATTACTAGGTCCTGTTCCTCTTCTTCTTCTAGTGCTTCTTTTGGAGCCCCCAAGGGTTTCTCGTCCTTCTTCTTCTTCTGTGCTTTCTTTGGTTTTGTAGATCTTTCGGCTATTTCTTCCCAGAACACGCCTGGTGGAATTGCGAGACACTGCGACCCAATGTTTGCAAGAACATCGGCTTCATCATTACTTAGCCTACTGATATGATTTTCCTCGCTTCCATCAAACAGCTTCTCCAGCTCGTTATACACTTCCTTGTATGCTATCATACTTTCATTGACTACATCACATTGATTCATGACCTGCTGAGCCACCAATTATGAGTCGCCAAAGATTTTTAGTCGGGTTGCACCACAAGCCTTCGCCATCTTCATCCCGTGTATGAGAGCTTCGTATTCTGCCTCATTGTTAGACGCGTTTGGAAACGTCATCCGTAAGACATACTTTAATTTGTCGCCTTCAGGTGATATTAGTATCACGCTTGCTCCAGCTCCCTCTAATCTCTTGGACCCGTCGAAGTTCATAGTCCAGGTTCTCGATAGATCTGGGGGGGGGGGTCCCGTATTTTGTAGCTCCATCCACTCTGCGATGAAGTCCGGTAAGATTTGCGACTTTATTGCTTTTCTTTTCTCGTACGTGATGTCCCGAGGGGAAAGCTCTATTCCCCAAAGGGAGACACGACCCGTAGCTTCTGGATTGTTTAATATATTGGATAAAGGCGCCTCATTGACCACTATTATCGGGTGTGCCGAAAAATAATGTCGCAACTTTCTTGCTGTTGTGAATACTCCATATGCTAGTTTCTGGTACTGCGGGTACCGCTGTTTTGAAGGCGATAATATTTCACTGATGAAATATACTGGCCTCTGTACTCCATGAAGTTTTCCTTCTTCCTCCCTTTCGACTACGAGTGCTGTGCTGACCACTCGGGGTGTGGCTGCAATGTATAGCAAGAGGGGTTCCGTCTCCATAGGCGCCACCAAGATTGGTGGTGTCGAGATTGTGCGTTTGAGATCCTCGAAAGCTCTGTCCGCTTCTTCGTTCCACTGAAACTTCTCTCCTTGCTTGATCAAAGCATAAAACGGTAACGCCTTTTCTCCCAGCCTGGCTACGAATCTGCTTAAAGCTGCGACTCGCCCAGTTAATTGTTGTATTTCTTTTAACTTTGTTGGCTTCCTCATTGTTACAATAGATTGAATTTTTTCTGGATTGTCCTCGATTCCTCTTGCTGAGACTAGGAACCCGAGAAGTTCTCCCGTGAGCACGCCGAAAGAATACTTCGTCGGGTTCACTTTGAGGCAAAACTTGTCAAGGTTGTCGAAAGTTTCCTTTAGATCCTCGATCAAAGTTGTCCCCTTTTTTGATGTTATGACGACATCGTCAATGTATACTTGTACGTTTTTCCCAATCTGTGTTGCTAAGCATTTCTGCATCATCCGCTGATACGTTGCTCCCGCGTTTTTCAGACCAAAAGGCATTGTTTTGTAGCAAAACACGCCATAAGGTGTTATGAACGTTGTCTTGACTTCATCATCTTCTTTCAATCTGATCTGGTTATAACCAGAATATGCGTCCAGGAAGGAAAGACGTTCACATCCTGAGTCAATGATTTGATCGATCCTTGGGAGGGGAAAGTGATCCTTTGGACAGTGTTTATTGAGACACGTAAAGTCGACACACATGCGAAGGACTTTCATGTTTTTCTTCGGGACCAGAACTGGGTTAGCTACCCACGTCGCCTATGTATGTAGCTCTTTGATAAAACCAGCCTCTCTGAGTCGATCTATCTCTGACAGCATGGCTTTGCGGTTTGGTTCCGAAAAACGCCGCAAAGGTTGTTTGATTGGTCTCGCTAATGGATACAAGTTTAAGTGGTGCTCGGCAAGTTCCCTGGGTACTCCTGGCATGTCAGCTGGACACCATGCGAAGATTTTCCAGTGCTCACGGAGGAACTCGATGAGCGCGCTTTCCTATGCGAGGTCCATGTCTGTGGCGATGGACGTCGTTTTGTTTGGATCTGTCGGGTGGATCTGCACCTCCTTGGAATTTTTCGTAGTGTTAAAGGTTGTCTCCCTGAGAGGCCTTCCTACATCTGGCAACACATCATAATCAGTTATTAGCCTTGACGCCATATATTCTGCTTGCATCCCGACAGTTTCTGACAGTCGATGAAAATCCTTGTCGAATTTATCAGCTAACGCGAAACTGCCTTTGACTGTAATTGGTCCCTTTGGTCGAGGTAACCTCCACAACAGGTACGTGTAATGTGGTACCGCCATAAACCTGGCATATGCTGGTCGTCCCAACAAGGCGTGATATTGCGACGGAAAATCCACAACTTCAAACTCCAGCCTTTCTATCCTGTAGTTTTCTCGGGTCCCAAACTGAACGTTGAGATTGATCTTCCCCAACGGATAACTTGGCTTCTCTGGCGTGATACCATGGAAACGCATGTCGGTTGGTTTTAAGTTCGCCAGGGATATGTTCATCTTCCTTAGTGTATATGCATACATAAGGTTTAGGCTGCTCCCTCCATCTATGAATACTCGAGATACGTCGAATCCTGCGATCACTGCTGGCAAAATAAGTGCTGACTGCCCTGGTCGAGGAACTTGCTGCGGGCGATCCGCTATGGTAAAGCCAATGTCCTGTCCCGACCAATTTAGGTACTCAATCGTTGGTGGAGGCATCTTCTCTGCCATGAACACTTGTCGCGAGATTACTTTCTGAGCCCTATTAGACGGCCTAGCCTTGTGAATCATCGAGACCGCGCCATTGGAGTTAGGATCAACATATGGAGGCGGGTGTGGTGCTGCCGCTATTCTAAGCTGGTGCCGATTTTCGTCCGTAATTGCGGGAGGAGATGGAAGGTGGATCTCACTCCTTGGCCCCTGGGGGTTTCTGTGCGTTGCTTGAGCAGTAGCTTGCCCTGCAAATCTCAACATTGCTTGAAAATTTCGACAGTCCTTCTGCAGATGTCCTGACTGTCTCTTCCCGTTGCTGTCAAAATAAAAATGCATCTGACACGGTCCGTTCATCATATCCTCGGGAGACACGAATGGTCTCTGAAACCTTGGTCCACTATTATGTCTGTTGTTACGGGAATCATCTCTGTCGTCGCCTCGTGATGTCTACGGGTGCTTCTATTCTTGTAGATAGTGTTGGGCCTCCAAGAGCAGAGGTTTGTAGAACAACAGCAAGTTTCCCTTAAGTGGATCACCCAAGGTTTATCGAACTCAGGGAGGAAGAGGTCAAAGATATCTCTCTCAAGCAACCCTGCAATCACGATACAAGAAGTCTCTTGTGTCCCCAACACACCTAATACACTTGTCAGATGTATAGGTGCACTAGTTCGGCGAAGAGATAGTGAAATACAAGTAATATGGATGTATATGAGTGGTAATAGAAATCTGAATAAATTATGGCAGCGAGTAAACATGCAACAGAACAGTAAATATACGGAGTTTCGATGCTTAGAAACAAGGCCTAGGGATCATACTTTCACTAGTGGACACTCTCAACATTGATCACATAATAAAACCACTCTACACTCTCTTGTTGGATGATGAACACCACTAATTGCGTAGGGCTACAAGAGCACCTCAATGCCGGAGTTAACAAGCTCCACAACATTCAATGTTCATATTTAAATAACCTTAGAGTGCATGATAGATCATTGCAATTACACCAAGTACTAACATAGCATGCACACTCGTCACCATCACACTATGAAGGAGGAATAGATCACATCAATACTATCATAGCAATAATTAACTTCATAATCTACAAGAGATTACAATCATAACCTACGCCAAGTACTACACGATGCACACACTATCACCATTACACCGTGGAGGAGGAATAGAGTACTTTAATAACATCACTAGAGTAACACATAGATGAATAGTGATACAAAACTCATATGAATCTCAATCATGTAAGGCAGCTCATGAGATCATTGTATTGAAGTACATAGGAGAGAGATTAACCACATAGCTACCGGTACAACCCATAGCCTCGAGGGAGAACTACTCCCTCCTCATGGGAGACAACAGCGTTGATGGAGATGGCGGTGGTGTCGATGGAGATGCCTTCCGGGGGCACTTCCCCGTCCCGGCGGCGTGCCGGAATAGAGACTCCTATCCCCCAGATCTTGGCTTCGCGATGGCGGCGGCTCTGGAAGGTTTCTCATACCGTGGCTTTTCCGTATCGAGGTTTTAGGTCAGGGACCTTTAAATAGGCGAAGAGGCGGAGTCGGAGGGCTGACGAGGCGGTGACACAATAGGGGGCGCGGCCCAGGCCCTGGCCGCGCCACCCCGTCATCCGGTGGCCCCGTGGCCCTCCTCTCGCTGGCTCTCGGGTGTTCTGGAAGCTTCGTGGAAAAATAGGATGCTGGGCATTGATTTAGTCCGATTCCGAGAATATTTCCTTACTAGGATTTCTGGAACCAAAAACAGCAGAAAACAGCAACTGGCCCTTCGGCATCTCGTCAATAGGTTAGTTCCGGAAAACGCATAAATATGGCATATAATGTGTATAAAACATGTGAGTATCATCAATAAAGTAGCATGGAACATAAGAAATTATAGATACGTTTGGGACGTATCACCTCGCTGCTCGCTGCTCCAGTATTTCCTCGAAAAACCAGCCGATATTTGGCCAGGAGCATCATAACTCAAAAACTGCCGAGAAAATCGTCGTCTATTTTGAAAATTTCGGCTGCGGTCCTCCTCTGGTGACCTATGTCGCTTATTGTGAACAACATCTTCTCCATCCGCCCATCTGTTTGCTATCTCCATTAATGCTGACACTGTCCTTGGGTTTGTTCTGCCCAAGTCTTCGACAAAATCTCCTCGTCGAATTCCCGCTACGAACGCATCTATTGCCCTCTCGTCAGATATGTTTTCTGCCGAGTTTTTGATGATGTTCCACCTCTGAATGTATTTTCTCATTGATTCATCATGCTTTTGTCTACACGACCTCAGCTCCTCTAGTGATGTTGGTTTTTTGCAAGTAGATCGGAAATTCTTGACGAATACATCCTCAAAACTATCCCAGCTGTCGATAGAACCTGGAGGAAGCTTCTTGATCCAAGATCTTGCGGCTCCACTTAGGTGTACTTGAATGCTCTGCATGGCTGTTGCTCTGGTTCCACCTATCAGTTTCACCGTCTCGAGGTAATCGACTAGCCAATCCTCGAGATCTTGCAGGCCATCGAATTTTTTGAAATTATCGGGTAATTTAAATCCTGAAGGAACTCGGGTTTTCCGGACCCTCCTTGTAAAGCACGGTAGCCCACACATATCCTCGTCATCTATCTCTGGGGAATGCCGATGTTCCCTTCTATTTTGTCGTGCTCTGTCCACCCGTGCTTGTGTTGCTGTATCTCTTGCTCCACTTGTTCTTTCGGGACCTGGTGCTGCTGCAGTGGGTCGTGGACTATTTTGCATTGCAGCTCCTTCGGGAGGTGTGGTTGCGAAAGCCGCTCCCATGGCTCCACATCCTGCCATGGCCATGTTATACAACGCTTCTCTTGGGTCTCCGGGGGGTGGCCTGGACGCTAGTATGTAAGCTTGCGTTGCCATATATCCCGCTTCCGGTGTGTTGGGAATGATATTTCCTCTCGTGTCGATTGACATAAAAGACATGTCGAGGTTTTGAACTAAATTTTCTCTCTCTGCTTCAGGTATATTTTGCAGCCGAGATCTTGCTCTCCTTCGAGCTTCTCTATGACTATCTCCCGAAGTTCCTGAATTTCGGCTTAGCTATGCCCTTCGCCTGCTTGATGCGGAAGCTGCTTCCTGCCTCCTGTCCAACTCGATTTTCTGCTTCTCGAGCTCCCTCCTGGTACGTGCAAGCCTATATTGATACGCTTGTAACTCCTCAGGTGTTGCCGTAATGGTCATTGGTTCTGTACCATCAATAGCTCTTGCGAATCGATCCCACACCGCCTGCGGAAATCGCACCATCTCTCGTGTTCCTGGTCCGATATATTTTGTTCCCAAACCTCGCGTGAGATCTGCAGGATCGACATACGGATTTCCCGCATCGTCGAAAGCCTCTGACGTCGCCGGTTCTGGCCGGCTTGGTTCTCCAATTGCATAGATCCGATGATATTTTGGATTTTGAATTTTGTTGGATTTGGTGACACCATCATAGAGATTGGTGAAGACCTCTCCAACAATAGTAGATTTGTCGATGAAGTTGAAGCTATCGATGTTGCTCGAGTCATCGCTTATATCGGAGTCCGCAGATGACTCGAAAGACATGTCGCTGAAGATGTTGGCGAGTTTTTCACTTGCCATGGTGCTGATGAAGCGTGGCGACGAAGTTTCCTCGTCGTCTGACTCAATTGATGATGCTGAACTCGAAAAATCGGGATCGACCGCTGATAATCCCGACGAGATCGGAATTTCGAGACGATACGCTCCTTTTTTCTCGACGCGGAAGTGGAACTTCCCGAACGTCATCTCCATGGGCTCCTCCAGATACGCATATGCATCCAAACAGGAGGGCGGGTGGGGAACAAAATCAACTAGACCAGTTTCGATCTGTTTACCTCTCGTCCATCGCGTTGCTTGCGGCTGACGAAGTCGACGATCTTGAACGTGCCATCGAGATCAGATCCTTGACACCTCTAATTCCCACAGACGGCACCAATTGACAAGGGATTAACTTATCAGTGCCTACAGATTGTAGACTAGGGTTTTAGTCGGAAGTAGAGGGCAAGTAGATCTCGAAGGTTTCAGCCGAAAAGTATTCGACGATGTAAAAACTAAGGTTGCGTGGAACAATGAATCGATGCTATCTTTGTCCCTCGAATCCCCCTTATATAGGAGGTGGAGTCGAGGGATTCATAATAAACAAGTTACAGAGTACGGGATGGTTTCCAACCTGTCCCGCAAGATTACAAGTAGTACTTCCTAATACAACTCTAACTTTCCTTAATAATAACTTGGGCTTCCGGATCTTCTTATTCATCGAGTCATGGGCCTTCAGTAAACACCGGGTATCATCTTTGGCAGGCCCATTGGGGATGCCTATGTCACATATGATGTGAAGTACTACACAAGGTTGGTATTAGGGTTGATCACCATGGTTCTACTAGGTAATTATGGTTAAGGTTGATTTCAATGATGTGATACTAAGAATGGTGATCAATGGTGTTAACATGTGAGTAACAAGCTAGGGTTTATACCTAGGTGGTACTAATTGGTTATATAAGGTTCATTCAAAAATAGGACATGAAATGATGATCTCATGTGAATTGGTTTTATTTTAGTGGTCATGAGTATGCATTCATTGATTGCTTATTAAGGTTCTACTTGTAAAGTAGATCTCACATGATCACATGTGATATACCCCTAGGGTTTTAGAGTTGGAAACAATTTGGGATGACCACATGAAATGATGAGATCCAGATTCTTGTTTATATTAGAACTAGGTTTTTTAATTATGATAAAATCCTTAAAATAATAGTTGGTAATAGATTTGAAGTTAATAATCACTTTGAAATAAGATTAATAATGGTCTTAGCTTTTTATTATTTTAAAATATTTAATAATTAAAGTAATCCTATTTAGGGTTTAATTTAAATGTCAGGGTTTTATAATTATTGTTAGGTTTTTAAAATAATAACTCGGTGAACTAAAATGTTTAAGTAAACAATTTCTGAACCAACAAAATAATATTAGCTTTTAACATTTTCTTACTTGATTATTAATTAAAAGAAATAGTAATTGATAAATTGCAAATTAGGGTTTATGAAATACCACTAATATTTTAATTGATGAAAATATGATAAATAAAACTAATATTAATATTTTATTTTCCTACTGAATAACTAATATTTAGTTTTGAAACTTCACTAGTTATTGAATTCAAATTGTATTTTTAAAACAAATGAAAAGGCATATTTAATAAAGTTAAAATGATTAATTTTTTATTTTGACAAACATTTTTATATTATATTTTATTTGAATAGAGTTTATTTTTGTGAACAATTTGATATCTTATTTGCATTTTTCTGAGCTATCAAGAATTTTATTTATTTCTGTAAAGTCTTAGTTATTTTCTGAAATTTTTAAATAACTAAAATCCTAAATGCACCGAGCTAATCCTACCCTTAGACACAGACAGGTGGGCCTGTGTCCGAGTCAGCTGCCACGTTGGCCACTGACCGAGTCAAAATTGGGGACGTGGCCAACGAGCTCACTGCCGGCGGCTGTAGAGGACGACGTCGACGGCAGAGGACTCCCGCGGCGCAGCGTGTGTGCTTAATCAAATCAGCGCGACTCAGTGAACCTAGTGGTGGTGGTGTTGTGACGAAATGGTCGCTGGAGCCTTCGCCGGCAGCAAGCCCGAGCGGCGGCAGATAGTGAACAACGACGAAGAGGCACTACGTGGCACAATCGAGCAGGCCAGGGACACTGCAAGATGTAGAAGCTCACCAGGAGTCGGTAGAGCTTGACGGCGAGGACTGGGGTGTTCCAAATCATTGGCGACGATGGTGACCGGCGTTGGAGAAGACGGAGTCGGCGTGGATGCTCTCGAGCACGGCTGCTCGATTCCTTGTATAGGGTGGGCAAGTCGAGTACGGAGAGGTCGATGGCGTCGACGTCGAGTCGCAAGGAAGCTCCAATCACCGGCGAGAAGATTTGGCCGGGGAAGCTAGGGTTTCGGTTCTTCTTGAAATTGAAGCAGAGAGAGGAAACTAGGGTTAGGGTTCATCTGGCGGTGGCGCATTGAGCTTTATAGACGCCAGAGAGCGGCGGCGAGGATCTTGGCATGGCTGGGCAGTGTTGAGGCGACAGGGAGCAGCTTGCAGCGATGGACGAAGACGATGGTCTCCACCTGTGCGAAAACAAGACGAAGGGGTATCGTGGGCTGGGCCAAAGCTGGGCTTCGTCGATGGCTGTGATGCTGGGCTCCTGTTGGGTTGGCTTCGGCTGCTCCGGTCCAGGTAAGGTAAGCCTTTCCCTCTCTTTTTCTCTTTTCAAATTTCCGTTTTTATTTACCGATTTCTATTTATTATTTGGATTCAAAATTGAATTCTGTTTGTTTTGCAGGTTCCAAAATATTTGAGTATCAAGATAACTTGATACTATTGCTTAATGCATAGTGTTGCTTTGTAATATGATTAGATTGATATTTTGTGAGGTTTAATGAAAATAGGCATGGACCTACGTTTTTATTTTAGTTCCATTTAATTTAGGAACCAAATGTATTTAGGTGATTAGAATTTTATAACCTATGCATAATGAACACATTATATTTTGCTAATGCTAAACAATAGTGGTTATTCACATATAGTTTAATTATGGCTAGAGTTTTTTTAATAAGTAATAATGAGGATGGGTTGGATCATGATTTCATGTGGATAATTGTTTCTAAGGATTTAGAAAAGTGGTTGGATAAACTTTATAATCACTATTCTTAACTAACAAATTTAGCTTAAATTATCTCATTATGGTTAATTCACTTGCTTATATGGTGATTCTATTTTATAAAATACTATTTCATTTGGTCCACTAGACAAGGTATTTGGAAAGCAAAGTAGGATTGGATATTGGTTTAACTCTACTCACTTAAATGGTACTTAAGATATATTCATGGCTTGGGTTTATATTTGTGATCCATGATACACAAGTTAGGACATACTATTTTATGTGGAGTGGATCCGATGTGAAAGGTTTAGGGTTTTGCATAAGCTTCACTAAATTGAAGTATAAATAGGCATGAGGTATGGCAGGGTTCTACTTAGGATCCCAAGTGGTCCTTGGACTGAAATTCAAATGTGGTCTAGGGTTTTATTACTAATGGTGTACCTATCATTTTATCTGATAGGTGAGATCTATTAATCATATAGATTTCACTTATCCTCTAAATTTACATGGTACAGTCATGCATTGAACGTGATCAACTTATTCCTCACTAATCTCTCGTTATTATTCCTCTCATAACACTCCTCCTAGAT
Organism: Lolium rigidum; assembly: GCF_022539505.1. NCBI lineage: Eukaryota > Viridiplantae > Streptophyta > Magnoliopsida > Poales > Poaceae > Lolium > Lolium rigidum. The sequence goes on from NC_061511.1 coordinate 242,860,060, forward strand.
TCTTATGGTTTATGATTACTACCAAGTTGTGATGATTATGGAATTGGTTTACTAAGGTATGTCATTGAAATAGGGTTCTCACCTCCAAGATCAAATGTTGTCTTGAACAACTAGGATTAGTACTACTCTAGTATTCTTGTATGGGCATGGCTATGGTTAGTATTGTCACTTCTCTATGTCTTGGAAAATCCTAAGGTCCTACTCCAGAGATGATGATATGATCCTCTAAATATATGGTTTGCCTAGGAATTCTACCTTGGTATCTTTTGTAGCTTGTTCTTCAGGAAATCTGATAAACCTGCATCTTGTGGCATGTCTCCACCTCCTAGCTTCTTCATCTTGATCCTAGCTAATGTATGGATGGTCTCAAGGTTTTGGTTTCCTTGTAACATGGTGCAAGATGATCAAATGGATGAAGGGTGTGGCTCCTTTTATAGGCTTGGGCAAGCTCTAGTATCATGACACATAGGTGGGTGACGCTTGGTTTGGTTAGATGAGTAAGGTGCTTGGTTGTCATGCCCTCATCCATAGCAATCCTTTGAGCATGAGGTGGCAAAGCTTGGGATGCAAGTCATGTAGATATTTTCATCCTATGTGGCATAGAGATTATCCTCTCATATGATTTATTTTTGGATAGCCAAGTGGAATTTGCTACTAAATATCTTGTGGATGATTCTATTATTGTGGATGAGTCACTATATCATATTGGATTGGATTTATATTATAATATTGGTCAAAAGGTCAAGGTTGAAGGTTATTTGTTAATTTTGGATAGTTGGTGTTTGAATTCACCAAGGCATGATCATATGAGTTTCAAAATACTCATAGTTAGTTTTATTCAAATAGTTTGAACTATAATTCGTAATGTAAACAGATTTAGTTTTGTGATATTCCATATATTTAATAAGCTATGATTTAAATAAGAATGTGTGGCTTTTATGCACTTTAGACCCTGTGGTTTACCTTATTTGGTAATGAGTTTAAAATTGAATTAAATTACACACAAAGGTAGTTGCTAACTTTTAAGTGTTAATAAGTTAGAGTTTGATTCTTAAAGAATGTGGTGTTGTAAGGGATACCATGCTATGATCCTTTATAGTATTTGGTATTTGATCCTCACTTAAAGTGTTGTGTAATAGTTCTAGTTCCTTCTGATCCAACCTATGGATCAAATTATGTCTGCCCAAAACAAGATTTTAGCAAAGGTCGCATGGAGGTTTATAGCGCTTGACTTGATGAGCTACTTCAATTCCAGCAAGTCAAGTGAAACTTTAGTTACTGTGACAAGTTTTATTTGAAAGCGCGAAAATTCCCCGTATTTTCTATCCATGAATGCAATGCATACTTTGGTGTTCTATCATTTTGTTGCCTCTAAACCTAGGATATTACAGAGTCCTTCAAGATTCTTTCCGAACAAGAAGAAGCTAGAGCTGGACGAAGGAATGGTGAATCTCGAAAAACTCTGGTAGCTACTTTCATGGATATGCTAACTAGGTATATCGCGATAGGCCCTGTATGGTGGTGAGGCCTATAGCCTAACCGGGCGGCCCAGTTTCCTTAAATTAGCAAAGGAGGGATCTGGTCCGGAGACAAGTTGCCGAATCCAGCCCATGTCAAAGGTCCTTCGGATTTGTGACTTGCACGGCAAGGAATACTTAACGTAGTCCAGGTTAGTAGTATCCGATAGGATCTCTACCTTTGTAAACCCTAGGTTTGAAGCTTTTATAAGCCGGATCTTGGGAACCCTTGGGGCAGATAACAACACAACTCACTTTAATAGCGCACTTGTTGCCTTATAGTGAACTATAGAAGCACGTAGGATCTCGCTGATGTTGCGAGGTCTGAAGCTGGGCAACTCGTGTGACCCCGTTCCGGTGACTCCTCACCCTATGGCTCCCCCTCTCTCTCCCCTCCGCGAGGCTCCCCTCACCGAAGTACCATCGAATACGCAACGATGCCCAGGATTGCGTAACATTGCATACACGCTTTAATGCAGTTAATTGCAAGTGTCCTTGTAAATAAGCTATGTTTGGCATGTAATTACGCATAGGGGCGAGACTGCTTGAGTGGTCTAGGGTTGCGTAAAATTGCAAAATTTTGCAATAAATTTCAAGTGTCTCGATATGATAAATTATCTTTGCAAAAAATACCCAACAATGGAAACATTAATTGAGCGCACCAGGATTGTGTACAATTGCCTACACGCTTTATTGCGATTAATTTCAGGTATCCTTATCCAACAAACTATATTTGGAAAATATTTACAAGCACCAGGAGAGATGTTTCCATCTATAAAAGGGGTTTCCATCTCCTCTTTCGTTCCAAAACTTATCGCTAGATCAATATCTCAAGATATATACTTCTAGCTCACAAATAGCTATCCACGACGAGTATGCCGAAGAAAGGGAGTGGTTCGGGTGTGCGGAAGATCAACGATGAGGCAAAGAAGGCAAGGATTGCATTGTTGCAATCCGAGGTAGGCAGGTTAGAGAGAAAAGCGGCTATGGTGGAAGAGAGAGCTAAACACAATACCCAACAATTAGAAGATCTTGAGGAACAAAGCAAGGGGACGGTCGCAGGTTATCTACTCCGCAAGGAAGGGGATCTTATCCTGGAGGAGCTTTTGGAATTATACCAAGAGCTCAAGCGGGTCCAGAAAGAAATTGCAGATCGGTTGTCTTTGGAGTCAAAGGGGTCAAGCATGCCACCACCGCAACTACCACTATCTCCCGGGAAACGTCATGCTAAGGAAGAGAAGCCATGAAAATTTCATACTCGGTCCATTTGAAGGTCATGTTTTGGTGGTAGAAGCGTATTTGTTTTAATTCATAATGGACTTTTCTCTTTATTTCATAGTGAATAAGTTTCCTTGAAATTCTACATGTATCCGACTTTATAAAGGAAACATTTTTTTAACAATAGGCGTTTTTCTCAACTTAGTAAGTAACATCGAGGCCATACGGAAACATGAGTTCACCTCTAGCCTTTGCATCACATGATGCACATAATTCATAAAGGTGAAGCCGGACAAATGTATAGACTACACCGCTATCAAGGCTAGATAAATAACTCCACTTGTGTATATTTATCCGTAACCAACTTTAAAAAGATTTTTCTTGGTTAGCTTAACTAAAATATTTGATAGAAAATAAGTTCCAGAATATATGCACCACCTATACAGAAATAGCATTTTGTCATTACAGGCTGGTGGTTGGGTTCTTCATCAATGAGGATCACAGGTCAATTCAACATCTCATCATCATCATCACCACCACCACCACAACCACCACCATCTTCATCTTCTTGTTGTTCTTCTGTTATCACCAGAATTTGACCGGATCAGAGGTGGGCCGTGATCAAGATGGGCTTGAAGAATATATATATAGAAGAAATACGTGAATCGGCCTTACATACAAAGATTGGGCTAGTTTGCCCGTGTATCTGTACCTTAGTAGGATACGTGTCGGTTAGGAGTTAGAGTTTTACCCGTGCACGGTTAGGTGCACGAATTGAATTAGAAAGTCCCCTGGACTATAAATATGTATCTAGGGTTTATGAAAAAAACAACAACCAACGTTCAACACAAACAAATCTCGGCGCATCGCCAACTCCTTCGTCTCGAGGGTTTCTTCCGGTAAGCACCATGCTGCCTAGATCGCATCTTGCGATCTAGGCAGCATAGGCTTATTATGTTGTTCATGCGTTGCTCGTGCTGAAGCCTTTTTGATGGCGAGCAACGTAGTTATCTTAGATGTGTTAGGGTTAGCATTGTTCTTCGTATCATATGCCGTCGTGAGTGCAACCCTTATACATCTAGCCGCCCTTACACCTATCTTAGGTGTAGGGCGGCACCCCGCTTGATCATCGTTTAGTAGATCCGATCCGTTACGGTTGCTCCTTGTTCTTCAAGGATTAGTTTAACATCCGCAATAGTTAGGCCTTACAAAGGGTTGGAGGATCCAGGGCGTGTAGGGTGGAGTTTGCTAGCCCTAGACGAGATGTTCCGGGGATCAACCTCGTGTTGGTTTTAGGCCTCGTCTAGGATCGCTTACGGTCACCGTACGCGAGCGCGAGGCCCAATCGTGAGTAGGATGATCCGATTATGCGGTGAAAACCCTAAATCATCGTAGATCGCATTAGCTTTATCTTGATCAAGCAGGACCACCATATATTCGTGCACCTCGCACGAATCATGGGTGGATCGGCTCTTTGAGCCGATTCACAGACAACCTGAGAGCCGATCGAGGCTCGTATTTAACGTTTACGTGTATGCCATGCAGAAACTAAGCGAGGCATCATCCAACACCTTCCTGACCAGGTATAGGTCGGGTGGCACGCCCTTGCGACAGCATCGGACGTGTGACCAGAAGGCTTTGCGGGCCGTCGCTCTGAGGGACTGGGGCCAGCCGCAGCCCTAGTTGTTCCCGGCTCTACGGTGTTGCCGGCCGCTGCCCGCCGGTGGGTTTCTGACCGCAACACATTCTCGGCACGCCCGGTGGGACAATCTTCGACATCCACCGCATCGCCATCTACATCCGAGATGGCGGAAAGCACTCCGGTCAAGTACGAGGATCTGACTGACGAGCTCAAGAAGAAGCATGACGAGATCAAGGCAGTCCTCGAAGCCGAACTCATCGGCTCTTTCCTGTTGGCGTCAGAAACCCACCGGCGGGCAGTGACTGGCAACACAGTAGAGCCGGGAACAACTAGGGCTGCGGCTGGCCCCAGTCCCTCAGAGCGACGGCCCGCAAAGCCTCCTGGTCACACGTCCGATGCTATCGCAAGGGCGTGCCACCCGACCTATACCCGGTCGGAAGGTGTTGGATGATGCCTCGCTTAGTTTCCTGCATGGCATACACGTAAACGTTAAATACGAGCCTCGATCGGCTCTCGAGTTATCCCGTGAATCGGCTCAAAGAGCCGATCCACCCATGATTCGTACAAGGTGTCCGAATATATGGTGGTCCTCGCTTGATCAAGATAAAGTTAATGCGATCTACGACGATTTAGGGTTTTCACCGCATAATCGGATCATCCTACTCACGATTGGGCCTCGCGCTCGCGCACGGTGACCGTAAGCCGATCCTAGACATGGCCTAAAACCAACACGAGGTTGATCCCCGAACATCCTCGTCTAGGGCTAGCAAACTCCACCCTACACGCCGCCGGATCCTCCAACCCTTTGTAAGGCCTAACTATTGCGGATGTTAAACTAATCCTTGATGAACAAGGAGCAACCGTAACGGATCGGATCTACTAAACTATGATCAAGCGGGTGCCGCCCCTACACCTAAGACAGTGTAAGGGCGGCTAGATGTATAAGGGTTTCACTACGACAAGCATATGATACGAAGAACAATGCTAACCCTAACACATCTAAGATAACTACGTTGCTCGCCATCAAAAAGGCTTCAAGACGAGCAACGCATGAACAACGTGGGTAGACTTGTGCTGCCTAGATCGCAAGATGCGATCTAGGCAGCATGGTGCTTACCGGAGAAACCCTCGAGACGAAGGAGTTGGCGATGCGCCGAGATTTGTTTGTGTTGAACGTTGGTTGTTGTTTATTCCATAAACCCTAGATACATATTTATAGTCCAAGGGACTTTCTAATTCAGGCGTGCACCTAACCGTGCACGGGTAAAACTCCGACTCCTAACCGACACGTAATCTAATATGTTACATGATACAAGGGCAAACTAGCCCAAACTTTGCATGTAAGGCCGATTCAAGTATGTCTTTCATATATATATTCTTCAAGCCCATCTTGATCGCGGCCTACCTCTGACTCGGTCAAATTCTGGTGATAACACATGCCCCCCTGGTTTTGGAAATTTCATTTCCAAAATCATTATGCTTTCTTTCGTCGGGTCATGTCATGGCAGAGCAGAATCCGTTGCAGCATCCTTCATCATGACACTTTGTCTTCGCAACTCGACCGTAAAATTCGATAGCCTTAGCATCACTTCCTCGAAACCGCAATGGCATTAAATCTCCACTAGGCTCCCCATTATTTAACCGTGCCGATTGATCAGTCCTCTTCATCCCCTTCCTCTGTTCTAGCGGTCGGCGCTAAAAAACCCTCTCCTCTTGTAACAATGTCCTCCTCTTCTTCTTCCCCCTCAGGCCTCCCCCTTCAATCCTCGCCGAAGAGCAAGAATGAGGACGACCTTCACTCCGGGCGAACCCCATCTCCTCCGACAAGGAGAAGAAAGAAGGAGAAGTAGCGAAGGCCAAGGCCTCCCCCTCCGCCAAACTCCCGCCGAAGAAGCGTTCCCGCATGTGGGCGGACAGCGAGGACGAAGATGATGACGAAGAAGGAGAAGAGGAGGAGGAGGAAGATGATTCCTCCTCTTCCGCTGGGTACCCGCCGACGAAACGCTTCCGTTCTTGGGCGGACAGCGAGGATGATGAGGATGACGAGGAAGACGAAGCTCCGACCAAAGGCTGGGGCAGCAGCGACGAGGAGCTTCCTGGGAGCAGCGCCGACGACATCGACGACGGCGATGATGAGGACATCGACGACTAGTAGAGTAGGACTAGTAGTAGCAGTGCACTAGGCACCAGATCCCTCTTTTGAGAGCCATCGGCTCTTCCTTGTAAAGCTGCTCCATTGAACTAATGAAAATTGTTCTCCCGATTTATCTTTCAATTAGTTGAATTTCAATCCTCCAGCTCGTCTCACCAAGGCCGACAGCAACGTATCAGACCCCTCCTCTTCTAGACGCCCATGAAGCCAGGCTCAGATATCGATTAGACCGTCAGTCAAGCACTTCTCAAATTCAGACTGTGATTTGATACTCCGCAAATCTATAGCCGATGACTGTTCATCGGCCATTTTTGAAAATCCGAGTCTTTCCTCCCTTTTTGTAGCAACAAGACGGTCCAAACCCCGTAAAAGACGACGGCCACCCTTTCCAGCTCCTCTCGTAGCCCTAGCAGTCTTCCTCTGCAAGCAGCTCAATGTTTTCGGAGAAGGCCGCGATACAGGGTCAGCCGATGCATCTCTAATCGGCTCCCGAAAAATAGAGCATCCACCAAATTAGCTGCCCCCCGAGCCTTAATCAAGGCGAGAACATCAGCGAGGACGTTGAACGCCGGTGTCTTGTATGTCAAATTGATGTCACCGCTGAACTATCGCACAGGGTTGTCGGCTTATTGCAACCGAGGCTGCTCTCGTGGGTCTCGTGTAATTGTTCTAGAGTCGATGACGGCGGCATCAGCTTTCCATCCTTAAAATTTTTTGAATTTTTTACGGCCGATTTATGTATCGGCCCCCATACCTCAATACCCATCATCAAAGAATATCTTGGGCTGCTGGGCACTTGCAAGACATTCCTACTGCATATCCTCGTGTTTCATCCACCTAGGTGCCCCCTGAGCCGATTCCTCGTCAAGAGAATTGATGGTATCGGCTCTTCAGGTATCCCCTGTTGGATTAAGTGCTGAACCCAGGCAGAATGGATGGTGAGGATAATTTTGGCCGATTGCTGGAATCGGCCTCCACGTTGCTTGCTCGATGAAGGTTTTGTAATGTTCCTCCATAAATTTTTTTTTGGGGCCGATCACAAGGATTAGCCTCGCCACGTTTTCTCATTGATTTGCTCCAGCTACATGGTTAGGCCAGTGGATAAAACCAGCCCAATCTCTGATTTTATCATGTTGGTGCGCTTGCTGTCGTCCACCTCGAGTGCATCGTGTAATCGTGGAGCACTAAGCTTCGTCGGAAGGACGAGCACCATGTTTGTGCCAGCCGATGTTTCATCATCGGCTTTCCTTTGCTTGGGGCGCCACTCCATTTTCCGTGGACGACCCTCTTCATCCAGGGTTCGCTGAATTTTGGCAGCCAGATCAGGCCGTGCCTTCCTCAACGTGTGTAGGTATAACCTTTCGGCTTCCTCCAGGCCGCGCAATCGCTGAACCCTGCGCTTTTGGGAACGGCTGAGCCCATCAGGGCACCACCTTGGCCGGTGGTACCTGTCTTCTTCTTCCCCCTCGTCTTCTGAATCCTCGAGATCTTCTAACCGAGGGAACTCAGCACGTTTGCTTTGTGGCGGGAGAGGCCCTAGGCGCTTGAACACGGACACGTTGGCTGTCTCCTTCTTCTTCTCGGTTGCATTTCGGGCAATTGCCGATCGTGGGCAATCGGCTCATTCCCGAATCCCAGCAGGTATCGAAGAAGGGACAGTCCCAGTGCCTGTCCTCGTCGTCTCGCTCCCCTGACTTTCCCTTGGCACGGCGCTCGTGCTCCTCCTCATCGCGATCGTGCCGACGATATCTTCTGGCTTCTCTAGCCAGACGATCTCTTTCATCATCATCGCCGTATCGCCGGCGTTGGTCATACTGACTCACATACTTGTTGAGGAGGTGATCGAGAGAGGTCGCTGATATCTTATGTTCTTCACTTCTCCCTCCGTGACGTAGCGCTTGCCGTCTTGGCGGAGCCGATCGCGTGGAGCGGCTTCCTCTCGTGTCTTTGCTATGAGAGCAGCTGCCCTCATCTCCGTCCTTACCGAGTGGTTCCCAAGCCCTACCATGTTGATATTGCACGAGAGATCCGGCTGGCACCCTCCATGGTAAGTATACTCCACCATGTTCACGGCGGGGAAGGGGTGTGTGTCGACTTTCATGGCGTACTGGTTGAAAATTAGCCGTCCATTTTCTATCGCCATTTGGATATGCTGCCGCCACACCCGGCAGTCGTTGGTGGTGTGGGTGAACGTGTTATGCCACTTGCAGTATGACTTTCCGTTCAGCTCTTGCACCGTGGGGATCTTGTGGCCTTCAGGTACCTTTATATGCTTCTCCGTGAGTAAGAGATCGAAAATCTGCTCAGTTTTGGTCACGTCGAAGTCGAACCCTTTTGGAGGGCCTTGTGGCTTCACCCATTTGCAGGACACGGGGCATGCCGCTCGAGTCCATTCAGCCACTGCTACCTCTCGATCTCCCGCAGCACCTTCATCCTCGTCTGCCTCAACCAGGGTCACCGCACGCTTGAACTTGTCCTGGTAAACGTCTGGGTGGCGCTGTTCATATGCCGACAGCCTCGCACCATGTGCGCCAATGAAGGGTAGTCTCGCTTGGGAGGCCACGTCCTTGATCGATGATGAGAGACCCACCACCGCCAACTCGATCGCTTCTTTTTCACTTACGTCAACCGAAAAGCATCGGTTCCTAATGGTCCCGAAGCGCTGGATGTACTCGACACCGTCTCCCGCGCTTCGTCGTACTTGTGCTAGATCGGCAATGCCAGCCCCTGAAGCCTCCGAGTGATACTCGCTCATGGAACTGCTCTTCCAACTGCTTCCAAGTCCGGATGGAGTTCGGTGGCAGCGATGTGTACGACCCGAAAGCCGATCCCGTGAGGGATCGTGCGAAGAACCTCACACGCAACTCGTCCGATGCTGAGATCGTGCCCAACCGTGCCAAATATCGGCTCACATGCTCGATGGAGCTGGAACCATCTCGATCCACTAAACTTTGTGAAGTCCGGGAGCCGATATTTGGGTGGTAGCGGGATCAATTCGTAGTCGTTGGGGTACGGCTTGGTATAGCCGAACGTCTTCCTTTTCGGCATCATGCCGAACTGATCTTTCAGAATTGCACAAATCTGATCCGCGGTGATGGCTGAAGGTGTCGAACCCTGAAGATTCGCCGGGGTGGCATACTTGACCAGCCATGCTTGCTTTTCCGGTTCTAAGCCAACTGCAGGAGCTGGGCTCTGGAGGTTTGTCGGAGTGGCGTACTTAGCTAACCACGTTTGCTTCTCAAGATCGGCTCCCGACGTTCCTCCCGCCGTTCCATAGGCCCCCGCTCGCCGCAACCCGGTTCGAGAGTGCCCGTGTATTGCGGTCCGGTACGTATGCGCACGCGTATCCGTGCGGGATCTCCTTGGGCGCCTCGTGCAGGAATTGGTAGTCACTAGGATCACCACCAATCTTGTAGACGACGTATGCCGATGAGTTCGGCACTTCGGTGCTGCCCATGCGAACGGCAGCGGAGGATGGGACTGGAGTGGCATCTCTCCTTTGTAAGTCCCTAGAGCTGGTCCCGACGGAGAATACCGGTGGCTCATGATTTCCTGGACCACACGCAGGGCGACACGCTCCAAAGTGTTCACCAGGCTCTCAGAGTGGCGGTGCAGCGAATGAGCCACCATGTAGTTGATCTCCTGACGCAGCGACCTGGTGCGTTCTTCTGACGGGGCGGACAGGTCCACCCCATCGAGTGCGCCTTCAGGTGTGAACCCCTTCCACCTGACGCCATGGGAGCGGGTTCTGTGGAAAGAGCCGATGAGTTCGGCTTCGAGGGTTGCCTTGATCTCGTCATGTTTCTTCTTGAGCTCATCAGGCAGATCCTCGTACTTGACCGGAGTGCTTTCCGCCATCTCGGATGTAGATGGCGATGCGGTGGATGTCGAAGATGGTCCCACCGGGCGTGACAGAATGTGTTGGCGTCAGAAACCCACCGGCGGGCAGTGACTGGCAACACAGTAGAGCTGGGAACAACTAGGGCTGCGGCCGGCCCCGGTCCCTCGCAGCGACGGCCCGCAAAGCCTCCCGGTCACACGTCCGATGCTATCGCAAGGGCGTGCCACCCGACCTATACCTGGTCGGGAAGGTGTTGGATGATGCCTCGCTTAGTTTCCTGCATGGCATACACGTAAACGTTAAATACGAGCCTCGATCGGCTCTCGAGTTATCCCGTGAATCGGCTCAAAGAGCCGATCCACCCACGATTCGTACAAGGTGTCCGAATATATGGTGGTCCTGCTTGATCAAGATAAAGTTAATGCGATCTACGACGATTTAGGGTTTTCACCGCATAATCGGATCATCCTACTCACGATTGGGCCTCGCGCTCGCGCACGGTGACCGTAAGCCGATCCTAGACAGGGCCTAAAAACCAACACGAGGTTGATCCCCGAACATCCCGTCTAGGGCTAGCAAACTCCACCCTACACGCCGCTGGATCCTCCAACCCTTTGTAAGGCCTAACTATTGCGGATGTTAAACTAATCCTTGATGAACAAGGAGCAACCGTAACGGATCGGATCTACTAAACTATGATCAAGCGGGGTGCCGCCCTACACCTAAGACAAGTGTAGGGGCGGCTAGATGTATAAGGGTTGCACTACGACATCATATGATACGAAGAACAATGCTAACCCTAACACATCTAAGATAACTACGTTGCTCGCCATCAAAAAGGCTTCAAGCACGAGCAACGCATGAACAACGTGGGCAGGCTTGTGCTGCCTAGATCGCAAGATGCGATCTAGGCAGCATGGTGCTTACCGGAGAAACCCTCGAGACGAAGGAGTTGGCGATGCGCCGAGATTTGTTTGTGTTGAACGTTGGTTGTTGTTTATTCCATAAACCCTAGATACATATTTATAGTTCAAGGGACTTTCTAATTCAGGCGTGCACCTAACCGTGCACGGGTAAAACTCCGACTCCTAACCGACACGTAATCTAATATGTTACATGATACAAGGGCAAACTAGCCCAAACTTTGCATGTAAGGCCGATTCACGTATGTCTTCCATATATATATTCTTCAAGCCCATCTTGATCGCGGCCTACCTCTGACTCGGTCAAATTCTGGTGATAACATTTCCACAGAACCCGCTCCCACGGCGTCAGGTGGAAGGGGTTCTCACCTGAAGGCGCACTCGATGGAGTGGACCTGTCCGCCCCGTCAGAAGAACGCACCAGGTCGCTGCGTCAGGAGATCAACTACATGGTGGCTCATTCGCCGCACCGCCACTCGAGAGCCTCGGTGAACACTTTGGAGTGTGTCGCTCGCGCGTGATCCAGAAATCATGAGCCATCGGTATTCTCCGTCGGGACCAGCTCGGGGACTTACAAAGGAGAGATGCCACTCCGGTCCCATCCACCGCCGCCGTTCGCATGGGCAGCACCGAAGTGCCGAACTCATCGGCATACGTCGTCTACAAGATTGGTGGTGATCCTAGTGACTACCAATTCCTACCTGAGGCGCCCAAGGAGATCCCGCACGGATACACGTGCGCATACGTACCAGACTGCAGTACCTGGGCACTCTCAAACCAGACTGCAACAGCAGGGGCCTCTGGAACAGCAGGAGGAGCGTCGGGAGCAGATCTTGAGAAGCAAACGTGGTTAGCTAGGTACACCACTCCGACAAACCTCCAGAGCTCAGCTCCTGCAGTTGGCTCAGAACTGGAAAAGCAAGCATGGCTGGCTAAATATGCCACCCCGGCGAATCTTCGTGGTTCGACACCTTCAGCCATCACCGCGGATCAGATTTGTACAATTCTGAAAGATCAGTTCGGCATGATGCCGAAAAGGAAGACGTTCGGCTATACCAAGCCGTACCCTAACGAGTACGAATTGATCCCGCTACCACCCAAATATCGGCTCCCGGACTTTACAAAGTTTAGTGGATCAGATGGTTCCATCTCCATCGAGCATGTGAGCCGATATTTGGCACACTGGGCACGATCTCAGCATCGGACGAGCTGCGTGTGAGGTTCTTCGCACGGTCCCTCACAGATCGGCTTCGGGTGGTACACATCACCGCCACCAAACTCAATCCGGACTTGGAAGCAGCTTGGAAGAGCAATTCCATGAGCAAGTATCACTCGGAGGCTTCCGAGGCCGGCATTGCCGATCTAGCGCAAGTACGACGAAGCGCGGGGAAACAAGTGTCGAATACATCCAAGCGCTTCAGACCGTGAGGAACCGATGCTATTCGGTTCATGTAAGTGAAAAAGAAGCAGCCGAGTTGGCGGTGGTGGGTCTCTCATCATCGATCAAGGACGTGGCCTCCCAAGCGTACTACCCTTCATTGGCGCACATGGTGCGTAAGCTGCCGCATATGAACAAGCGCCACCCGGATGTTTACCAGGACAAATTCAAGCGTGCGGTGGCCCCGGTGGGTCACGACGAGGATGAAGGTGCTGCGGGAGATCGAGAGGTAGCAAGTGGCTGAATGGACTCGAGCGGCAGTGCCCCGTGTCCCGCAAATGGGTTAAGCCACAAGGCCCTCCAAAAGGGTTCGACTTCGACGTGACCAAAACTGAGCAGATTTTCGATCTCTTACTCACGGAGAAGCATATAAAGGTGCCCGAAGGCCACAATATCCCTACGGTGCAGGAGCTGAATGGAAAGCCATACTGCAAGTGGCATAACACGTTCACCCACACCACTAACGACTGCAGGGTGTGGCATCAGCAGATCCAAATGGCGATAGAGAAAGGGCGATTAATTTTCAACCAAGCACGCCATGAAGGTCGACACACACCCCTTCCCCGCCATTAACATGGTGGAGTACACTTACCATGGAGAGTGCCAGCCAGTATTTATCGTGCAATATCAACATGGTGGGACCCGGGCACCACTCGGTAAGGACGGAGATGAGGGCAGCTGCTCTCATAGCAAAGACACGGAGGAAGCCGCTCCACGCGATCGGCTCCGCCACGACGGCAAGCGCTACGTCACGAGAGGGAGAAGTGAAGAACATAAGATATCAACGACCTCTCTCGATCACCTCCTCAACAAGTATGTGGGTCAATACGACCAACGCCGGCGACACAACGACGATGAGGAAAAAGATCGTCTGGCTAGGGACGACAGGAGACGTCGTCGGCATGATCACGACGAGGAGCGATATGAGCGCCACGCCAAGGAAAGGTCCAGGGAACAAGACGACGAGGATAGGCACTGGGACTGCCCCTTCTTCAGACACTGCTGGGATTCAGGAATGAGCCGATTGCCAACAATCGGCAACTGCCCGGAATGCAAACAGAAGAAGAAGGATGCAGCTAACGTGTCTGTGTTCAAGTGCCTAGGGCCTCTCCCGCCTCGGAGCAAGCATGCTAAGTCCGCTCGGGTGGAAGATCTCGAGGAACTAGAGGACGATGATGAAGAAGACAAGTATCATCGGCCAAGATGGTGCCCTGATGGGCTCAGCCGTTCCCAGAAGCGAAGGGTTCAGCGTCTGCGTGGGTTGGAAGAAGCCGAAAGGTTATACCTGCACACGTTGAGGAAGGCACGGCCTGATCCGGCCGCCAAAATTCAGCGAACCCCGGACGAAGAGGGTCGGCCACAAAGAAAAGAGTGGCGCCCCAAGCAAAGGAGAGCCGATGATGAAACATCGGCTGGCACAAACATGGTGCTCATCCTCCCAACGGAGTTTACTGCTCGAGGATTAAACGATGCACTCAAGGTGGACGACGGCGAGCGCATGACAGAGGATGAAGTAAGGCTGGTCGTATCCACTGGCCTAACCATGTAGCTGGAGCAAATCAATGAGTAAACGTGGCGAGGCTGATCCTTGTGATCGGCCCCAAAAATTTATGGAGGGACATTACAAAACCTTCATCGAACAAGCAACGTGGAGGCTGATTCCAGCAATCGGCCAAAATTATCCTCATCATACATTCTGCCTGGGTTCAGCATTTGATTCAACAGGGAATACTTGAAGAGCCGATACCATCAAGTCCCTTGAAAGAATCGGCTCGGGGGGCACCCAGGTGGATAAAACACGAGGATATGTAGTAGGGGTACCTTTCACATGCCCAGCAGCCCAAGATACTTTTTGATGATGGGTATTGAAGTATGGGGGCCGATGCATAAATCGGCCGTAAAAAATTCAAAAAATTTTAAGCACAGCCGATGCAACAGACATCGACTTAAGGATATAAAGCCGATACATGGCCATCGACTCAAGAGGTGTAACTGTTATAATCAGAGGGTCAATGGAGCAGGAAGTGGGCCCCCGGATTCCTTTTGCGAGTATTCAAGTCCGCAGTATCGACTGGGGCAAGTTTGAGGGATCATGACCTCGACCAATGTCAAGAGCAGCATGGATGTGCAGATCAGGTTAAGGGTGGGTTGCGTCGGATCCACCAAAGGAAAGGAGCCGATCTCGACCCGCAAAGACGAAGAAGTGGACCGAAGAAGCTCGGGGGCAGCTCACCCCGAAGGTTCTCTCGCTTCGGGAAGCCGATTTTGTTGAAATCGGCTGACTCGCGTTGTGATTTGAGGCCAATGGCGGCACATTGGGCTGACTCACTACCTTTCCCGCCTTGATCGAGGCTCCGGGGGCAGCTTGCCCCGAAGGACCCTTTGCTATAAGGAGCCGATTTTGTTGAAATCGGTTGGTTTTACATCTCGCCGTGAGTTAGCAATGGTCTCGCAGAGCCCCCGAGAGCGAAGGGGATTTGGAAGAGAAGGGTCCGGCAGGAAAATGTCCGGAAACCCGAGGTTAATGATGAGGCCAGGCATTTATTTCGTGGGTTTTTACCGTTGAATCCAACATTACGCTCGCTGGATCGCGGATTGGACCTGTTCGGTTGGAGGTTTAGGGATCTGAATTTGAGCAAGGTTCGCAGGTTACCGATGTGTTGCCATCGGCTTATTGAGCGGTGATCAAATTAGTAATCGGCCAAGTCAGCATGAAAAGAAATCGGCGAAATCAAGTTAAGGGAAATTCTTCATTAATATTGGGATTTCTTACAATGAAGAGGCGACTGCTCAAGGAAGAAAGGAAGAACAAAAGAAGAGCCGATTGCTCAAGGGACTACTAGTCCTACATAACTACTCCTCGCTAGCATCGTCGTCGGCGTCGCCATCGGCGCTACTGCCGGAGAATTCCTCGCCGCTGCTGCCCCAGCCATCTGCCGGAGCTTCCTCCTCCTCGTCATCATCATCATCCTCGCTGTCCGCCCAAGTGCGGAAGTGCTTCGTCGGCGGGTACCCAACAGAAGAGGAGGAATCATCTTCCTCCTCCTCCTCTTCTCCTTCCTCGTCGTCATCGTCGTCCTCGCTGTCCGCCCACATACGGGAGCGTTTCTTCGGCGGGAGCCTGACGGAGAGGGAGGCCTTGGTCTTCTCTACTTCTCCTTCTTTCTTCTCCTTGTCAGAGGAGATGGGGTTCGCCCCGGAGTGGAGGTCGTCCTCTTTCTTGTTCTTCGGCGACGATTGGAGGGGGAGGCCTGAGGGGGAAGAGGAAGAGGAAGACATTGCTACAGAGGGAGAGGGTTTTTTGGCGCTGGTGGACAGAACAGAGCAAGGGGATGGAGTGGTGAACCGTTTGGCACAAATAAATAAAGGGAGTGTAGTGGAGATTTAATGCCATGACGGTTCTCGAGGATGTTATGCCGAAATTATCAATTCGTGCAGAGAAGCCCAGGAGGCAAGGCGAAATGATGGAAGATTCTGCGGCAGCTCTGCTCTGCCACGACATGACCCGACGAAAGAAAAGCGTAATGATTTTGGAAATGTCATTTCCAAAACCAGGGGGGCATGTGTTATCACCAGAATTTGACCGGATCAGAGGTGGGCCGTGATCAAGATGGGCTTGAAGAATATATATATAGAAGAAATACGTGAATCGGCCTTACATACAAAGATTGGGCTAGTTTGCCCGTGTATCTGTACCTTAGTAGGATACGTGTCGGTTAGGAGTTAGAGTTTTACCCGTGCACGGTTAGGTGCACGACTTGAATTAGAAAGTCCCCTGGACTATAAATATGTATCTAGGGTTTATGGAAAAACAACAACCAACGTTCAACACAAACAAATCTCGGCGCATCGCCAACTCCTTCGTCTCGAGGGTTTCTTCCGGTAAGCACCATGCTGCCTAGATCGCATCTTGCGATCTAGGCAGCATAGGCTTATTATGTTGTTCATGCGTTGCTCGTGCTGAAGCCTTTTTGATGGCGAGCAACGTAGTTATCTTAGATGTGTTAGGGTTAGCATTGTTCTTCGTATCATATCCTGTCGTAGTGCAACCCTTATACATCTAGCCGCCCTTACACCTATCTTAGGTGTAGGGGCGGCACCCCGCTTGATCATCGTTTAGTAGATCCGATCCGTTACGGTTGCTCCTTGTTCTTCAAGGATTAGTTTAACATCCGCAATAGTTAGGCCTTACAAAGGGTTGGAGGATCCAGCGGCGTGTAGGGTGGAGTTTGCTAGCCCTAGACAGGATGTTCCGGGATCAACCTCGTGTTGGTTTTTAGGCCCTGTCTAGGATCGGCTTACGGTCACCGTACGCGAGCGCGAGGCCCAATCGTGAGTAGGATGATCCGATTATGCGGTGAAAACCCTAAATCGTCGTAGATCGCATTAGCTTTATCTTTATCAAGCAGGACCACCATATATTCGTGCACCTCGTACGAATCATGGGTGGATCGGCTCTTTGAGCCGATTCACAGGACAACCTGAGAGCCGATCGAGGCTCGTATTTAACGTTTACGTGTATGCCATGCAGGAACTAAGCGAGGCATCATCCAACACCTTCCCGACCAGGTATAGGTCAGGTGGCACGCCCTTGCGACAAAGATCGGACGTGTGACCAGAAGGCTTTGCGGGCCGTCGCTCTGAGGGACTGGGGCCAGCCGCAGCCCTAGTTGTTCCCGGCTCTACGGTGTTGCCAGTCGCTGCCCGCCGGTGGGTTTTTGACCGCAAAATCTTCTTGATGGGATTCGTAGCATATAAACATAAATTTTCCTACCGGAAGAACGAAAACCAAGCCAAGATGCAATCTAGAAGATGGTAGCAACGAGAAGATCATGAGACTAACCCCCGAAGATTTCCAAATCCTACGAGATTAGATCTCGTTGTTGCAGAAGATGATCACTTGCCGCTTTCAAAAGCGCGTAGAAGATCTTGACGGTTCCACAGTCGGGCAGCACCTCCGTACTCGGTCACACATACGGTGTTGATGAATACGTCCTTCTCCCCGTTCCAGTGGGCAGCGGAAGTAGTAGATCCTCCTCGGAATCCCGGCAGCACGACGGCGTGGTGGCGGTGGTGGTGGAGATCTCCGGCAGGGCTTCGCCAAAGCGTATGCGGGAGAGGTGGAGGAGGAAGGCGGCTAGGGTTTGGGGAGAGGGGGCGCCGGCCTCTATGGGGTGCGGCCAAGGTGGCTTGGTGTGGCCAGCCCCCTCCCCTTGTCCCTCATTATATAGGCGAAACTCCCAAGAGTTTGCCTCAAAGTCTTCGAATAAGACCCCAACTCAAAACTGCCATATGGACGAATCCTACTTGGGGTGGGACTCCTCTCTTTCCTTGGTGGGGTGGCCGGCCCACTATGGTGGAGTCCACCTGGGACTCCTCCCCCCTTTGGTTGGCCGGCCATGCTAGGTGGAGTCCCTCCGGGACTCCACCTTCCATGGTGATTTCTTCCGGACTTTTCTAGAACCTTCTAGAACTTCCATAAATGCACCGGATCATTTTCAAACTTAGAAAATGACATCCTATATATGAATCTTATTCTGCGGACCATTCCGGACCTCCTCGTGATGTCATGGATCCCATCCGAGACTCCGAACAAAACTTTGAACTCCATTCCATATTTCATATCTACTTAAATGACATCAAACCTTAAGTGTGTCACCCTACGGTTCGTTGAAGCCGGAGGTCAAGTAGACCACCTTGTCTTCTTTTTTGCTTTGTCTCTTTTGATGCTGTCGCCATAGTAGCTTTGGCGACAACTGCCTCAGTAGTTCATTAGGGACCCTCCTTTTGTAATAACCATGTAAATACTTTGAAAATCAATGGAAATCTATTTTGCTTGATGGTTGATGTTGAAACTTTTCTTTCCAGTTGGTATTTGATAACTACACTTCAACTCCTCGTCCTGCCGATACTTTGCCTGCTTTCTCCTACTCGAAGAAAACACCTGTCGATGATGAATTTATTGAAGATTCCTCGAGTAAAGGTTCAGCACAAGACTTGAAAGAACTCCGCCAACAGCTTCAGTCTATGAAGAAGCAGGCACTTATAATAATGGAGCAGTCTCGAAAATCATCGGAGAAAGAAAAGGTTGCGCTACAGCAAGCTCAGGAAGCTATAGCTGCCAAAGAAACCCCTGTAGCTGAAGCTGCGCAGGCTACCTCCCGAGAGAATTTTATGCTTGAACTGATGACTGAAGCAAGTTTGGAAATGGCATGTATACTTCTTAAGCCTAAACTTCCTCTGTTTTTTCCTTAATTTATCCTTTGTGATTCTTATGCTGTTACCAAACAGGTCCCTTTCTAGACGCTGATACGTCCCAAACGTATCTATAATTTCTTATGTTCCATGCTACTTTTATGATGATACTCACATGTTTTATACACATTATATGTCTTTATTATGCATTTTCCGGCACTAACCTATTGACGAGATGCCGAAGAGCCAGTTGTTGTTTTCTGCTGTTTTTGGTTTCAGAAATCCTAGTAAGGAAATATTCTCGGAATTGGACGAAATCAACACCCAAGGTCCTATTTTTGCACGAAGCTTCCAGAAGTCCGAAGAGGAAACGAAGTGGGGCCACGAGGTGGCGCCACACTAGGGCGGCGCGGCCCAAGCCCTGGCCGCGCCGGCCTGTTGTGTGGGGCCCCCGTGACGCCCCTTGACCTGCCCTTCCGCCTACTTAAAGTCTTCGTCACGAAACCCCCAGTACCGAGAGCCACGATACGGAAAACCTTCCAGAGACGCCGCCGCCAGTCCCATCTCGGGGGATTCAGGAGATCGCCTTCGGCACCCTGCCGGAGAGGGGAATCATCTCCCGGAGGTCTCTTCATCGCCATGATCGCCTTCGGATGGATGTGTGAGTAGTCGACCCCTGGAGTATGGGTCCATAGCAGTAGCTAGATGGTTGTCTTCTCCACATTGTGCTATCATGTTAGATCTTGTGAGCTGCCTATCATGATCAAGATCATCTATTTTTAATTCTTCATGTTGTGTTTGTTGGGATCCGATGAATATTGAATACTATGTCAAGTTGATTATCAATCTATCATATATGTTATTTATGTTCTTGCATGCTCTCCGTTGCTAGTAGAGGCTCGGCCAAGTTGATACTTGTGACTCCAAGAGGGAGTATTTATGCTCGATAGTGGGTTCATGCCTCCATTAAATCTGGGACAAGTGATGAAAGTTCTAAGGTTGTGGATGTGTTGTTGCCACTAGGGATAAAACATCGATGCTTTGTCTAAGGATATTTGTGTTGATTACATTACGCACCATACTTAATGCAATTGTCTCGTTGTTTGCAACTTAATACCGGAGGGGTTCGGATGATAACCTCGAAAGTGGACTTTTTAGGCATAGATGCATGCTTGGATAGCGGTCTATGTACTTTGTCGTAATGCCCCGATTGAATCTCATAGTACTCATCATGATATATGTATGTGCATTGTTATGCCTTCTTTATTTGTCAATTGCCCAACCGTAATTTGTTCACCCAACATCTGCTTATCTTATGGGAGAGACACCACTAGTGAACTGTGGACCCCGGTCCTATTCTTTACATCTAAAATACAATCTACTGCAATTGTTCTTTACTGTTCTTCGCAAACAATCATCATCTTCTACACAATACATCTAATCCTTTGTTTACAGCAAGCCGGTGAGATTGATAACCTCACTGTTACGTTGGGGCAAAGTTTTGTGATTGTGTTGTGCAGGTTCCACGTTGGCGCCGGAATCCCTGGTGTTGCGCCACACTACACTCCGCCACCATCAACCTTCAACGTGCTTCCTGACTCCTACTGGTTCGATAACCTTGGTTTCTTACTGAGGGAAAACTTGCTGCTGTACGCATCACACCATCCTCTTGGGGTTCCCAATGGACGTGTGTCTTAAACGCCATCAAGCATTTTTTCTGGCGCCGTTGCCGGGGGGATCAAGACACGCTGCAAGGGGAGTCTCCCACATCCAATCTCTTTACTTTGTTTTTGTCTTGCTTTACTTTATTTACTGCTTTGTTTGCTTCTTATATCAAAAACACAAAAAATTAGCTGCTAGATTTACTTTATTTACTGTCTTGTTCTCTATACTGAAAACACAAAAAAATTAGTTACTTGCATTTACTTTATTTAGTTTACTTTATTTACTACTGCTAAAATGGGTACTATTGAGAATACTAAGTTGTGTGACTTCACTAGCACAAATAATAATGATTTCTTATGCACACCTATTGCTCCACCTGCTACTACAGCAGAATTCTTTGAAATTAAACCTGCTTTACCGAATCTTGTTATGAGAGAGCAATTTTCTCGGTGTTAGTTCCGATGATGTTGCTGCCCATCTTAATAATTTTGTTGAACTATGTGAAATGCAAAAGTATAAGGATGTAGATGGTGACATTATAAAATTAAAATTGTTTCCTTTCTCCTTAAGAGGAAGAGCTAAAGATTGGTTACTATCTCTGCCTAGAAATAGTATTGATTCATGGACTAAATGTAAGGATGCTTTTATTGGTAGATATTATCCTCCCGCTAAAATTATATCTCTGAGAAGTATCATAATGAATTTTAAGCAATTAGATAATGAACATGTTGCTCAAGCATGGGAGAGAATGAAATCTTTGGTGAAGAATTGCCCAACCCATGGACTGACTACTTGGATGATCATCCAAACCTTTTATGCATGATTGAATTTTTTTTCGTGGAACCTATTGGATTCAGCTGCTGGAGGTACCTTTATGTCCATCACTTTGGGGGCGGCAACAAAGCTCCTTGATGATATGATGATAAATTACTCTGAATGGCACACGGAAAGAGCTCCACAAGGTGAGAAGGTAAATTCTGTTGAAGAAACCTCCTCCTTGAGTGATAAGATTGATGCTATTATGTCTATGCTTGTGAATGGTAGATCTAATGTTGATCCTAATAATGTTCCTTTAGCTTCATTGGTTTCCCAAGAAGAACATGTTGATGTGAATTTCATTAAGAATAATAATTTCAACAACAATGCTTATAGGAATAATTCTGGTAACAACTATAGGCCATATCCTGCTGCTAATGGTAATAGTTATGGTAATTCTTATGGGAATTCTTACAACAATAATAGGAGTGTACCCCCTGGTCTTGAAGCCATGCTTAAAGAATTCATTAGTACACAAATTGCTTTTAACAAATCTGTTGAGGAAAAGCTTGAGAAAATTGATATTCTTGCTTCTAAGGTTGATAGGCTTGCCTCTGATGTTGATCTTTTAAAATTGAAAGTTATGCCTAATAAGGATAATTAAAATAAGATTGTTACTACAGCAAATTCCATCCAAGTTCGAATTAATGAGAATATTAGATTGATGGCTGAATTGCATGCTAGGTGGGAAAGAGAAGAAAATGAAAAACTTGCTAAAGAGAATAATGTAGCTAAAGTTTGGACTATTGCCACCACTAGTAATGTTAATGATTCACATGTTGCTACACCTCCTACTATCAATGGTAAAATAATTGGTGTTGGCAATGTTACTACTCATAGTGCAAAGCGTGCAAAATTGCCTGAAACTGCTAAAACTGCTGAAATTGATAAAACTGCTGAAATTTTTCAAAATATTGGGGACAATGATTCCATTGCTGTAGATCATAATGGTTTAGACTTTGATGATTGTCACATCTCTGAAGTTATAAAGTTCTTACAAACTTGCTAAAAGTCCCAATGCTAGTGCTATAAATTTGGCATTTACAAAACATATTACAAATGCTCTCATAAAAGCTAGAGAAGAGAAACTAAAACTTGAAACTTCTATACCTAGGAAGTTAGAAGATGGTTGGGAGCCCATCATTAAGATGAGGGTCAATGATTTTGATTGTAATGCTTTTTGTGATCTTGGTGCAAGTATTTCTGTTATGCCTAAGAAAATTTATGATATGCTTGACTTGCCACCATTGAAGAATTGTTATTTGGATGTTAATCTTGTTGATAATGCTATAAAGAAACCTTTGGGGAGGATTGATAATGTTCGTATTATGGTTAACAATAACCTTGTCCCCGTTGATTTTTTTTTGTCTTGGATATTGAATGCAATGCATCTTGTCCCATTATATTGGGAAGACCTTTTCTTCGAACTGTTGGTGCTACCATTGATATGAAGGAAGGTAATATTAAATATCAATTTCCTCTCAAGAAAGGTATGGGACACTTCCCTAGGAAGAGAATGAAGTTACCTTATGATTCTATTATTAGAACAAATTATGATGTTGATGCTTCGTCTCTTGATGTTACTTGATTCTCACTTTCTGCGCCTAGCTGAAAGGCGTTAAAGAAAAGCGCTTATGGGAGACAACCCATTATTTTACTTCTGCACTTTATTTTATATTTGAGTCTTCGAAGTTGTTACTACTGTAGCAACCTCTCCTTATCTTTATTTTATTGCATTGTTGTGCCAAGTAAAGACTTTGATAGTAAAGCCAATACTAGATTTGGATTACTGCGCAGGAACAGATTTCTTGCTGTCACGAATTTGAGCAGTAGTCCCTGTAGAAAATTTAAAAAAATCTGCCAATTTACGTGCGTGATCCTTAGATATGTACGCAACTTTCATTCAATTTGGGCATTTTCATATGAGCAAGTCTGGTGCCTCTTAAAAATTCGTCTTTACGGACTGTTCTGTTTTGACAGATTCTGCCTTTTATTTCGCATTGCCTGTTTTGCTATGTTTGATGGATTTCTTTGTTCCATTAACTTTCAGTAGCTTTGTGCAATGTCCGAAGTGTTAAGAATGATTATGTCACCTCTGAATATATGAATTATGCACTGACCCTCTAATGAGTTTGTTTCGAGTTTGGTGTGGAGGAAGTTTTCAAGGGTCAAGAGAGGAGGATGATACAATATGATCAAGAAGAGTGAAAAGTCAAAGCTTGGGGATGCCCCCGTAGTTCATCCCTGCATATTTTAAGAAGACTCAAGCGTCTAATCTTGGGGATGCCCAAGGCATCCCTTCTTCATCGACAACTTATCAGGTTCCTCTAGTGAAACTATATTTTTATTCTGTCACATCTTATGTGCTTTACTTGGAGCGTCTGTTTGTTTTTGTTTTTGTTTTTGTTTGAATAAAGTCGGATCCTAGCATTCTTTGTTTGGGAGAGAGACACGCTCCGCTGTTTCGTATGAACACATGTGTTCTTAGCTTTATCTTTAATGTTCATTGCGAAGGTTGGACTATTGCATTCATTGCTATATGGTTGGAAACGGAAAATGCCGCATGTGGTAAATGGTATAATATCTTGAATAATTTGATACTTGGCAATTGTTGTGCTCATATAGATCATGTTTAAGCTCTTGCATCATGTACCTTGCACCTATTAATGAATAACTACATAGAGCTTGTTAAAATTTGGTTTGCATGATTGATCTCTAGAGTCTAGATATTTTCTGGTTGAGGTGTTTGAACAACAAGGAGACAATGTAAAGTCTTATAATAGTTACAATATGTTCATATGTGAGCTTTGCTGCACCTTTTATACTTGAGTTTGCTTCAAACAACCTTGCTAGCCTAGCCTTATATTGAGAGGAATTCTTCTCGTGCATCCAAATCCTTGAGCCAATAACCATGCCATTTGTGTCCACCATACCTACCTACTACATGGTATTTCTCCACCATTCCAAAGTACATTACTTGAGTGCTACCTTTAAAATTTATATTTTTTGCCTTTGCAATATATAGCTCATGGGACAAATAGCCTTAAAAACTATTGTGGTGAAGAATATGTACTTATGTGTCTTATTTCTTAATAAGTTGCTTGTTGAGCGGTAACCATGTTTCTGGGAACGCCATCAACTTTTACCTTTGTTGAATATCATGTGAGTTGCTATGCATGTTCGTCTTGTCTGAAGTAAGGGAGATTTTCATGATCAAATGGTTTGAGTATGCATACTGTTAGAGAAGAACATTGGGCCGCTAACTAAAGCCATGATTCATGGTGGAAGTTTCAGTGTGGACAACTAATCCTCAATCTCTTATGAGAATATTAATTGTTGTTGAATGCTTATGCATTAAAGACACTACAAGACAACCAGCCCTAATACAACACATAGTTTGCAACGATGCTGCCATGCGTATCTACTGTCCACCTCCCCACTTCTCCACACACCTAATCCTGCCTTGGCTCCCTATAACCCGCCCCCACGGCCCCACCTCTGTATCCCAAACTCCTGATCCTCATAGTCCACCAGTCCACCGTAACCCTAGCAGCAGTCTTCGACGAACCAAAACCACCGCCACAAATCAAGCCGTCGACCATACATCCACCATTCCACCTCACTTTCCTCTACGGCTTCCCATCGCCTGCTCGGGGAGACCACACGAGGCGGCGACTAGAGATTGAATGATGCGGCGGCGAGGGTCACGGCGGATCAAATCCAAGCGCGACTGTTGTTTCTCCTTTCAGTTCATGTGTCCTTTTCCCAATGCTTACTCGTTCACGATCTTTCTAGTACTATAATCTTTCCAGATCGCCTGTTGTTGGTCGGTGGTGACGGCTATGGCGACGAAGATCTGGGGCTGGCGGCTTGGGAGCGGTGAGTTCTCGGGCGGGGCTCCGCATCAACCATCGAGGATGTCTCCGCTGGCGTCAACACCCGCCATCATCACAGGTGCGTACCTATCTGCCTGTGGTATCAGCCTATCCCAGGTGGCTACCATCGCGCCCCTGACAGTGCTGATATGTTGGTCCCTCTGGCGTCACCGGAATGATGTAGTCTTTGAGGGTGTATCTCCTTCAAAGAACTCTGTGATCCAGAAGATCACCGAGGATGCGGAGCTCTGGCGAGCGGCTGGGTTATTCAGAGGCGTGCTTGCGCCTGTAGAAAAGTGGAGATATCGCGAGTAATTGTGTTAGGCTTGTGTGCTACCCCTTCGGGTTAGCGTGGTTTGTACCCGTGGCATCTGTGCCAGGGGTATGTTGTACTTTGGCCTCTTGGCCTTTTTCTTCTATGAAACCGATACGTCTATCCATGTGGATAGACGTATCCTTGAAAAAGAATGAGCGAGTAAATTATGTGGTAACCGCAGCAGTTCTCAACTCACTACTCACGTGAGTGCCAAATGGGGTCTGGTATGTCATGCGCTCTGTTCTGATTAATTAATTTGGTGAATAAGAACACAAAATGATTTATATAGTTATTTGCAATTGGGAATCTGTAGATAATTGGGTTAATTACATATTTCGCCCTGTAACTTTCAGAGAACGGACATTTATTTTCGGAAGTTTCAAAAGCAGAACTAATTGGGTTTTACTTCGGCAGATTAGAAGAAATTCAACTGTGAACTTATGATTGCCGTGCACCCTTGTTTGGCTATGTAAGGTTCGTGGTCTCTGGCTTCAACTGAAGTTGTTCGTAGAGCACAAAATCTGGGTGTACAATCAGCTCTGCTTATCTACATTATGCTGATTGTGAAAATTGTTAACTAGACCAAATTAGTAATTATAGTACCTTATTCTTCCCGAACTGTACCATTATGTGCAACTTGTAAGATTGTTAGGATTATTTTCATAGTTTGATGCATCATGTCATTATGTGGACAACAAACACTAGTTAAGTTATGCCACTAATACATGGCCGATAGAGTGAAAAATAATCATGAGTATGTATGTGGTGCTTCTCCTTTTCTACATATTCCTGTTTATCCATGCCCAGCCTGATTATCTAGGTTTGCATTGCATGTCGCTCTTATTTTCTTTCTACTTAAACCTTTCGTATTTGACTGTACCTGGAGGCTGGAGCAAACTGCTAGCTTAAGTTAACTTCAGTTATGCATGTGAAGTTAACTGATGGACATCAGTTGTGTTTCACATCAGTTGTGTTTCTGGCTGAATTTGAGGACACCGAAAACTACTTTTTACTAGGAGTTAATGCAAGCCGCCAACATGTAGGTGTGATGGGTTATTTTGAGTGCAAGCATGGCACACATCATCCTGCACACTGACTTAGCATGCTACCGAGGTGTTTGAAGAAATTCATGGCAGCATGTAGATGTGTGAATTTACAGATATAATAAACCGAGAAGCATATTATGCACTTTTCTTTCAGTTTTCAGTAGAGCTTAAGTCTACATATATTTATATCATGTAATGCATATGGACAGCCTCTTAATATTGCTTAGCTCATGTCGTGATTGAACTTTATCTAGGACTAGCACAAAACCCGTGCGTTGCTACGGCATCTTATCAAATGAAATGAAAAATAATTTAGATGTTTATAAATTTGTACCTCAATACTATATGCATATATCCAGTATATGGTATTTTTGCTTTGCAAGGATCAAGATCAAATAAATGCTTAATTTCCATAGAAGCATCGAATACAAATTCCCCATGGGAAGTGTCCGACAACAATGTCATATGGCTGGCACCATTGCCTATCAATCTTGTGTGATGTTAGTGATATTTCCCTTTTTGTATATATCTCTCTACCCAATCCTTTGATGATTGCTCAACTTTCAAGCATGGAAACCTACGGGAGTAAAGAAACATGTCCGTGAAGGTGTGCCTGAGAAGTTTCAAGTATCATGATTTTATGAGATTGAATGAGCTCACGTAGGGTACTATGTCAAATACTTATAGAACAAACATTATTCGACAAGTACAGGTGAGTGATTAGCTTAAGTACATGTGGAGAGGCTGGTACATTGTTTAATCGGATTGCGCTCGGCTAAAACTGTCTAGCATGACTGCACGAACCATTCCGAAATTCTTCCGCACGTCATGGGCAGACAACGGAAATGCAGAGACTGCTTTTCCAACTTATGTTGGACATGAACCAATCATATATGGGTTGGGCCTTGGGAGGCAAGATACCTGCCGGATGAAGATGAACCGTTTCTAGTCCGACGCTGCAAAGACGTAGCGCAAGATCTCGTCATGGATGTGCGTCTCGCTGGAACATTCGAGGCACTGAGGAACTCGTAGACGTGGACGCCGCAGCAACAACATGACACAACTACACAAGAGGTGCCGATAGGTGCGCCACGTAAATCGGCAGTCTCCACTTCGGAGTCATATCTGCTGGCTGCCGATGTCGATCGAGCTGCTCACCACTCTACGCAGCACCTGCAATCTCTGTGTTGTCGGTAGCGTCGGCAAGGCCGGCCGCGATGGGTTCTACACGGACTTGATTTCGATGCATGTCTAGGACCTCCTGTGTCCTCCAGCTATCTGGTGGTGGTCGGTGCAAGGGAGAGGCATTGCGCGGCTGCGGCCCTCACATGCCTGAAATCCTCCAGGGCCACGTCCAACGCTGAGACGATTTGCACTTTCCTTTGCTGTTTTCAACCACAAACGGAAAAGATGGATCTCCACAACAGGACATAGCTAGCGCACAGATTGATCAGCAAGCAGAACTCGCGAACGAACGTCTGTATGATCCGTGGGCCGCATTAGCCTCGTTGACGATCGGCAGCATGAATGCGAGGTAGCAGCATGAGGAGCACCAAAGCGCCGGTCATGCCAGAACCTGTCTGGGCGCCTCCGATCACGTCGCGCCCCGTACCGTACGTTGGCTGAGCGGCGCTGGTCAATCCGCGACGACGGCGCTCGTCTACGATGCACTGGCTCTTTTCACGGGACGGGTGCAACCCTAATCCTCTCCCTGGATTCGACGTGGACCGCCGAGCACGTATATAAAGGCCACGCCGTAGCTAGCTAGCTAGCCTGTTTGTCTTTGAATCGGACTCTGGGTTGCACCGATGACGGACGAAACACCTGATCTGGTTTCCAACAGAAACACAAAAGGACTCCTCCATAGACACGCTTTTGCGCTTCGATTGACCCGGACGAAATTAGCCCACGCGTACCACGGGACGAAATCTAACGTACCAAACCACGGAAACGTTTCTCCCTTTATTATTAGGTATAGAAAGAAGCATACATACCGGTGATTGGCATGGTCAAGATATCCCCTGTTCACACGTGGTGAGTATTAGACTAAGCAGTAAGCACACAGTAGAATTCACTGTACCCTTGCTATAATTTTTTAGCCACATCGATTCTGAAATTGTAACTTTATTTTTGCAGGCACGAACTATCAGCAAGGACTCCTATATTTGGATATAAGCTTTGTACATTAGAAGTCTCAACATTGGAAATAATAAATATAGGATTAGTTAGAATATCATAGTTTGAAGCAAGATTGTAACCATGTACTTGTAACAAAAGTTTCGTGTATGGGATTTGTGATAGACGTAATCAATATTAAATTATTTCTTCATCCAATGTTCATATTTTACGATTTGTATATGTTGTCGTGCGTATCTTATTAAATGTAGTTTCTGATGAGGAAAATAATAGCATATTTGATGCGATCAAGCTTATCCAATGTAGAAAACAATATTTATATTGAAACAAAACACAGTTCACCTCTCGTATGTTTGTAGCAACCAATACAATTGTTCATAGGCCTCCGTTGCAACTTTGCAACACTTTTCCCATCGTTTACCAACGCACACATATGCGTTGCATTATATCCTTGCAACACCCAAAAACGCAACGCATACCAAATCCGTTGGTAAATGTGCTAGCAACGCCAATATGGTCATTTAGATACAGATCCATGCGTTGCTGTAGGGGGATTTCTGTTGTAGTGAGAGGAGTCCATTATCTGTTGTCTATGTTGTCCCGGTATGGATGTCTAAGTTGAGAATAATCAAAAGCGAGAAATCCAATGCGAGCTTTCTCCTTAGACCTTTGTACAGGCGGTATAGAGGTACCCCTTTGTGACACTTGGTTGAAACATATGTTATGCAATGATAATCCAAGCTAATTAGGACAAGGTGCGAGCACTATTGGTATACTATGCATGAGGCTTGCAACTTATAAGATATCTTATACATAACACATATGCTTTATTACTACCGTTGACAAAATTGTTTCTTGTTTTCAAAATGAAAAGCTCTAGCACAAATATAGTAATCAATGCTTTCCTCTGCGAAGGGTCTATCTTCTACTTTATTGTTGAGTCAGTTTGCCTATTCTTTCTATCCCAGAAGCAAACACTTGTACCAACTGTGTGCATTGATTCTTACATGTTTACCTATTGCACTTGTTATATTACTTTGTGTTGACAATTATCCATGAGATATACATGTTGAAGTTGAAAGCAACTGCTGAAACTTATATCTTCCTTTGTGTTGCTTCAATGCCTTTACTTCGAATTTATTGCTTTATGAGTAACTCTTATGAAAGTCTTATTGATGCTTGTCTTGAAAGTATTATTAATGAAAAGTCTTTGCTATATGATTCATTTGTTTACTCATTATCTTCATCATTGCTTCGAATCGCTGCATTCATCTCATATGCTTTACAATAGTATGATCAAGATTATGATAGCATATATGTCACTTCAGAAATTATCTTTGTTATCGTTTACCTACTCGAGGGCGAGTAGGAACTAAGATTGGGGATGCTTGATACGTCCCAAACGTATCTATAGTTTCTTATGTTCCATGCTACTTTTATGATGATACTCACATGTTTTATACACATTATATGTCATTATTATGCATTTTCCGGCACTAACCTATTGACGAGATGCCGAAGAGCCAGTTGTCGTGTTCTAGCTGTTTTTGGTTTTAGAAATCCTAGTAAGGAAATATTCTCGGAATTGGACGAAATCAACGCCCAGGGTCCTATTTTTGCACGAAGCTTCCAGAAGTCCGAAGAGGAAACGAAGTGGGGCCACGAGGTGGCGCCACACTAGGGCGGTGCGGCCCAAGACCTGGCCGCGCCAGCCTGTTGTGTGGGGCCCCCGTGATGCCCCTTGACCTGCCCTTCCGCCTACTTAAAGTCTTCGTCGCGAAACCCCCAGTACCGAGAGCCACGATACGGAAAACCTTCCAGAGACGCCGCCGCCGCCAATCCCATCTCGGGGGATTCAGGAGATCGCCTTCGGCACCCTGCCGGAGAGAGGAATCATCTCCCGGTGGTCTCTTCATCGCCATGATCGCCTCCGGATCGATGTGTGAGTAGTCCACCCCTGGACTATGGGTCCATAGCAGTAGCTAGATGGTTGTCTTCTCCTCATTGTGCTATCATGTTAGATCTTGTGAGCTGCCTATCATGATCAAGATCATTTATTTGTAATTCTTCATGTTGTGTTTGTTGGGATCCGATGAATATTGAATACTATGTCAAGTTGATTATCAATCTATCATATATGTTATTTATGTTCTTGCATGCTCTCCGTTGCTAGTAGAGGCTCTGGCCAAGTTGATACTTGTGACTCCAAGAGGGAGTATTTATGCTCGATAGTGGGTTCATGCCTCCATTAAATGCGGGACGAGTGATGAAAAGTTCTAAGGTTGTGGATGTGCTGTTGCCACTAGGGATAAAACATCGATGCTTTGTCTAAGGATATTTGTGTTGATTACATTACGCACCATACTTAATGCAATTGTCTCGTTGTTTGCAACTTAATACCTGGAGGGGGTTCGGATGATAACCCGAAAGTGGACTTTTTAGGCATAGATGCATGTCTGGATAGCGGTCTATGTACTTTGTCGTAATGCCCCGATTGAATCTCATAGTACTCATCATGATATATGTATGTGCATTGTTATGCCTTCTTTATTTGTCAATTGCCCAACCGTAATTTGTTCACCCAACATCTCGCTTATCTTATGGGAGAGACACCACTAGTGAACTGTGGACCCCGGTCCTATTCTTTACATCCGAAATACAATCTATCGCAATTGTTCTTTACTGTTCTTCGCAAACAATCATCATCTTCCACACAATACATCTAATCCTTTGTTTACAGCAAGCCGGTGAGATTGACAACCTCACTGTTACGTTGGGGCAAAGTTCTGTGATTGTGTTGTGCAGGTTCCACGTTGGCGCCGGAATCCCTGGTGTTGCGCCACACTACACTCCGCCACCATCAACCTTCAACGTGCTTCTTGACTCCTACTGGTTCGATAAACCTTGGTTTCTTACGGAGGGAAAACTTGCTGCTGTACGCATCACACCTTCCTCTTGGGGTTCCCAACGGATGTGTGTCTTACACGCCATCAGACGCTGCTGCCAAAGATCAACGGGTGGATACAAGGTCAAATTACCTTTTAAATCTGGCCCTTGGCCATGGCTCTCTTTTTTGGGCTACCCCTGAACGAACCCGACAAATCGTTAGATTCCAAGATCACTCATGCCAAGTTCGGGAGTTCCTTGAGTTTTGTTCCAAAACTTTATCCATGATTTTCAATGCTATGTTTCCTCGGAATGTTCAACCGAAGTCTCTTCCTGAGCTGATGGAGAAATTTAAGGACTCGCAGAAAATCCATGGTTTTGTAAGAGCTCAACTGGTAGCCGGTGCTAGGGTTACCCTTATTATGCTTCAGATCTACCACCCCAAACTTGACATGACAAAGGTGGTGGAAACTGTTCATGCTAAGCTGAGGCAACGGCGAAGAGGTGTCGATAGAATCAATGCAGTGGTTACCCCAGTAGCTGAAGAGATAATTGATGACCTTCTTCGGATGGATGCCGAATTTTTTGCAGATGGCCATTATGCCGATTTTCTGGGTGCCTCTGCCGACGAAGATAGAGTAAATATTGACGACCTGTTGGGTCACGACTGAATTTATATAGCTTATGTTGTCAAAAGAGAACTATAACTCGCTGTATGTATGTTGTAAGTCAGATATATATATATTTTCTTTCCTCTAGCCCCCGAGTGTTTTGGTGGCTAATTTCTTTATTGTTTTTGCGAGGTTAAACCAAGGCAAATAAATTTTACTGAGTATACTATATTTGCGGGTATTAGCCCCCGGGCCTTTTGTATTGATCTCTATTTTGTATCTTCATTTATTTTGCGAGGCGCTTTGCACCAAGGCGAAATATTTTTTGCAAGTTGTATTCGTCGGTAATGTATATATATATTGTAACTTCTGGGCACAAGCCCCCGAGCCTGTCGAAGAAAAATATGTATATCTCCACTATCTTTATTATATTGCAGCACCGCGAGCCCGCCTCATTAAAAACCTTTCAGCCCCACTCGGTGCCCTGAAAGGAAAAGAGTGCGTCTGAAAACTCGCGGGCGTTTCAGTACATTGTATGTTTACAAGGAGGACTATATTTCGACTTCAAGCGTAAAAACACCTTAGCTGCGCCACGTTCCAGGGATTTTGCTCGGGAACCCCTATCTTCTTGTCCTTTATCTTGTACGCTCCTCCTTCGATTACTTCTGTGACGATGTAAGGGCCAAGCCACGGCGACTCGAATTTTTCATGGCTGTTTTTATTGAGCCGTAGAACTAAGTCGCCGACCTGAAAAGATCTTGGTCGCAAACGACGACTGTGGTAGTTTTTCAAGTCTTGCTGGTACTTAGTGACCCTTAATAATACTTCATCTCGAGCTTCGTCAAGTGCGTCGACATCGTCTTCCAATGCTTTTCTGGAAGCTTCTTCATCATATTCCGTGACTCTTGGAGAATCATGCTCTATTTCTATCGGCAGATCGCCTCAGCTCCATGGACCGTAAAAACGGAGTCTCCTGTGTCGCTATATTTGGTGTTGTTCGGATACTCCACAACACACTCGGCAACTCCTCTGGCCAAGTATGTCGAGCGTTTTCCAATGGTCCTAACAAGCGCTTCTTAATACCGTTGCAGATGATACCATTAGCTTTCTCGACTTGACCGTTGGTCTGCGGGTGCGCAACTGACGCGAAGTGCAATTTGATGCCCACCTCTGCACAATATGCCTTGAATTCCTTGGATGTGAAATTACTGCCATTGTCCGTGACGATGCTATGAGGTACTCCAAACCGAAAGAAAATGCTTTTCACGAACTTGATTGCCGACGCTCCGTCTGGTGAATTTATCGGCTTTGATTCTATCCACTTGGTGAATTTGTCTGCAGCGACGAGCATGTACTCGTATCCTCCTGGCGAAGCTTTGTGTAATTTTCCCACCATATCGAGACCCCACTGAGCAAAGGGCCAAGGCAATGGTATTGGCATCAACTCTGCTGCCGGAGAATGAGGTTTTACGGCAAATCTCTGGCACGCGTCGCAAGTACGAATGATTTCTTTCGCATCTTCGATTGCTGTCAACCAATAAAATCCTGCTCTGAAAACCTTGGCCGCGATAGCTCGACTGCTTCCATGATGACCACATATTCCTTCGTGTACGTCCTTCAGAATTATCCTTCCTTCTTCGGGTGTGACGCACCTTTGTAACACACCCGAAATACTTCGCTTGTACAACTCCCCCTTGACCACAGTAAAGGCTTCAGATCGTCTAATAACTCGTCTTGCTTCAACTGGGTCGTTGGGTATTTCTTTCCTTAGGATGTATGATATGTACGCTTGCATCCATGGAATCTGCACCATCATTACTAGGTCTTGTTCCTCTTCTTCTAGTGCTTCTTTTGGAGCCCCCGAGGGTTTCTTGTCCTTCTTCTTCTCCTGTGCTTTCTTTGGTTTTTTAGATCTTTCGGCTATTTCTTCCCAGAACACGCCTGGTGGAATTGCGAGACACTGCGACCCAATGTTTGCAAGCACATCGGCTTCATCATTACTTAGCCTACTGATATGATTTACCTCGCTTCCATCAAACAGCTTCTCCAGCTCGTTATACACTTCCTTGTATGCTATCATACTTTCATTGACTGCATCACATTGATTCATGACCTGCTGAGCCACCAATTGTGAGTCGCCAAAGATTTTTAGTCGGGTTGCACCACAAGCCTTCGCCATCTTCATCCCGTGTATGAGAGCTTTGTATTCTGCCTCATTGTTAGACGCGTTTGGAAACGTCATCCGTAAGACATACTTTAATTTGTCACCTTCAGGTGATATTAGTATCACGCTCGCTCCAGCTCCCTCTAATCTCTTGGACCCGTCGAAGTTCATAGTCCAGGTTCTCGATAGATCTGGGGGGTCCCGTATTTTGTAGCTCCATCCACTCTGCGATGAAGTCCGGTAAGATTTGCGACTTTATTGCTTTTCTTTTCTCGTACGTGATGTCCCGAGGGGAAAGCTCTATTCCCCAAAGGGAGACACGACCCGTAGCTTCTGGATTGTTTAATATATTGGATAAAGGCGCCTCATTGACCACTATTATTGGGTGTGCCGAAAAATAATGTCGCAACTTTCTTGCTGTTGTGAACACTCCATATGCTAGCTTCTGGTACTGCGGGTACCGCTGTTTTGAAGGCAATAATACTTCACTAATGAAATATACCGGCCTCTGTACTCCATGAAGTTTTCCTTCTTCCTCCCTTTCGACTACGAGTGCTGTGCTGACCACCTGGGGTGTGGCTGCAATGTATAGCAAGAGGGGTTCCTTCTCCTTAGGCGCCACCAAGATTGGCGGTGTCGAGATTGTGCGTTTGAGATCCTCGAAAGCTCTGTCCGCTTCTTCGTTCCACTGAAACTTCTCTCCTTGCTTGATCAAAGCATAAAACGGTAACGCCTTTTCTCCCAGACTCGGCTACGAATCTGCTTAAAGCTGCGACTCGCCCGGCTAATTGTTGTATTTCTTTTAACTTTGTTGGCTTCCTCATTGTTACAATAGCTTGAATTTTTTCTGGATTTGCCTCGATTCCTCTTGCTGAGACTAGGAACCCGAGAAGTTCTCCTGCAGGGACGCCGAAAGAACACTTCGTCGGGTTCAGTTTGAGGCAAAACTTGTCAAGGTTGTCGAAAGTTTCCTTTAGATCCTCGATCAAAGTTGTCCCCTTTTTTGATTTTATGACGACATCGTCAATGTATACTTGTACGTTTTTCCCAATCTGTGTTGCTAAGCATTTCTGCATCATCCACTGATACGTTGCTCCCGCGTTTTTCAGACCAAAAGGCATTGTTTTGTAGCAAAACACGCCATAAGGTGTTATGAACGCTGTCTTGACTTCATCATCTTCTTTCAATCTGATCTGGTTATAACCAGAATATGCGTCCAGGAAGGAAAGACGTTCACATCCTGCCGTGGAGTCGATGATTTGATCGATCCTTGGGAGGGGAAAGTGATCCTTTGGATAGTGTTTATTGAGGCACGTAAAGTCGACACACATGCGAAGGACTTTCGTGTTTTTCTTCGGGACCAGAACTGTGTTAGCTACCCACGTCGCCTCTGTATGTAGCTCTTTGATAAAATCAGCCTCTCTGAGTCGATCTATCTCTGACAGCATGGCTTTGCGGTTTGGTTCCGAAAAACGCCGCAAAGGTTGTTTGATTGGTCTCGCTAATGGATCCAAGTTTAAGTGGTGCTCGGCAAGTTCCCTGGGTACTCCTGGCATGTCAGCTGGACACCATGCGAAGATTTTCCAGTGCTCACGGAGGAATGATACGTCTCCGACGTATCGATAATTTCTTATGTTCTATGCCATATTATTGACGATACCTACATGTTTTATGCACACTTTATGTCATATTCGTGCATTTTCTGGAACTAACCTATTAACAAGATGCCGAAGTGCCGCTTCCTGTTTTCTGCTGTTTTTGGTTTCGAAATCCTAGTAACGAAATATTCTCGGAATCGGACGAAATCAAGACCCGGGTTCCTATTTTCACCGGAAGCATCCGAACACCCGGGAAGGACCGGAGAGGGGGCACTGGGCCCCTGGACCATAGGCCGGCGCGGCCCAGGCCCCGGCCGCACCGCCATATGGTGTGGCCACCCCTTCGACCCTCCTCGCGCCGCCTCTTCGCCTATATAAAGCCTCCGTCGCGAAAACCCCGATACGAAGAACCACGATACGGAAAACCTTCCGGAGCCGCCGCCATCGCGAAGCCAAGATCCGGGGGACAGGAGTCTCTCGTTCCGGCACCCTGCCGGAGCGGGGAAGTGCCCCCGGAAGGCTTCTCCATCGACACCGCTGCCATCTCCACCGCCATCTTCATCACCGCTCGCTGCTCCCATGAGGAGGGAGTAGTTCTCCATCGAGGCTCGGGGCTGTACCGGTAGCTATGTGGTTCATCTCTCTCCTATGTGCTTCAATACAATAATCTCATGAGCTGCCTTACATGATTGAGATTCATATGATGATGCTTGTAATCTAGATGTCATTATGCTAGTCAAGTGAGTTTTACTTATGTGATCTCCGGAGACTCCTTGTCCCACGTGTGTAAAGGTGACAAGTGTGTGCACCGTGTGGGTCTCTTAGGCTATATTTCACGAATACTTATTCACCGTTGAATGGCATAGTGAGGTGCTTATTTATATGTCTTTATGATTGCAATGTGTTTGTATCACAATTTATCTATGTGCTACTCTAGCAATGTTATTAAAGTAGTTTTATTCCTCCCGCACGTGTGCAAAGGTGACAGATGTGTGCACCGTGTTAGTACTGGGTTTATGCTATGATCATGATCTCTTGTATATTGCGAAGTTAACTATTGCTATGATAATATTGATGTGATCTATTCCTCCTACATATGCATGAAGGTGACGAGTGTGCATGCTATGCTAGTACTTGGTTTAGTCTTTTGATCTATCTTACACTAAAGGTTACTAAAATATGAGCATTATTGTGGAGCTTGTTAACTCCGGCATTGAGGGTTCGTGTAATCCTACGCAATGTGTTCATCATCCAACAAAAGTGTAGAGTATGCATTTATCTATTCTGTTATGTGATCAATGTTGAGAGTGTCCACTAGTGAAAGTGTAATCCCTAGGCCTTGTTCCTAGATACTGCTATCGCTGTTTGTTTACTGTTTTACTGTGTTACTACTGCTACGTTACTACTGCTTGTTTATCGTCCTGGGCAAAGCACTTTTCCGGTGCCGTTGCTACTACTTATTCATACCACCCGTATTTCACTATCTCTTCGCCGAACTAGTGCACCTACTAGGTGTGTTGGGGACACAAGAGACTTCTTGCTTTGTGGTTGCGGGGTTGCATGAGAGGGATATCTTTGACCTCTTCCTCCCCGAGATCGATAAACCTTGGGTAATCCACTTAAGGGAAACTTGCTGCTGTTCTACAAACCTCTCGCTCTTGGAGGCCCAACACTGTCTACAAGAATAGAAGCTCCCGTAGACATCAAGCACTTTTCCGGCGCCGTTGCCGGGGAGGAAAGGTAAAAAGGCACTCATACTCCGGTTCCGTGTAACGGTACTTTTCTGGCGCCATTGTGTGTGTGCTCGAAGCTATTTCCTTTAGATCCTGCAATTGCATCTTTTTGTTTCTTGTTTACACTAGTTTGGCATAATGGACAACAATGAGCTTCTTATTCTATTTCCTGATTTAAAACATGGATTGTTTGATGCGAAAATTAAAAAACCTATGAAATCTTATTTGCATGCTGGTAGTAATATTAGTATGAACGCTTTGAACACCATTGTTGATAATAATATAGAAAGTTCTAAGCTTGGGGAAGCTGGTTTTCATGATCTTTTTAGTCCCCCAAGCATTGAGGAGAAAATTTTCTTTGATGATACTTTGCCTCCTATTTATGATTATAATGATAGTGGTCTTTTGGTGCCACCTACTATGGAGAGTAAATTTTGTTGTGATTATACTATGCCTCCTACACTTGATGAGAATAATAATGATAGCTACTTTGTTGAATTTGCTCCCGCTATTACTAATAAAATTGACTATGCCTATGTGGAGAGTAATAATTTTATGCATGAGACTCATGATAAGAATGCTTTATGTGATAGTTATATTGTTGAGTTTACTCATGATGCTACTGAAAGTTATTATGAGAGAGGAAAATATGGTTGTAGAAATTTTCATGTTACTAAAACACCTCTCTATGTGCTGAAATTTTTGATGCTACACTTGTTTTATCTTCCTATGTTTGTCACTTTGCTCTTCATGAACTTGTTTATTTACAAGATTCCTATGCATAGGAAGCATGTTAGACTTAAATGTGTTTTGAATTTGCCTCTTGATGCTCTCTTTTGCTTCAAATACTATTTCTTGCGAGTGCATCATTAAAACCGCTGAGCCCATCTTAATGGCTATAAAGAAAGAACTTCTTGGGAGATAACCCATGTGTTTATTTTGCTACAGTACTTTGTTTTATATTTGTGTCTTGGAAGTTGTTTACTACTGTAGCAACCTCTCCTTATCTTAGTTTTATGTTTTGTTGTGCCAAGTAAAGTCTTTGATAGTAAAGTAAATACTAGATTTGGATTACTCGCGCAGTTCCAGATTTCTTTGCTGTCACGAATCTGGGTCTAATTCTCTGTAGGTAACTCAGAAAATTATGCCAATTTACGTGAGTGATCCTCAGATATGTACGCAACTTTCATTCAATTTGAGCATTTTCATTTGAGCAAGTCTGGTGGCCTAATAAAATCCATCTTTACGGACTGTTCTGTTTTGACAGATTCTGCCTTTTATTTCGCATTGCCTCTTTTGCTATGTTGGATGAATTTCTTTGATCCATTAATGTCCAGTAACTTTATGCAATGTCCAGAAGTGTTAAGAATGATTGTGTCACCTCTGAACATGTGAATTTTTATTATGCACTAACCCTCTAATGAGTTGTTTCGAGTTTGGTGTGGAGGAAGTTTTCAAGGGTCAAGAGAGGAGGATGATATACTATGATCAAGAAGAGTGAAAGCTCTAAGCTTGGGGATGCCCCGGTGGTTCACCCCTGCATATTCTAAGAAGACTCAAGCATCTAAGCTT
Source organism: Lolium rigidum (assembly GCF_022539505.1). Classification (NCBI taxonomy): domain Eukaryota; kingdom Viridiplantae; phylum Streptophyta; class Magnoliopsida; order Poales; family Poaceae; genus Lolium; species Lolium rigidum. The sequence goes on from NC_061511.1 coordinate 242,899,404, forward strand.
GGGGATGCCCAAGGCATCCCCTTCTTCATCGACAAATTATCGAGTTCCTTCTCTTGAAACTATATTTTTATTCGGCCACATCTTATGTACTTTACTTGGAGCGTCTGTATGCTCTTGTTTTTGTTTTTGTTTGAATAAATGCTTGTGTGGGAGAGAGACACGCTCCGCTGGTTCATATGAACACATGTGTTCTTCCCTTTATCTTTTAGTGTTCATGGCGAAGGTTAAAACTGCTTCGCTCATTTTTATATGGTTGGAAACGGAAAATGCTACATGTAGTAATTGGTAGAATGTCTTGAATAATTTGATACTTGGCAATTGTTGTGCTCATGTTTAAGCTCTTGCATCATATACTTTGCACCTATTAATGAAGAAATACATAGAGCTTGCTAAAATTTGGTTTGCATAATTGGTCTCTCTAAAGTCTAGATAATTTCTAGTATTGAGTTTGAACAACAAGGAAGACGGTGTAGAGTCTTATAATGTTTACAATATGTCTTTTATGTGAGTTTTGCTGCACCAGTTCATCCTTGTGTTTGTTTCAAATAACCTTGCTAGCCTAAACCTTGTATCGAGAGGGAATACTTCTCATGCATCCAAAATCCTTGAGCCAACCACTATGCCATTTGTGTCCACCATACCTACCTACTACATGGTATTTCTCCGCCATTCCAAAGTAAATTGCTTGAGTGCTACCTTTAAATAATTCAAAATTTATCACCTCTTATTTGTGTCAATGTTTTATAGCTCATGAGGAAGTATGTGGTGTTTTATCTTTCGATCTTGTCATTTACTTCGACAGTACTTTCACAATGGACTAGTGGCTTCATCCGCTTATCCAATAATTTTGCAAAAAGAGCTGGCAATGGGGTTCCCAACCCCGATTAATTAACTTGCATTAATGATTCTCTTCACATGTTTTGCTCTGATTCATCAGTAAGCAACTTAATTTTGCAAATAGACACTCCTTCATGGTATGTGATTGTTGGAAGGCACCCGAGGATTCGGTTAGCCATGGCTTGTGTAAGCAAAAGGTTGGGAGGAGTGTCATCCATAAATAAAGAAAAACTAAACTAAAGTACATGTGTAAACAAAAGAGAAGAGGGATGATCTACCTTGCTTGGTAGAGATAACGTCCTTCATGGGAGCCGCTCTTGAAAGTCTGGTTGATGAGGTAGTTAGAGTGCCCACTACCATTCGTTGACAACAACAAACACCTCTCAAAATTTTACTTTTATGCTCTCTTTATGTTTTCAAAACCAAAGCTCTAGCACAAATATAGCAATCGATGCTTTCCTCTTTGAAGGACCATTCTTTTTTACTTTTATGTTGAGTCAGTTCACCTATCTCTCTCCACCTCAAGAAGAAAACACTTGTGTGAACTGTGCATTGATTCCTACATATTTGCATATTGCACTTGTTATATTACTCTATGTTGACAATTATCTATGAGATATACATGTTACAAGTTGAAAGCAACCGCTGAAACTTAATCTTCCTTTGTGTTGCTTCAATGCCTTTACTTTGATTTATTGCTTTATGAGTTAACTCTCATGCAAGACTTATTGATGCTTGTCTTGAAGTACTATTCATGAAAAGTCTTTGCTATATGATTCACCTGTTTACTCATGTCATTACCATTGTTTTGATCGCTGCATCCACTACATATGTTTACAAATAGTATGATCAAGGTTATGATGGCATATCACTTCAGAAATTATCTTTGTTATCGTTTTACCTCGCTCGGACGAGCGTAACTAAGCTTGGGGATGCTTGATACGTCTCCGACGTATCGATAATTTCTTATGTTCTATGCCATATTATTGACGATACCTACATGTTTTATGCACACTTTATGTCATATTCGTGCATTTTCTCGGAACTAACCTATTAACAAGATGCCGAAGTGCCAGCTTCTGTTTTCTGCTGTTTTTGGTTTCGAAATCCTAGTAACGAAATATTCTCGGAATCGGACGAAATCAAGACCCGTGTTCCTATTTTCACCGGAAGCATCCAGAACACCCGAGAAGGACCGGAGAGGGGGCACTCGGGCCCCTGCACCATAGGCCGGCGCGGCCCAGGCCCTGGCCGCACCGCCATATGGTGTGGCCACCCCTTCGACCCTCCTGCGCCGCCTCTTCGCCTATATAAATCCTCCGTCGCGAAAACCCTGATACGAAGAACCACGATACGGAAAACCTTCCAGAGCCGCCGCCATCGCGAAGCCAAGATCTGGGGGACAGGAGTCTCCGTTCCGGCACCCTGCCGGAGCGGGGAAGTGCCCCCGGAAGGCTTCTCCATCGACACCGCTGCCATCTCCACCGCCATCTTCATCACCGCTGCTGCTCCCATGAGGAGGGAGTAGTTCTCCATCGAGGCTCGGGGCTGTACCGGTAGCTATGTTGTTCATCTCTCTCCTATGTGCTTCAATACAATAATCTCATGAGCTGCCTTACATGATTGAGATTCATATGATGATGCTTGTAATCTAGATGTCATTATGCTAGTCAAGTGAGTTTTACTTATGTGATCTCCTGGAGACTCCTTGTCCCACGTGTGTAAAGGTGACAGTGTGTGCACCGTGTGGGTCTCTTAGGCTATATTTCACAGAATACTTATTCACCGTTGAATGGCATAGTGAGGTGCTTATTTATATCTCTTTATGATTGCAATGTGTTTGTATCACAATTTATCTATGTGCTACTCTAGCAATGTTATTAAAGTAGTTTTATTCCTCCTCGCACGTGTGCAAAGGTGACAAGTGTGTGCACCGTGTTAGTACTTGGTTTATGCTATGATCATGATCTCTTGTAGATTGCGAAGTTAACTATTGCTATGATAATATTGATGTGATCTATTCCTCCTACATATGCATGAAGGTGACAAGTGTGCATGCTATGCTAGTACTTGGTTTAGTCTTTTGATCTATCTTACACTAAAGGTTACTAAAATATGAGCATTATTGTGGAGCTTGTTAACTCCGGCATTGAGGGTTCGTGTAATCCTACGCAATGTGTTCATCATCCAACAAAAGTGTAGAGTATGCATTTATCTATTCTGTTATGTGATCAATGTTGAGAGTGTCCACTAGTGAAAGTGTAATCCCTAGGCCTTGTTCCTAGATATCGCTATCGCTGTTTGTTTACTTGTTTTATCGTGTTACTACCGCTACGTTACTACTCGCTTGTTTATCGTCCCGGGCAAAGCACTTTTCCGAGTGCCGTTGCTACTACTTATTCATACCACCTGTATTTCACTATCTCTTCGCCGAACTAGTGCACCTACTAGGTGTGTTGGGGACACAAGAGACTTCTTGCTTTGTGGTTGCAGTGGTTGCATGAGAGGGATATCTTTGACCTCTTCCTCCCTGAGATCGATAAACCTTGGGTAATCCACTTAAGGGAAACTTGCTGCTGTTCTACAAACCTCTGCTCTTGGAGGCCCAACACTGTCTACAAGAATAGAAGCTCCCGTAGACATCAAGGAACTCGATGATCGCGCTTTCCTATGCGAGGTCCATGTCTGTGGCGATGGACGTCGTTTTCTTTGGATCTGTCGGGTGGATCTGCACCTCCTTGGAATTTTTCGTAGTGTTAAAGGTTGTCTCCCTGAGAGGCCTTCCTACATCTGGCAACACATCATAATCGGTTGTTAGCCTTAACGCCATATATTCTCGCTTGCATCCCGACGGTTTCGACGGTCGATGAAAATCCTTGTTGCATTTATCAGCTAACGCGAAACTGCCTTTGACTGTAATTGGTCCCTTAGGTCCAGGTAACCTCCACAATAGGTACGTGTAATGTGGTACCGCCATAAACCTGGCATATGCTGGTCGTCCCAACAAGGCGTGATATTGCGACGGAAAATCCACAACTTCAAACTCCAGCCTTTCTATCCTGTAGTTTTCTCGGGTCCCAAACTGAACGTCGAGATTGATCTTCCCCAACGGATAACTTGGCTTCTCTGGCGTGATACCATGGAAATGCGTGTCGGTTGGTTTTAAGTTCGCCAGGGATATGTTCATCTTCCTTAGTGTATCTGCATACATAAGGTTTAGGCTGCTCCCTCCATCTATGAATACTCGAGATACGTCGAATCCTGCGATCACTGCTGGCAAAATAAGTGCTGACTGCCCTGGTCGAGGAACTTGCTGCGGGTGATCCGCTATGGTAAAGCCAATGTCCTGTCCCGACCAATTTAGGTACTCAATCGTTGGTGGAGGCATCTTCTCTGCCATGAACACTTGTCGCGAGATTACTTTCTGAGCCCTATTAGATGGCCTAGCCTTGTGAATCATCGAGACCGCGCCATTGGAGTTAGGATCAACATATGGAGGCGGGTGTGGTGCTGCCGCTATTCTAAGCTGGTGCCGATTTTCGTCCGTAATTGCGGGAGGAGGTGGAAGGTGGATCTCACTCCTTGGCCCCTGGGGGTTTCTGTGCGTTGCTTGAGCAGTAGCTTGCCCTGCAAATCTCAACATTGCTTGAAAATTTCGACAGTCCTTCTGCAGATGTCCTGACTGTCTCTTCCCGTTGCTGTCAAGATAAAAATGCATCTGACACGGTCCGTTCATCATATCCTCGGGAGACACGTATGGTCTCTGAAACCTTGGTCCACTATTCTGTCTGTTGTTACGGGAATCATCTCTGTTGTCGCCTCGCTGCTCGCTGCTCCTTTGATAATCATCTCGACTGTTTCCTCCAGTATTTCCTCGGAAACTAGCCGATATTTGGCCAGGAGCATCATAACTCGAAAACTGCCGAGAAAATCGTCGTCTATTTTGAAAATTTCGGATGCGGTCCTCCTCTGGTGACCTATGTCGCTTATTGTGAACAGCATCTTCTCCATCCACCCATCTGTTTGCTATCTCCATTAATGCTGACACTGTCCTTGGGTTTGTTCTGCCCAAGTCTTTGACAAAATCTCCTCGTCGAATTCCCGCTACGAACGCATCTATTGCCCTCTCGTCAGATATGTTTTCTGCCGAGTTTTTGATGATGTTCCACCTCTGGATGTATTTTCTCATTGATTCATCATGCTTTTGTCTACACGACCTCAGCTCCTCTAGTGATGCTGGTTTTTTGCAAGTAGATCGGAAATTCTTGACGAATACATCCTCAAAACTATCCCAGCTGTCGATAGAACCTGGAGGAAGCTTCTTGATCCAAGATCTTGCGGCTCCACTTAGGTGTACTTGAATGCCTCGCATGGCTGTTGCTCCGGTTCCACCTATCAGTTTCACCGTCTCGAGGTAATCGACTAGCCAATCCTCGAGATCTTGCAGGCCATCGAATTTTTTGAAATTATCGGGTAATTTAAACCCTGAAGGAACTCGGGTTTTCCGGACCCTCCTTGTAAAGCACGGTAGCCCACACATATCCTCGTCATCTATCTCTGGGGAATGCCGATGTTCCCTTCTATTTTGTCGTGCTCTGTCCACCCGTGTTTGTGTTGCTGTATCTCTTGCTCCACTTGTTCTTTCGGGACCTGGTGCTGCTGCAGTGGGTCGTGGACTATTTTGCCTTGCAGCTCCTTCGGGAGGTGTGGTTGCGAAATCCGCTCCCATGGCTCCACATCCTGCCATGGCCATGTTATACAAAGCTTCTCTTGGGTCTCCGGGGGGTGGCCTGGACGCTAGTATGTAAGCTTGCGTTGCCATATATCCCGCTTCCGGTGTTTTGGGAATGATATTTCCTCTCGTGTCGATTGACATAAAAGACATGTCGAGGTTTTGAACTAAATTTTCTCTCTCTTGCTCGGGTATATTTTGCTGCCGAGATCTTGCTCTCCTTCGAGCTTCTCTATGACTATCTCCCGAAGTTCCCGAATTTCGGCTTAGCTCTGCCCTTCGCCTGCTTGATGCGGAAGCTGCTTCCTGCCTCCTGTCCAACTCGATTTTCTGCTTCTCGAGCTCCCTCCTGGTACGTGCAAGCCTATATTGATACGCTTGTAACTCCTCAGGTGTTGCCGTAATGGTCATTGGTTCTATACCATCAATAGCTCTTGCGACTCGATCCCACACCGCCTGCGGAAATCGCACCATCTCTCGTGTTCCTGGTCCGATATATTTTGTTCCCAAACCTCGCGTGAGATCTGCAGGATCGACATACGGATTTCCCGCATCGTCGAAAGCCTTTGACGTCGCCGGTTCTGGCCGGCTTGGTTCTCCAATTGCATAGATCTGATGATATTTTGGATTTTGAATTTTGTTGGATTTGGTGACACCATGATACGTCTCCAACGTACCTATAATTTCTGATGTTCCATGCTTGTTTTATGACAATACTTACATGTTTTGCTCGCACTTTATAATGTTTTTATGCATTTTCCGGAACTAACCTATTAACGAGATGCCGAAGGGCCGCTTGTTGTTTTTCGTTGTTTTTGGTTCCAGAAAGGCTGTTCGGGCAATATTCTCGGAATTCGACGAAACGAAGACCCAACACCTTCTTTTTCCCGGAACCTTCCAGAAAGTCAAAGGGGGACCAGAGGGGTGCCCTGGGGGCCCCACACGTGTGGGCCGCGCGGGCTCCACCCTGTCCGCGCCGGCCTAGTGTGAGGAGCCCCCGTGGCCCCTCCGACTCCGCCTCTTCGCCTATTAAAGTCATCTCGACCTAAAAACGCGATACCAATTGACGAAACTCCAGAAAGACTCCAGGGGCGCCGCCACATCGCGAAACTCCGTTTCGAGGGACAGAAGTCTCTGTTCCGGCACCCTGCCGGGACGGGGAAGTGCCCCCGGAAGCCATCTCCATCAACGCCATCGCCTCCATCATGCTCCGTGAGTAGTTACCCCATGGACTACGGGTTCTAGCTGTAGCTAGTTGGTATTCTCTCCCCCATGTACTTCAATACAATGATCTCATGAGCTGCCTTACATGATGGAGATTCATCCGATGTAATCGGTGTTGTGTTTGTCGGGATCCGATGGATTGTTACATTATGATTGTCTATCTACAAAGTTTATGAAGTTATTGTTGCTGCAATCTTGTTGTGTTTAATGCTTGTCACTAGGGCCCGAGTGGCATGATCTTAGATTTAAGCTCTATACTTATTGCTTAGATTGTATCTACAAGTTGCGTGCACATGTCTATGTCCGGAACCAAAGGCCCCAAAGTGACAGAAATTGGGACAACTGGAGGGGAAGGCTTAGATATGAGGATCACATGTTTTCACGGAGTGTTAATGCTTTGCTCCGGTGCTCTATTAAAAGGAGTACCTTAATTTCCAGATAGATTCCCTAGAGGCCCGGCTGCCACCGGTCGGTAGGACAAAAGATGTTGTACAAGTTTCTCATTGCGAGCACGTATGACTATATATGGAAAACATGCCTACATGATTAATGATCTTGATGTTCTGTCTTAATGCTATTTCAATCCTATCAATTGCCCAACTGTATTTTGTTCACCCAACACTTGTTATTGGAGAGTTACCACTAGTGAAGATAGCTGGGAACCCCGGTCCATCTTTCATCATCATATACTCGTTCTACATGTCATTGGAAGTAGTATCAACTATTTTCTGGTGCCATTGCTCTCATATTACTGCTACTGTATATTTTGTTCACCCAACACTTGTTATTGGAGAGTTACCACTAGTGAAGATAGCTGGGAACACCGGTCCATCTTTCATCATCATATACTCGTTCTACATGTCATTGGAAGTAGTATCAACTATTTTCTGGTGCCATTGCTCTCATATTATCGCTATCGCTACCGTGTTACTCGTTACTATCTGCTCTCATATTATCGCTACTTTCACATCACCCACTGTTACTAGTGCTTTTCCAGTGCAGCTGAATTGACAACTCAGTTGTTAAGGCTTATAAGTATTCTTTACCTCCCCTTGTGTCGAATCAATAAATTTGGGTTTTACTTCTCTCGAAGACTGTTGCGATCCCCTATACTTGTGGGTTATTACACCATCATAGAGATTGGTGAAGACCTCTCCAACAATAGTAGATTTGTCGATGAAGTTGAAGCTGTCGATGTTGCTCGAGTCATCGCTTATATCGAAGTCCGCAGATGACTCGAAAGACATGTCGCTGAAGATGTTGGCGATTTTTTCACTTGCCATGGTGCTGATGAAGCGTGGCGACGAAGTTTCCTCGTCTTCTGACTCGATTGATGATGCTGAACTCGAAAAATCGGGATCGACCGCTGATAATCCCGACGAGATCGGAATTTCGAGACGATACACTCCTTTTTTCTCGACGCGGAAGTGGAACTTCCCGAACGTCATCTCCATGGGCTCCTCCAGATACGCATATGCATCCAAACGGGAGGGCGGGTGGGGAACAAAATCAACTAGACCAGTTTCGATCTGTTTACCTCTATCCATCGCGTTGCTTGCAGTTGACGAAGTCGACGATCTTGAACGTGCCATCGAGATCAGATCCTTGACACCGCTAATTCCCACAGACGGCGCCAATTGACAAGGGATTAACTTATCAATGCCTACAGATTGTAGACTAGGGTTTTAGTCGGAAGTAGAGGGCAAGTAGATCTCGAAGGTTTCAGCCGAAAAGTATTCGATGATGTAAAAACTAAGGTTGCGTGGAACAATGAATCGATGCTATCTTCGTCCCTCGACTCCCCCTTATATAGGAGGTGGAGTCGAGGGATTCATAATACACAAGTTACATAGTCCGGGAGGGTTTCCAACCCGTCCCGCAAGATTACAAGTAGTACTTCCTAATACAACTGTAACTTTCCTTAATAATAACTTGGGCTTCCGGATCTTCTTATTCTTCGAGTCATGGGCCTTCAGTAAACCCCGGGTATCATCTTCGGCAGGCCCATTGGGGATGCCTATGTCACATATGATGTGAAGTACTACACAAGGTTGGTATTAGGGTTGATCACCATGGTTCTACTAGGTAATTATTGTTAAGGTTGATTTCAATGATGTGATACTAAGAATGGTGATCAATGGTGTTAACATGTGAGTAACAAGCTAGGGTTTATACCTAGGTGGTACTAATTGGTTATATAAGGTTCATTCAAAAATAGGACATGAAATGATGATCTCATGTGAATTGGTTTTATTTTAGTGGTCATGAGTATGCATTCATTGATTGCTTATTAAGGTTCTACTTGTAAAGTAGATCTCACATGATCACATGTGATATAGCCCTAGGGTTTTAGAGTTGGAAACAATTTGGGATGACCACATGAAATGATGAGATCCAGATTCTTGTTTATATTAGAACTAGGTTTTTTAATTATGATAAAATCCTTAAAATAATAGTTGGTAATAGATTTGAAGTTAATAATCACTTTGAAATAAGATTAATAATGGTCTTAGCTTTTTATTATTTTAAAATATTTAATAATTAAAGTAATCCTATTTAGGGTTTAATTTAAATGTCAGGGTTTTATAATTATTGTTAGGTTTTTAAAATAATAACTGGTGAACTAAAATGTTTAAGTAAACAATTTCTGAACCAACAAAATAATATTAGCTTTTAACATTTTCTTACTTGATTATTAATTAAAAGAAATAGTAATTGATAAATTGCAAATTAGGGTTTATGAAATACCACTAATATTTTAATTGATGAAAATATGATAAATAAAACTAATATTAATATTTTATTTTCCTACTGAATAACTAATATTTAGTTTTGAAACTTCACTAGTTATTGAATTCAAATTGTATTTTTAAAACAAATGAAAAGGCATATTTAATAAAGTTAAAATGATTAATTTTTATTTTGACAAACATTTTTATATTATATTTTATTTGAATAGAGTTTATTTTTGTGAACAATTTGATATCTTATTTGCATTTTTCTGAGCTATCAAGAATTTTATTTATTTCTGTAAAGTCTTAGTTATTTTCTGAATTTTTTAAATAACTAAAATCCTAAATGCACCGAGCTAATCCTACCCTTAGACACGGACAGGTGGGCTCGTGTCCGAGTCAGCTGCCACGTTGGCCGCTGACCGAGTCAAAATTGGGGACGTGGCCAACGAGCTCACTGCCGGCGGCTGTAGAGGACGACGTCGACGGCAGAGGACTCCCGCGGCGCAGCGTGTGTGCCTAATCAAATCAGCGCGATTCAGTGAACCTAGTGGTGGTGGTGTTGTGACGAAATGGTCGCTGGAGCCTTCGCCGACAGCAAGCCTGAGCGGCGGCAGGCAGTGAACAACGACGAAGCGGCACTACGTGGCACAATCGAGCAGGCCAGGGACACTGCAAGATGTAGAAGCTCACCAGGAATCGGTAGAGCTTGACGGCGAGGACTGGGGTGGTCCAAATCATCGGCGACGATGGTCACCGGCGTTGGAGAAGACGGAGTCGGCGTGGACGCTCTCGAGCACGGCTGCTCGATTCCTTGTACAGGGTGGGCAAGTCGAGTACGGAGAGGTCGATGGCGTCGACGTCGAGTCGCAGGGAAGCTCCAATCACCGGCGAGAAGATTTGGCCGGGGAAGCTAGGGTTTCGGTTCTTCTTGAAACTGAAGCAGAGAGAGGAAACTAGGGTTAGGGTTCATCTGGCGGTGGCGTATTGAGCTTTATAGACGCCAGAGAGCGGCGGCGAGGATCTTGGCATGGCCGGGCGGCGTCGAGGCGACAGGGAGCAGCTTGCAGCGATGGACGAAGACGATGGTCTCCACCTGTGCGAAAACAAGACGAAGGGGTATCGTGGGCTGGGCCAAAGCTGGGCTTCGTCGATGGCTGTGATGCTGGGCTCCTGTTGGGTTGGCTTCGGCTGCTCCGGTCCAGGTAAGGTAAGCCTTTCCCTCTCTTTTTCTCTTTTCAAATTACTGTTTTTATTTACCGATTTCTATTTATTATTTGGATTCAAAATTGAATTCTGTTTTTTTTTGCAGGTTCCAAAATATTTGAGTATCAAGATAACTTGATACTATTGCTTAATGCATAGTGTTGCTTTGTAATATGATTAGATTGATATTTTGTGAGGTTTAATGAAAATAGGCATGGACCTATGTTTTTATTTTAGTTCCATTTAATTTAGGAACCGAATGTATTTATGTGATTAGAATTTTATAACCTATGCATGATGAACACATTATATTTTTCTAATGCTAAGCAATAGTGGTTATTCACATATAGTTTAATTCTGGCTAGAGTTTTTTTTAATAAGTAATAATGAGGATGGGTTGGATCATGATTTCATGTGGATAATTGTTTCTGAGGATTTAGAAAAGTGGTTGGATAAACTTTATAATCACTATTCTTAACTAACAAATTTAGCTTAAATTATCTCATTATGGTTAATTCACTTGCTTATATGGTGATTCTATTTTATAAAATACTATTTCATTTGGTCCACTAGACAAGGTATTTGGAAAGCAAAGTAGGATTGGATATTGGTTTAACTCTACTCACTTAAATGGTACTTAAGATATATTCATGGCTTGGGTTTATATTTGTGATCCATGATACACAAGTTAGGACATACTATTTTATGTGGAGTGGATCCGATGTGAAAGGTTTAGGGTTTTGCATAAGCTTCACTAAATTGAAGTATAAATAGGCATGAGGTATGGCAGGGTTCTACTTAGGATCCCAAGTGGTCCTTGGACTGAAATTCAAATGTGGTCTAGGGTTTTATTACTAATGGTGTACCTATCATTTTATCTGATAGATGAGATCTATTAATCATATAGATTTCACTTATCCTCTAAATTTACATGGTACAGTCATGCATTGAACGTGATCAACTTATTCCTCACTAATATCTCTTTATTTTTCCTCTCATAACACTCCTCCTAGATTCTTAGGGTTTATGATTAGTACCAAGTTGTGATAATTATGGAATTGGTTTACTAAGGTATGTCATTGAAATAGGGTTCTCACTGATACGTCTCCGACGTATCGATAATTTCTTATGTTCCATGCCACATTATTGATGTTATCTACATGTTTTATGCACACTTTATGTCATATTCGTGCATTTTCTGGAACTAACCTATTAACAAGATGCCGAAGTGCCGATTGTCGTTTTCTCGCTGTTTTTGGTTTCAGAAATCCTAGTAAGGAAATATTCTCGGAATTGGACGAAATCAAAGCCCAGGGGCCTATTTTTCCACGAAGCTTCCAGAAGTCCGAAAACGAGACGAAGAGGGGCCACGGGGTGGCCAAACCCTAGGGCGGTGCGGCCCCACCCCTGGCCGCGCCGGCCTATGGTGTGGGCCCCTCGTGCCGCCTCTTGACTTGCCCTTCCGCCTACTTAAAGCCTCCGTGAAGAAACCCCCGCATCGAGAGCCACGATACGGAAAACCTTACTGAGACGCCGTCGCCGCCGATCCCATCTCGGGGGATCCAGGAGATCGCCTCCGGCACCCTGCCGGAGAGGGGAATCATCTCCCGGAGGACTCTACGCCGCCATGGTCGCCTCCGTTGTGATGTGTGAGTAGTCTACCCCTGGACTATGGGTCCATAGCAGTAGCTAGATGGTTGTCTTCTCCCCATTGTGCTATCATTGTCGGATCTTGTGAGCTGCCTAACATGATCAAGATCATCTATCTGTAATTCTATATGTTGCGTTTGTTGGGATCCGATGAATAGAGAATACTTGTTATGTTGATTATCAAAGTTATGCTTATGTGTTGTTTATGATCTTGCATGCTCTCCGTTACTAGTAGATGCTCTAGCCAAGTAGATGCTTGTAACTCCAAGAGGGAGTACTTATGCTCGATAGTGGGTTCATGCTCGCATTGACACTGGGACGATGTGATGAAAGTTCTAAGGTTGTGTTGTGCTTGTTGCCACTAGGGATAAAACATTGATGCTATGTCTAAGGATGTAGTTGTTGATTACATTACGCACCATACTTAATACAATTGTCCGTTGCTTGCAACTTAATACTGGAGGGGTTCGGATGATAACCCGAAGGTGGACTTTTTAGGCATAGATGCGGTTGGATGGCGGTCTATGTACTTTGTCGTAATGCCCAATTAAATCTCACTATACTCATCATGATATGTATGTGCATTGTCATGCTCTCTTTATTTGTCAATTGCCCAACTGTAATTTGTTCACCCAACATGTCTGTTCGTCTTATGGGAGAGACACCTCTAGTGAACTGTGGACCCCGGTCCAATTCTCTTTACTCGAAATACAAATCTACTCGCAATACTTGTTTTACTCGTTTTCTCTCGCAAACAATCATCTTCCACACAATACGGTTAATCCTTTGTTACAACAAGCCGGTGATATTGACAACCTCACTGTTTCGTTGGGGCAAAGTACTTTGGTTGTGTTGTGCGGGTTCCACGTTGGCGCCGGAATCCCCGGTGTTGCGCCGCACTACATCTCGCCGCCATCAACCTTCAACGTGCTTCTTGACTCCTACTGGTCCGATTAAACCTTGGTTTCTTACTGAGGGAAACTTGCCGCTGTGCGCATCACACCTTCCTCTTGGGGTTCCCAACGGACGCGTGTCGAACGAAAATACAATACGTCAACCACGCGCATCAAGCAAATTTCTGGCGCCGTTGCCGGGGAGGAAAGGTAAAAGGCTCTCATACTACGGTCCCAGGCATAATTACTTTTCTGTTACCGTTGTGTGTGTGCTCGAAGCTATTTCCTTTAGATCCTGCAATTGCATCTTTTTGTTTCTTGTTTACACTAGTTTGGCATAATGTACAAGAGTGAGCTTCTTATTCTATTTCCTGATTTAAAACATGGATTGTTTGATGCGAAAATTAAAAAACCTATGAAATCTTATTTGCATGCCTGGTAGTAATATTAGTATGAACGCTTTGAACACCATTTTTGATAATGATATAGAAAGTTCTAAGCTTGGGGAAGCTGGTTTTCATGATCTTTTTAGTCCCCCAAGCATTGAGGAGAAAATTTTCTTTGATGATACTTTGCCTCCTATTTCTGATGATTATAATGATAGTGGTCTTTTGGTGCCACTTACTGTGGGGAGTAAATTTTGTTGTGATTATACTATGCCTCCTACACTTGATGAGAATAATAATGATAGCTACTTTGTTGAATGCTCCCACTACAACTAATAAATTTGATTATGCTTATGTGGAGAGTAATAATTTTATGCATGAGACTCATGATAAGAGTGTTTTATGTGATGGTTATATTGTTGAGTTTGCTCATGTTGCTACTGAAAGTTATTATGAGAGAGGAAAATATGGTTGTAGAAATTTTCATGTTACTGAAACACCTCTCTATGTGCTGAAATTTTTCAAGCTACACTTGTTTTATCTTCCTATGCTTGTTACTTTGCTCTTCATGAACTTGTTTATTTACAAGATTCCTATGCATAGGAAGCATGTTAGACTTAAATGTGTTTTGAATTTGCCTCTTGATGCTCTCTTTTGCTTCACATACTATTTCTTGCGAGTGCATCATTAAAACTGCTGAGCCCATCTTAATGGCTAAAAAGAAAGAACTTCTTGGGAGATAACCCATGTGTTATTTTGCTACAGTACTTTGTTTTATATTTGTGTCTTGGAAGTTGTTTACTACTGTAGCAACCTCTCCTTATCTTAGTTTTGTGTTTTGTTGTGCCAAGTAAAGTCTTTGATAGTAAAGTAAGTACTAGATTTGGATTACTGAGCAGAAACAGATTTCTTTGCTGTCACGAATCTGGGTCTAATTCTCTGTAGGTAACTCACAAAATTATGCCAATTTACGTGAGTGATCCTCAGATATGTACGCAACTTTCATTCAATTTGAGCATTTTCATTTGAGCAAGTCTGGTGGCCTAATAAAATCCATCTTTACGGACTCGTTCTGTTTTGACAGATTCTGCCTTTTATTTCGCATTGCCTCTTTTGCTATGTTGGATGAATTTCTTTGATCCATTAATGTCCAGTAGCTTTATGCAATGTCCAGAAGTGTTAAGAATGATTGTGTCACCTCTGAACATGTTAATTTTTATTGTCCACTAACCCTCTAATGAGTTGTTTCGAGTTTGGTGTGGAGGAAGTTTTTAAGGATCAAGAGAGGAGTATGATGCAACATGATTAAGGAGAGTGAAAGCTCTAAGCTTGGGGATGCACCCGGTGGTTCACCCCTGCATATATCAAGAAAACTCAAGCGTCTAAGCTTGGGGATGCCCAAGGCATCCCCTTCTTCATCGACAACATTATCAGGTTCCTCCCCTGAAACTATATCTTTATTCGGTCACATCTTATGTGCTTTACTTGGAGCGTCTGTGTGCTTTTGTTTTTGTTTTTGTTTGAATAAATTGGATTACATCATGCTTGTGTGGGAGAGAGACACGCTCCGTCTGGTTCATATGAACACATGTGTTCTTAGCTCATAATATTCATGGCGAAGTTTCCTCTTCGTTAAATTGTTATATGGTTGGAATTGGAAAATGATACATGTAGTAATTGCTATAATGTCTTGGGTAATGTGATACTTGGCAATTGTTGTGCTCATGTTTAAGCTCTTGCATCATATGCTTTGCACCCATTAATGAAGAAATACATAGAGCATGCTAAAATTTGGTTTGCATATTTGGTTTCTCTAAGGTCTAGATAATTTCTAGTATTGAGTTTGAACAACAAGGAAGACGGTGTAGAGTCTTATAATGTTTTCAATATGTCTTTTATGTGAGTTTTGCTGCACCGGTTCATCCTTGTGTTTGTTTCAAATAAGCCTTGCTAGCCTAAACCTTGTATCGAGAGGGAATACTTCTCATGCATCCAAAATACTTGAGCCAACCACTATGCCATTTGTGTCCACCATACCTACCTATACTACATGGTATTTTCCCGCCATTCCAAAGTAAATTGCTTGAGTGCTACCTTTAAAATTCCATCATTCACCTTTGCAATATATAGCTCATGGGACAAATAGCTTAAAAACTATTGTGGTATTGAATATGTAATTATGCACTTTATCTCTTATTAAGTTGCTTGTTGTGCGATAACCATGTTCATCTGGGAACGCCATCAACTCATTGTTGAATTTCATGTGAGTTGCTATGCATGTTCGTCTTGTCCGAAGTAAGGGCGATCTACACCGAGTTGAATGGTTTGAGCATGCATATTGTGAGAGAAGAACATTGGGCCGCTAACTAAAGCCATGATCCATGGTGGAAGTTTCAGTTTTGGACAAATATCCTCAAGTCTCTAATGAGAAAAGAATTAATTGTTGTCAAATGCTTAAAGCATTAGAAGAGGAGTCCATTATCTCGTTGTCTATGTTGTCCCGGTATGGATGTCTAAGTTGAGAATAATCAAAAGCGAGAAATCCAAATGCGAGCTTTCTCCTTAGACCTTTGTACAAGCGGCATAGAGGTACCCCTTTGTGAAACTTGGTTAAAGCATATGTATTGCGGTGATAATCCGGTAGTCCAAGCTAATTAGGACAAGGTGCGGGCACTATTGGTACACTATGCATGAGGCTTGCAACTTATAAGATATAATTTACATGATGCATATGCTTTATTACTACCGTTGACAAAATTGTTTCATGTTTTCAAAATCAAAGCTCTAGCACAAATATAGCAATCGATGCTTTTCCTCTATGAGGACTATTCTTTTACTTTCAATGTTGAGTCAGTTCACCTATTTCTCTCCACCTCAAGAAGCAAACACTTGTGTGAACCGTGCATTGATTCTTACATATTTGCATATTGCATTTGTTATATTGCTTTGCATTGACAATTATCCATGAGATATACATGTTATAAGTTGAAAGCAACCGCTGAAACTTCATCTTCCTTTGTGTTGCTTCAATACCTTTACTTTGAATTATTACTTTATGAGTTAACTCTTATGCAAGACTTATTGATGCTTGTCTTGAAGTGCTATTCATGAAAAGTCTTTGCTTTATGATTCAGCTTGTTTACCCATGTCATATACATTGTTTTGATCGCTGCATTCACTACATATGCTTTACAAATAGTATGATCAAGATTATGATGGCATGTCACTCCAGAAATTATCCGTGTTATCGTTTTACCGCTCGGGACGAGCGTAACTAAGCTTGGGGATGCTGATACGTCTCCGACGTATCGATAATTTCTTATGTTCCATGCCACATTATTGATGTTATCTACATGTTTTATGCACACTTTATGTCATATTCGTGCATTTTCTCGGAACTAACCTATTAACAAGATGCCGAAGTGCCGATTGTCGTTTTCCGATGTTTTTGGTTTCGAAATCCTAGTAAGGAAATATTCTCGGAATTGGACGAAGTCAAAGCCCGGGGGCCTATTTTTCCACGAAGCTTCCGTAAGTCCGAAAACGAGACGAAGAGGGGCCACGGGGTGGCCAAACCCTAGGGCGGCGCGGCCCCACCCCTGGCCGCGCCGGCCTATGGTGTGGGCCCCCCGTGCCGCCTCTTGACTTGCCCTTCCGCCTACTTAAAGCCTCCGTGACGAAACCCCCAGTACCGAGAGCCACGATACGGAAAACCCTACTGAGACGCCGTCGCCGCCGGTCCCATCTCGGGGATCCAGGAGATCGCCTCCGCACCCCGCCGGAGAGGGGAATCATCTCCCGGAGGACTCTACGCCGCCATGGTCGCCTCCGGTGTGATGTGTGAGTAGTCTACCCCCGGACTATGGGTCCATAGCAGTAGCTAGATGGTTGTCTTCTCCCCATTGTGCTATCATTGTCGGATCTTGTGAGCTGCCTAACATGATCAAGATCATCTATCTCGTAATTCTATATGTTGCGTTTGTTGGGATCCGATGAATAGAGAATACTTGTTATGTTGATTATCAAAGTTATGCTTATGTGTTGTTTATGATCTTGCATGCTCTCCGTTACTAGTAGCTGCTCCGGCCAAGTAGATGCTTGTAACTCCAAGAGGGAGTACTTATGCTCGATAGTGGGTTCATGCCTCGCATTGACACCGGGACGATGACGGAAAGTTCTAAGGTTGTGTTGTGCTTGTTGCCACTAGGGATAAAACATTGATGCTATGTCTAAGGATGTAGTTGTTGATTACATTACGCACCATACTTAATGCAATTGTCTCGTTGCTTGCAACTTAATACCGGAGGGGGTTCGGATGATAACCCGAAGGTGGACTTTTTAGGCATAGATGCAGCTTGGATGGCGGTCTATGTACTTTGTCGTAATGCCCAATTAAATCTCACTATACTCATCATGATATGTATGTGCATTGTCATGCTCTCTTTATTTGTCAATTGCCCAACCGTAATTTGTTCACCCAACATGCTCGTTCGTCTTATGGGAGAGACACCTCTAGTGAACTCGTGGACCCCGGTCCAATTCTCTTTATCGAAATACAAATCTACTGCAATACTTGTTTTACTCGTTTTCTCTCGCAAACAATCATCTTCCACACAATACGGTTAATCCTTTGTTACAGCAAGCCAGGTGAGATTGACAACCTCACCTGTTTCGTTGGGGCAAAGTACTTTGGTTGTGTTGTGCAGGTTCCACGTTGGCGCCGGAATCCCCGGTGTTGCGCCGCACTACATCTCGCCGCCATCAACCTTCAACGTGCTTCTTGACTCCTACTGGTCCGATTAAACCTTGGTTTCTTACTGAGGGAAACTTGCCGCTGTGCGCATCACACCTTCCTCTTGGGGTTCCCAACGGACGCGTGTCGAACGAAAAGACAATACGTCAACCACGCGCATCACTCACCTCCAAGATCAAATGTTGGCTTGAACAACTAGGATTAGTACTACTCTAGTATTCTTGTATGGGCATGGCTATGGTTAGTATTATCACTTCTCTATGTCTTGGAAAATCCTAAGGTCCTACTCCAGAGATGATGATATGATCCTCTAAATATATGGTTTGCCTAGGAATTCTACCTTGGTATCTTCTGTAGCTTGTTCTTCAGGAAATCTGATAAACATGCATCTTGTGGCATGTCTCCACCTCCTAGCTTCTTCATCTTGATCCTAGCTAATGTATGGATGGTCTCAAGGTTTTGGTTTCCTTGTAACATGGTGCAAGATGATCAAATGGATGAAGGGTGTGGCTCCTTTTATAGGCTTGGGCAAGCTCTAGTATCATGACACATAGGTGGGTGACGCTTGTTTTGGTTAGATGAGTAAGGTGCTTGGTTGTCATGCCCTCATCCATAGCAATCCTTTGAGCATGAGGTGGCAAAGCTTGGGATGCAAGTCATGTAGATATTTTCATCCTATGTGGCATAGAGATTATCCTCTCATATGATTTATTTTTGGATAGCCAAGTGGAATTTGCTACTAAATATCTTGTGGATGGTTTTATTATTGTGGATGAGTCACTATATCATATTGGATTGGATTTATATTATAATATTGGTCAAAAGGTCAAGGTTGAAGGTTATTTCTTAATTTTGGATAGTTGGTGTTTGAATTCACCATGGCATGATCATATGAGTTTCAAAATACTCATAGTTAGTTTTATTCAAATAGTTTGAACTATAATTCGTAATGTAAACGGATTTAGTTTTATGATATTCCATATATTTAATAAGTTATGATTTAAATAAGAATGTGTGGCTTTTATGCACTTTAGACCCTGTGGTTTACCTTATTTGGTAATGAGTTTAAAATTGAATTATATTACACACAAAGGTAGTTGCTAACTTTTAAGTGTTAATAAGTTAGAGTTTGATTCTTAAAGAATGTGGTGTTGTAAGGGATACCATGCTATGATCCTGTATAGGATTTGGTATTTGATCCTCACTTAAAGTGTTGTGTAATAGTTCTAGTTCCTTCTGATCCAACCTATAGATCAAATTATGTCTGCCCAAAACAAGATTTTAGCAAAGGTCGCATGGAGGTCTATAGCGCTTGACTTGATGAGCTACTTCAATTCCAGCAAGTCAAGTGAAACTTTAGTTACTGTGACAAGTTTTATTTGAAAGCGCGAAAATTCCCCGTATTTTCTATCCATGAATGCAATGCACACTTTGGTGTTCTATCATTTTGTTGCCTCTAAACCTGGGATATTACAGGGTCCTTCAAGATTCTTTCCGAACAAGACGAAGCTAGAGCTGGACGAAGGAATGGTGAATCTCGAAAAACTCCGGTAGCTACTTTCATGGATATGCTAACTAGGTATACCGCGATAGGCCCTGTATGGTGGTGAGGCCTATAGCCTAACCGGGCGGCCCAGTTTCCTTAAATTAGCAAAGGAGGGATCTGGTCCGGAGACAAGTTGCCGAATCCAGCCCATGTCAAAGGTCCTTCGGATTTGTGACTTGCACGGCAAGGAATACTTAACGTAGTCCAGGTTAGTAGTATCCGATAGGATCTCTACCTTTGTAAACCCTAGGTTTGAAGCTTTTATAAGCCATATCTTGGGAACCCTTGGGGCAGATAACAACACAACTCACTGTAATAGCGCACTTGTTGCCTTATAGTGAATTATAGAAGCACGTAGGATCTCGCTAATGTTGCGAGGTCTGAAGCTGGGCAACTCGTGTGACCCCGTTCCGGTGACTCCTCACCCTATGGCTCCCCCTCTCTCTCCCCTCCGCGAGGCTCCCCTCACCGAAGTACCATCGAATACGCAACGATGCCCAGGATTGCGTAACATTGCATACACGCTTTAATGCAGTTAATTGCAAGTGTCCTTGTAAATAAGCTATGTTTGGCATGTAATTACGCATAGGGGTGATGTCTACGGGTGCTTCTATTCTTGTAGACAGTGTTGGGCCTCCAAGAGCAGAGGTTTGTAGAACAGCAGCAAGTTTCCCTTAAGTGGATCACCCAAGGTTTATCGATCTCGTGGAGGAAGAGGTCAAAGATATCCCTCTCATGCAACCCCGCAACCACAAAGCAAGAAGTCTCTTGTGTCCCCAACACACCTAATAGGTGTACTAGTTCGGCGAAGAGATAGTGAAATACAGGTGGTATGAATAAGTAGTAGCAACGGCACCGGAAAAGTGCTTTGCCCAGGACAAGTAAACAAGCAAGTAGTAACGCAGCAGTAGTAACGCAAGTAAAACAAGTAAACAAGCAGCGATAGCGATATTTAGGAACAAGGCCTAGGGATTAGACTTTCACTAGTGGACACTCTCAACATTGATCACATAACAGAATAGATAAATGCATACTCTACACTCTTGTTGGATGATGAACACATTGCGTAGGATTACACGAACCCTCAATGCCGGAGTTAACAAGCTCCACAATTCAATGTTCATATTTAAATAACCTTAGAGTGCAAGAAAGATCAACACGACTAAACCAAGTACTAACATAGCATGCACACTGTCACCTTCACGCCACGTAGGAGGAATAGATCATATCAATACAATCATAGCAATAGTTAACTTCACAATCTACAAGAGATCGTGATCATAGCATACGCCAAGTACTAACACGGATGCACACACTGTCACCATTACACCATGCAGGAGGAATAAACTACTTTAATAACACATCACTAGAGTAGCACATAGATAAATTGTGATACAAAACACATTGCAATCATAAAGAGATATAAATAAGCACTTCACTACGCCATTCATAACAGTGAGTAAGTATTCTGTGAAATATAGCCTAAGAGACCCACACGGTGCACACACTCGTCACCTTTACACACGTGGGACAAGGAGTCTCCGGAGATCACATAAGTAAAACTCTCTTGACTAGCATAGTGACATCTAGATTACAAGCATCATCATATGAATCTCAATCATGTAAGGCAGCTCATGAGATTATTGTATTGAAGCACATAGGAGAGAGAGTAACCACATAGCTACCGGTACAGCCCCGAGCCTCGATGGAGAACTACTCCCTCCTCATGGGAGCAGCAGCGGTGATGAAGATGGCGGTGGAGATGGCAGCGGTGTCGATGGAGAAGCCTTCCGGGGGCACTTCCCCGCTCCGGCAGGGTGCCGGAACAGAGACTCCTGTCCCCCAGATCTTGGCTTCGCGATGGCGGCGGCTCTGTAAGGTTTTCCGTATCGTGGTTCTTCGCATCAAGGTTTTCGCGACGGAGGCTTTATATAGGCGAAGAGGCGGCGCAGGAGGGTCGAAGGGGTGGCCACACCATATGGTGGCGCGGCCAGGGCCTGGGCCGCGCCGGCCTATGGTCTGGGGGCCCAGTGCCCCCCTCCGGTCCTTCCCGGGTGTTCCGGATGCTTCCGGTGAAAATAGGAACCCGGGTCTTGATTTCGTCCGATTCCGAGAATATTTCGTTACTAGGATTTCGAAACCAAAAACAGCGATAAAACAGGAACCGGCACTTCGGCATCTTGTTAATAGGTTAGTTCCGGAAAATGCAGGAATATGACATAAAGTGTGCATAAAACATGTAGGTATCATCAATAATATGGCATATAACATAAGAAATTATCGATACGTCGGAGACGTATCAAGCATCCCCAAGCTTAGTTCTGCTCGTCCCGAGCAGGTAAAACGATAACAAAGATAATTTCTGAAGTGATATGCCATCACAACTTTGATCATACTATTTGTAAACATATGTAGTGAATGCAGCGATCAAAACAATGGTAATGACATGAGTAAACAGGTGAATCATAAAGCAAAGACTTTTCATGAATAGTACTTCAAGACAAGTATTAATAAGTCTTGCATAAGAGTTAACTCATAAAGCAATAAATCAAAGTAAAGGTATTGAAGCAACACAAAGGAAGATTAAGTTTCAGCGGTTGCTTTCAACTTGTAACATGTATATCTCATGGATAATTGTCAACATAGAGTAATATAACAAGTACAATATGCAAGTATGTAGGAATCAATGCACAGTTCACACAAGTGTTTGCTTCTTGAGGTGGAGAGAGATAGGTGAACTGACTCAACATAAAAGTAAAGAGAATGGTCCTTCAAAGAGGAAAGCATCGATTGCTATATTTGTGCTACAGCTTTTATTTTGAAAACATGAAACAATTTTGTCAATGGTAGTAATAAAGCATATGAGTTATGAAAGTTATATCTTACAAGTTGCAAGCCTCATGCATAGTATACTAATAGTGCGCGCACCTTGTCCTAATTAACTTGGACTACCGGATCTTTGCAATGCACATGTTTTAACCAAGTGTCACAATGGGGTACCTCCAAGCCGCCTGTACAAAGGTCTAAGGAGAAAGCTCGCATTTTGGATTTCTCGCTTTTGATTATTCTCAACTTAGACATCCATACCGGGACAACATGGACAACAGATAATGGACTCCTCTTTAATGCATAAGCATGTGGCAACAATTATTATTCTCATATGAGATTGAGGATATATGTCCAAGACCGAAACTTCCACCATGAATCATGGCTTTAGTTAGCGGCCCAAAGTTCTTCTCTAACAATATGCATGCTCCAACCATAAAGGTGGTAGATCTCTCTTACTTC